>NC_048238.1:18812268-19129334 GCF_002007445.2 Ailuropoda melanoleuca | reverse complement strand
TTCTATTCAAATGCCCATGGAACATTCTCAAGAATAGATCATGCTCTGGGACACAAAACAGGTCTCAGCCAATACCAAAAGATTGAAATTATCCCCTGCATATTCTCAGACCACAACGCTCTGAAATTGGAACTCAACCACAAGGAAAAACCTGGAAGAAACTCAAACACTTGGAGGCTAAGAACCATCCTGCTCAAGAATGACTCGATAAACCAGGAAATCAAAAAACAAATTAAACAATTTATGGAGACCAACGAGAATGAATACACAACGGTCCAAAACCTATGGGATACTGCAAAGGCAGTCCTAAGGGGGAAATAGATAGCCATCAAAGCCTCACTCAAAAGAATCAAAAAATCTAAAATGCGGTTTTTACATTCTCACCTCAAGAAGCTGGAACAGCAACAGAGGGACAGGCCTAATCCATGCACGAGGAAGCAGTTGACCAAGATTAGAGCAGAAATCAATGAATTAGAGACCAGAACCACAGTAGAGCAGATCAACAGGACTAGAAGCTGGTTCTTTGAGAGAATCCATAAAATTGATAGACCACTGGCAAAACTTGTCCAAAAACAAAGAGAAAGGACTGAGATTATTAAAATAATGACTGAAAAGGGAGAGGTCACGACCAACACCAATGAAATTGGAAGGATTATTAGACATTTTTATCAACAGCAATGTGCCAATAAACTAAGCAATCTGGAAGAGATGGAGGCCTTCCTGGAAACCTATAAACTACCAAGACTGAAACAGGAAGAAATTGATTTCTTAAACAGGCCAATTAATTATGAAGAGATTGAATCAGTGATAAACAACCTTCCAAAAAACAAAACTCCAGGCCCGGACGGTTTTCCTGGGGAATTCTACCAAACATTCAAAGAAGAAATAATACCTATTCTCCTAAAGGTATTTCAAAAAATAGAAACAGAAGGAAAGCTACCAAACTCATTCTATGAGGCCAAAATTACCTTGCTCCCCAAACCAGGCAAAGACCCCATCAAAAAGGAGAATTACAGAACGATTTGCCTAATGAACACGGACGCCAAAATCCTCAACAAGATCCTGGCTAATAGAATCCAACAGTACATTAAAAGGATTATCCATCATGACCAAGTGGGATTCATACCTGGGATGCAAGCATGGTTCAACACTCGCAAATCAATCAATGTGATACATCANCTCAGTGTCTTAGATTTTATCCAGAAGGAAAAATTCAAAAATCATATGATTTTTTCAATAGATGCAGAAAAAGATTTGACAAAATACAGCATCCTTTTGATTAAAACCCTTCAGAGTGTAGGCATAGAGGGTACATTCCTCAATCTCATAAAAATCATCTATGAAAAGCCTACAGCAAATATCATTCTCAATGGTTAAAAGCTGGAAGCCTTTCCCTTAAGATCAGGAACACGACAAGGATGCCCACTCTCACCACTATTATGCAACATAGTACTAGAAGTCCTTGCAACAGCAATCAGAAGACAAAAAGGGATCAAAGGTATCCAAATCGGCAAAGAAGAAGTCAAACTGTCTCTCTTTGCAGATGACATGATACTCTATATGGAAAACCCAAAGGAANGGCAACAGCAATCAGACAACAAAAAGGGTTAAAAGGTATCCAAATCGGCAAAGAAGAAGTCAAACTGTCTCTCTTCGCAGATGATATGATACTCTATATGGAAAACCCAAAGGAATCCACTCCCAAACTATTAGAAGTTATAGAACAATTCAGTAAGGTGGCAGGATACAAAATCAATGCCCAGAAATCAGTTGCATTTCTATACACGAATAACGAGACTGAAGAAAGAGAAATTAGGGAATCCATCCCATTTACAATANACCCTTTACAATAGCACCAAAAACCATCTGTTACCTTGGAATTAACTTAACCAGAGACATAAAGGATCTATAATCTAGAAACAATAAATCACTCTTGAAAGACATTGAGGAAGACATAAAAAGATGGAAAATATTCCATGCTCATGGATCGGAAGAATAAACATAGTTTAAATGTCTATACTACCCACAGCAATCTACACTTTCAATGCCATCCCGATTAAAATACTGAGGACTTTTTTCAATGAACTGGAACAAACAGCCCTTAAATTTGTGTGGAACCAGAAAAGGCCCCGAATTGCCAAGGCACTGTTGACAAGGAAAAACAAAGCTGGGGGCATCATGTTGCCGGATTTCAAGCTATACTATAAAGCTGTGATCCCAAAGACAGCATGGTATTGGCACAAAATCAGACACATAGACCAATGGAACAGAATAGAGAACCCAGAAATGGACCCTCGGCTCTTTGGGCAACTAATCTTTGATAAAGCAGGAAAAAACATCCGGTGGAAAAAAGACAGTCTCTTCAATAAATGGTGCTGGGAAAATTGGACAGCTACATGCAAAAGAATGAAACTTGACCACTCTCTCACACCATACACAAAAATAAACTCCAAATGGATGAAAGACCTCAATGTGAGACAGGAATCCATCAAAATTCTAGAGGAGAACATAGGCAACAACTTCTATGACATCGGCCAGAGCAACCTTTTTCACGACACATCTCCAAAGGCAAGAGAAATAAAAGATAAAATGAACTTATGGGACTTTATCAGGATAAAGAGCTTCTGCACAGCCAAGGAAACAGTCAAAAAAACTAAGAGGCAGCCCACGGAATGGGGGAATATATTTGCAAATTATACTACAAATAAAAGACTGGTATCCAAGATCTACAAAGAATTTCTCAAACTTAATACATGAGAAACAAATGAACAAATCAAAAAATGGGCAGAAGATATGAACAGACACTTTTCCAATGAAGACATACAAATGGCTAACAGACACATGAAAAAATGTTCAAAATCATTAGCCATCAGGGAAATTCAAATCAAAACCACACTGAGATACCACCTTACGCCAGTTAGAATGGCAAAAATAGACAAGGCAAGAAACAACAATTGTTGGAGAGGATGTGGAGAAAGGGGATCCCTCCTACATTGTTGGTGGGAATGCAAGTTGGTACAGCCACTCTGGAAAACAGTGTGGAGGTCCCTTAAAAAGTTAAAAATTGAGCTACCCTATGACCCAGCCATTGCACTACTGGGTATTTACCCCAAAGATACAGACGTAGTGAAGAGAAGGGCCATATGCACCCCAATGTTCATAGCAGCATTGTCCACAATAGCTAAATCGTGGAAGGAACCGAGATGCCCTTCAATAGAAGACTGGATTAAGAAGTTGTGGTCCATATATACAATGGAATATTACTCAGCTATCAGAAAGAACAAGTTCTCAACATTGCTGCAACATGGACTGCACTGGAGGACATAATGCTAAGTGAAATAAGTGAAGCAGAGAAAGACTATTATCATATGATTTCTCTCATCTATGGAACATAAGAACTAGGAAGATCAGTAGGGGAAGAAAGGGATAAAGAAAGGGGGTGTAATCAGAAGGGGGATTGAAGCATGAGAGACTATGGACTCTGAGAAACAAACTGAGGGCTTCGGGGGTGGGGTGGGGGAATGGGATAGACTGGTGATGGGTAGTGGAGGGCACGTATTGCATGGTGCACTGGGTGTTATATGCAACTAATGAATCATCGAACTTTACATCAGAAACCAGCGATGCACTGTATGGTGACTAACATAGTATAATAAAAAAATAAAATAAAATAAAATAAAAAGGTTCCTTTTGTTTTTGGCTCTTTTCCATCCTGCACAGCTGAACAATAGAAATGCACAGGATACTCAGAGTCTCTCTTCCTTCTTCACACTTCTTCCCCCTGCCCTCTTTCCTTCCACCAAATGGTGAACAAAAAGGATCTCACTACAATACTTTTGTTTTTTTAAATACTTCCTCGAGATTTTTTTTACTTTAATTAAATTATTAAACACTAACACCATGCAGAATGTGATTGGAATTTCCCCATTCTTTCCCATCTTTTTCTATGTACCATCCAGATCTGCAAAGGGTAAGGATGACAAATTGCATTTCCCAGAGTCCCTTGCAGCTAGGCTTCCAAATATGAATTAGCTCATCTTTGACTAGTTTAAATCATAAGAGATTTAGAATGCAGATTTCAGGCAGAGGCCAAATTCCGGATACTGTTTCTGCTGGCCTGTAAAGGTCGTGAAGCCAGGATAGTGTCTAGAAAAAGTTGTGGCACTTAAAATTAGGGTTTCAGATTGAATTAACCAACTTTGTAGGTAACCAAAGGCAGTTGTCCAGGGCGGGCTCCTAATCCTCAGATCACATCTATGGTAGTGTGTTTTAAACCCAGGAGTTTCAGTGATGGCTCCTGATTCCTGCTCCTCCAGGGCTTCCAGTGATTTCATAACCTAAGTTTCTGATTTAAATCTTTTCTTTCTTAAGATAACTCAAATGATTTATGTTTCTTGCTAGGAATCTTGACTTATACAAACACAAGTTATAAATATTTTGTGGCAGCAGTTTCCCCCTCGTTGTCCCTGAATTTAGAAGGTAAATCTTACATCAGTGAATTATTTACACTGACTAACTGCAACCACCTAGTTATAAATTGTTAGTATTGCCAAAGATGGTATTAAATAGTCTTTCTTTAAATCATGACTTAAAAAGTGTTGTTGCCATCTAGCTTTCAGTGCTGAAGCTTGTTCTAAGAAGAGTCCTGTGATGTTTTTATCTTCATTCTCTCTTTAAACATCATTTTTTTTTTTGCTGGTGTCAAACTGAAGTGAGTGGGGAAACAGGCTTCAGAGTCAAAAAATCAGAGGTCAGGTGATGGGCTTGATGTCTATAGCTCAGCTTTTAACCATTTTTTGCCCCAGTTCCTCATTCTGAGGTGGTTTTTGTTTCTGAATAATAAGGACACTGATAATCTCTACCATGAGACACAGAATCCCATATGAACCTAAGGCTCTGGTCATTGGTTAACCTGGCATGTGAGTTCCGAACATTTTTGAGATTTGCGGTAATTGATATTCAGTCAGTTTCATGTGGCTACAGATATTTGGGCAATATGTTGTTTCCATCTGATCTTTTGAGTTACTGGATTTGAGTTCCACTCCTCCATGATTTGAATGTAAGACAGATCAAAGTTTGTTTCACAGCATCTACTATGAAATACATTAAAGCCACATTTGAATAGGGCTTGTGTGTCATTTGAAAGTCATTTGTGGTCCCACATATCAGCATCTATCTGAAGTGCCATTATGTTTTTAATTATTGACTAAAGCATGGTTTTTGCCAGGATGGTCTGGATAGATGCGTTTTAACTTGCCCTAGAATAAGAAGCATCAATATGGAGTCAGATACCAAAGAAATGTGCTTAACTAGAATTGTCAGTGTGGAGTCAGCTTTTGAATTGGCTAGGTAATTTATTGGTTAAGAACACGGACTCTGGAATCAGGCTGCCTCAGTTGGAACTTAAGTACCACAGTTTTTTAACTGTGTTACCTTGGGCCAGTTACTTACTGTCTGTGATTAAGTTTGTTCATTGGTAAAATGGGGATAAAAATGGTACTTACTTCTCACGGGGTGGTTTTAAAGATTTGTTAAATGAGTGTGAAAAACTTAGAAGATGGTTTGGCACACAGTGAACGTGAAATATTTTGTTAAGACTTCACTGTTGTTATCACTGTTTTGTTAAGAAACACTTGCCTTCTGTTTTTCTGTGCCACAGCCCCTCTGGTGGCTAAGAGTGAGCCCTCTATAATCTACTTTTATTCGAACTTTTCATTGAGATTGCTGAAATGTTTTCTGCTACAGTCCTTCTCTGGTTAATGAATTCTGTGCATTTGTTTCCCATGTGTACATTTTTCTTTCCTCTTGGCCACTTGTTAGATCAGTTGTGTTAATTCTTTATAAAGTATCTGCTAAATTAGAAGTAACCTTGTACTTCAAAAATCAGTACTCAGTACTCAATGGAATATTTAAATAATTTTATAAAAATATACTTCACCTAAAAAAGAATCCTATATGTCAGTCTCCTTTCCATTGTAGGTTCCAGCTCAGTTGAACAAATTAGTCTACCAGTAATCTACTGCAGGCTTCCTCTCATTGACCTTGGAATAAGTACAGTCCATACTGAGAAAGCATTAGGCCATCCCTCCAATTACCTAATGGGAGGGAAAAGAAAAGCCTCATAATGGTCCTCACATATCTCTGTGCGGGGGGTGGGGGAGGGTTACGGTGACCAAAAAACAACAGACCCTAGTGTTCTCAACACATTGGTGACACTTTTGGAATCTAATCCTTTCTCCCACTGAGAGATTAGGGGTTTTTCTATCTATCTACTTGAGTCTGTCAGCTTTCTAGAGCATTGGAGGGACAAAACCCTCTATCCTAGCTTATTGATCAGACCCTGATATCCTGCCTTTGCAAAGATAGCTTTATTTCCCAGACCTGAGTCCTTGACTCCACATCTTTCTATCTTAGAAAAACCTCCCTAGATGAGAACCTTACTTTTCAAGATCTGCTGCTATTATATCTAATTTCATGCCATTTGCCCCTTCTCTCCAATTATGCCATGTATTTGATTTCAACATCTGAAATGATTCTAGATTCTGAGTCCAGTAAGTTGTATTAAGTGTTGGGTCCTAGGTTTTGCTTCAGCTTAATATCAGTTAAGACTTGTTTATATTCTGCTTCAGATTAGTGTCACTCATTACTTTGGAGCTACTATTTTTGTCAAAGTCTTGCCTGCATGCCACCTAATTTATTCCCTCTAGTCTGATTTTCATTCCTACCAGCATGCTATGTGCGTGCTGAAGTATCCTGGAGTCCTACTGTAAAACTTAGACACTATATTCTTAGCATCTTCATATAGCCTTTGGCTTTGTAGAAATGTGGCTGAGTTAGACAAAACTTAACATTCAGGAGATCTGATTCAATAAAGATTAGTTCAGTGGCCTCTGAAGAACTGGAACAACTGAATGTTTGCAGAATTCCCGTTTGTTTCCACCAATGTAAGCAAGATTTTCCTATTGCAATGACTGGAATGCAAATAGAAATAAATTCCTCACATAATTTTATATATAGCATCTTGTCCTGTTTGAAAGGATCACTTTAAAACTTAGTCATCACAGTAACCTGAAGATGTGAATCAATTTATATAATAAACTGCATTAGGTAGTATTTGATCTTGTCTAAGTACTTTGCAGTAATTTCTTTGCATACTTATTTCTCACAATGATCCTGTGATACAGTACATTACTATCATATCATCTTCCCTCTGTTTTCTTTTGGGAGAAGTAAAAAACAGGCAGTCAAATGTTACCAAGTGAGTCAGTGGCAAAATGGGATTTGAAATCCCAGTGTCTGTGTCCCTGATCAGTTATTATTTCTACCCAGATAAGTCTACTGGTTCCCTATTTATTGTTTAGTCTGTCATTTCTTCAACAAAATCCAATTAAATTGTTAATTGTTTCATGTCCCTTCTCTCATACTAATTATTTCTTTTTTGTTTACATAAGTTTATCCTGGGCATTAGATGAAGACTTGCCTAGGAGCCGAAGGATGTATAAATTATTTCTTTATACCTTTCTAACTCTTTGACCCTAGTAAAACTATATTTGAGAATATAGATGTGATGATGACAAGCTAAAAGATCAAGTCTTTCCTCTACACAATTATGTGTGTGTTTGTGTGTGTGTGTATACCTATATATAATTTTGAAATATCAAGTGATTTTCATGATAGTGTGACTTGTCTGTAAAAAGACTTAAAAAAAAAGATGTTTGGATTAAAGTTCTGTCTCTGTGCCATGCTGACTCTGTGACCTCGGGCTGTAATTTATTCTTTTCAGCCTATATTCCTTTTTCATAGAATGGAGATAATATTTACCATATAAACTAATACAAATATAAACTAAAAAGGCATATTGAAAGTACTCAGGTACCATATAGGCAGTTAACAAACATGAGTTTCTATCAGTCTCATCTTCTATTTGCTTGTATATACCCAGACTGTCAGTATAGGACTCATTAGTCATGATAGGTGACCAGCAGATTTTGTTCAGTGGCAAAATATTTGCATACTCAGCAAGAACAAACTTTATTACAGAGTCATCTTTAACAAAATTGATTTCTCTGCAGCAAATATTTATAGTTATTGGACAAGTATGTCTCTTTTCATTTTTAAGGCTCAAATAAGAATTTTATTGACTTGGTCACTTGCAAATGATGAATGTCCCAAATGTGCACAAAACTAGTTATTAAGAAGAGATATTTCAAATATGTTTTTAGAGGGTGTTCTGAAACAAAAAAGTCATTTTATAATTTATCACTTAGGATCCAGTTCATTAAACAGAAACCAACCACTAGGTATTCAACAGAAGGAATTTAATCTAAGGAATTGAACGTACACGTGTTGGAGGGCTAAAAGAGCCATAATAATAATTGCAAGAAGCCTCTACCACCTCTACGTCTGAAACTATAAAAGAGAAGAGATTGAGGTAATCAGGACCTAGGATCTAGGAGGAGGGGCTGGCTCATTTGGTATTCACACTTAGGTTATCACCTAGCTGTTTCTGGTAACCTAAGATTTCTGAGGAGGGATTCCACATAGTTGGAGCTCAGATCTCTGAGGGGGTAGGAATATCTGGCAGCTTCTGGTACTTTTGAGTAGGCACAATGAGGCTGGTACTATGTATGCCAAAAAGAAATTTAACTGAAAGGAACTGCTGATGCTGGGGTGTGAAACAAAAAAGACAGTCCTTACCCCTACTTTCCAATCTCTCAAGTGTCCTTTGTTAGTTGAATCTAACAGGAGGCCAGTTGGCAAAGGAGTCTGGAAAATAAACTTTTCAGAGTTTTAGCCTGAGCACTGTAGAATACAAAAGGATATATTTGTAGCTGAGAGACTAAAGAGGTAAATAACTGGGACGCATAACTAAAAAAAAAATAACAGTAACCACAAATTCCTTTGGGTTTCAGATAACATTCTGAAGTTTATCAAAATCCATCAGTTTACCATGATTAATTTGCATTCTTTATATGAATTGAGGCTTTTGATAATGACAAGAAATCGGTTGTTAGATAATTCTTATACTGACCCCCCATGAAACCACCTCCATTTTCAGTGGTCACTTTGTCTTCCCCTTCCTTGAAGTATGCTCCATTATTACTCTGCACCTGAGTGAACAGATTGGTTTTACCTTGCAAGGCATGTGTTTCATAAAGCCCAGTAAAAAGTAGAACAGCTGCAGATGGGTGTCTTGAAACTCCCAGAGAGAATGTTTAACAAGCAAGCCTCTGTGTGAGCAGAAAAGTTCTCAGATTACTAGGATTCTCATTTATTTACTGAATCAGAATGGTGCTGAGACATTTAAATGCTTCCTTTGAGAACTGTGTGATAGGACTTTATGCCATTTACCTGATGTCGACCCCATGGAATAATCCAGTGTTTTGTTGGCAGCTAGACTGGGTATTCTTTCTGGTATGTAAACCTGAGCAGTGATACTTTCAATTATTTTATTTTTTCCAAGATTTTATTTATTTGAGAGAGAAAGAGCACAAGCAGGGGTGAAGGGCAGAAGGAGAGGGAGAAGCAGACTCCCTGCTGAGCAGGGAACCCAACTCGGGGCTGCATCCCAGGACCCTGCGATCATGACCTGGGCAGAAGGCAGACGCTTAACCGACTGAGCCACCCAGGGGCCCCTTTCAATTATTTTCTTATTTAAGGGATTGTGTATTTGGATTAAAATAAAAACTAAACCTGAAAGGGTTCAGTATTCTCTAGAATTTGTTTTGTTTTTCTAAGTTGGCAAAACAGAGATGGAGACCAAATAAAGAGCTTTAGAAAAAGGTACTTACCTGAGGTAGCTTAAAGTGATTGCCTGTTACCAGTTAGTTGACATTTTGGCAACTATGCATATATTTTGTGAAATTCATGGAGACTTAGCCTTCCTGTTATTTCTTTAGGGGGAAGCCAAGCTTCTTTATCACTTTGTCTTGATGAAAAAGAAGATAATATAGGACCTGGGTAATTTTACATGTAATTAGATTTAGGAGTGTTTTGAATGGCCATATCCAAAGCACATTGGATAAAGGACCATATCCATGTTTGTGTGATGGGAGCAGATTTAGATATCTCACAGTGTTGTACCTTCTCTTCTAGTCTATTAATATAAAAGTACTCAGAAGGAGGCATAAAAGATACGATGATCAATTCTCAGATATTAAAAATAAACCAGTATCTAAAATAATCTTGATAGTTTGAAATAATGAGTAAATCAAGGTAATTTTAGCAAGATAGGGACACCTGGATGGATCAGTCAGTTAAATATCCAACTCTTGATTTCAGCTCAGGTCTTGGTCTCAGGTTTGTGAGTTCAAGCCCCATGTTGGGCATGGAGCCTACTTAATTTTTTTTTTAATTTTTAAATTTAAGATAATTTTAGCAGGATAAATACAAAGGAAAAATATGACACATAGGAAATAAGACTTAACAGTGGAACTTTGGAAAACAAACTGTCTACAAGAATAAAATGATTTAATGATGGAATATATCTGCCAATAAAGTCAATTCTACTTAGGCTACATTGTGCTGGTGTCCAAATCAACAGAAAGAAGAGTCTCACAAGTCTTCGTGTGTGAGGCAGCAGTAAGAGGTAATCTCTCTTTCTGGTGATCATCCATACTCTCATCCATTTATAACCAGTTTTCACTGTATTTCCCAAAAGTATCATTCTGAGGTGTCTTGAGAGCCATAGCTAAGTATCTGTTGGTCAGAACTAGTGACTGCGGAACACATTTGTTGGTCTTGTTTTACTTTCATCAAACATTTTGTTCATGAACTTTAGGGGAATCTACAGAATGTTTTAAAGCCTGTCAGAGAGGCACCTAGGTGGCTCAGTCAGTTGAGTGTCTGATTCCTGGTTTCAGCTCAGGTCTTGATCTTGTGGGTTGTGAGAATGAGCCCTGCATCAGGCTCCCCACTCAATCTGCTTGAAAGATTCTCTCCATCTGCACCTCCCCCAATCTCTCTCTCTCTCCAAAAATAAATAAATAAATCTTTAAAAAATATATAAATAAGGGGCTGCCAGATGGTGAGTTCCATACCCCCGCCCCCATTAGGACATCCTTAAGAGTTTTGTAAGATGTCTGATGCCCCCTATTTGAGAATGTATGCACTGTAATCATATCTGGGTTTCTTTTCCTTTATCGGCAACAGCAATAACTGTCATTTTTTGAGTGGTAACTATGTACCAAATACATACAATAACTCATCGTAAAGATGAATAAAATAAGGCTTAGAGACATGAGCAATATACTCAGGCTTACCTAATCAATCAGTGGTGGAGCCAGAACTTGAATTCAGACCATCTCAATCCATAGTAGCACCTCTGCCAGCACTTTGGAAAAAGCTATGTATTGGATATGGGAGGATTAGGTCCTAGGACTGGTCTGCCTTACCTAATATTGTGTTGAAACACTTTGCTTCTTGGGGGGCCTCCACATTCTCATCCATAAATTGGGTCACCTGGATGGAATGGTCAATAAGGTCTCTTGTAGGTCCAATTCTCTAAATCTGCAGTTTTGAGAATTTAGATGTCTTTTCTCTTTAACTCAGTGGAATTGAAGAATCAACTAGAACCTGTCTCTGAAAATAATTACTTCTAGGAGAAAATTTCAGTGCTAATCTCCCCAGTTTTTATGGCAACAGCTAATAAAAACAGATGGAATCAATTCCCTGATATGATTTTAAGAAAAAATATCAAACATTACATGCATAAATTAGAGTTAGTTCTCCTTTGGTTGGATCTCAAAACTATTCTATGAGGTTTGGTGTTTTAATCTTACAGATGTGTCAAACGGGATTGTGTTCCGTTTTTCAGAATTTTGGCTAAAGCTCAAAAACTGAAGAAACATAGGTTATAAGTGCCTGCACATTCTTTAGAGAGCTGCTAACTGAAAAAAAAAATGTAAGAAAACTAATATTTGGTGTGAAAAGTCAGTGACTGGGAGGCGGCACAAGGGGAACTTTTGTGGGGCTGCTTGTGTTTTGGATGCTGGTTATATGTGTATGTTAACTTAAAATTCAATGAACTGCACATTTGTGAGTTGAGCACTTTCTATGTTTATGTTGTATGTCAATAAAATTTTTACCAAAAAAACGTATCCGAAAGATTCAGCTACTAACAACTTCAATCGATCAGCTCCAGGATATATGAGAAGATTAAATTTTTTAAAAATGTTGCTGAATAAAATCATTAAGGTAGAGACTTGTAAACTGAATAAAAAGTGCCTAAAATTTTGATGACCCTCTCTTCCAATATATTTGAGTCTTTCATCCTGTGTATCCTGTATATATTTTTATACTATCAATCAAGAGACTAAAAATTGAACCAAGATAGTCTAGAGTTTTTGCCAGGGAAACCCAATTGAAAAGTGAAATGGCAAAACTAATTTGCACTAGTGTATTCTAGACTCTGAATGTCCACTCCCTAGAGAATCTGCCTTCTAAAATAAGACCATGGGAAAAGCAATGCAGAAAAACAGAAAGAAATTCTTAAATGATGGAATATGAGGCACTGGGAAGGAAGATATTTAGGGCTCTTTTTTTTTCCAGATAAAGACTTACTCTACTTTGCTATAGATTAAGCTTTTCTTTGCTTAATAGAGTTTTTTTTTTTAAAGATTTTATTTATTTATTCATTTGACAGAGAGAGAGACAGCCAGCGAGAGAGGGAACACAAGCAGGGGGAGTGGGAGAGGAAGAAGCAGGCTCATAGTAGAGGAGCCTGATGTGGGGCTCGATCCCATAACGCGGGATCACGCCCTGAGCCAAAGGCAGACGCTTAACCGCTGTGCCACCCAGGTGCCCCCTGCTTAATAGAGTTTTAATATAGACTGGAAGCTCCAATTCCTGTAAATATTTACATATAAGCTGATATACTTGAGTGTAAATAGTTGAAAAAATAAAAATAAGGAATTATGATAATTGTCAAAGCTGTATTAAATAGAAGGTATAGGAACTTACTCATTGAAAAAATTTCCTGTTGGGGATTTACAGTGTCCCAGCTACAAGGGACGGTGCCATGAGCAAAATGAGAGACACATTTCCTTCGCCCGTGGAATCTTAGATTTGGCAAGGAAGATGGCCATTTAAAAATTCCCCCCCAAGAATTATCTTATTATAGGCCTGATGCTGGGAACCAAAGTGCAAGTACTTGATTTCTTCGCATAAATGGAGTTGAAAAAGCTTTGGATATTATAACCTTAGAATCATATTTTAAAAATAAGCTGCAAAGAAAAAAAAGCCACACAATTAAGCCTTACTATTAAACTCAATGTTCTTTGTTTTTTGTATGTGAAAGAGATATTAATAATATAGCATATCTATTACTGTATCTCTGATGCTAAGAAGAAAATTCCTCTCTTTAAAAATGCATTTCTGTTTATATTATTGAGAAAGTTTTGTTGCCAAAGTTACAAGATATTTATTTGGATCATTTGTTCTTAATTGAAAGAGGGGTTGCAATTTGGTAAGAATCAATAAGTTTTGCCAATTAATTGACTTAGTTTTTAAATGGTTCATTGTTAGTTTTGAATAATGAACTCTTATCTTGGCTTCAGTTTTATTTTTTATTTAAATGTAATGTGTGGCTGAAAATGCTTTAACACAAATGGAGAAGTTTAACATTATTCTGCTTTAAACATAAAAAAAACCCTAAATCCTAAAATAAATACTTTTTAATCACCGATTTTCCAGATATGCAGGAAATCATTTCATAGGATATTTATCTAAAACAATTACAGATGTCTCAGAAATAGAGTTATAGGATTAGGGGGTGCCTGGCTGGCTCAGTCAGTAAAGCATGTGACTCTTGATCTCCGGGTTATGAGTTCTAGCCCCATGCAGGGGGTAGAGATTACTTAAAAAAAAAGAAAAGAAATAGAGTTCTAGAATTAAGAATGGATGGAGATGGGCCCAGATAATCAAATTGCAAATCCAAAATTATGTGGTCTCCTGATGACTTATTCTGGGTTTACTCAATGACAGTGTAAGTTTGTTGATCAAAATTCAAGTTCATTGGGTATCTATTTTTGCTTTACTTTTTTTGCCTAAGTGTCACCATTCTTGCTATCGAAAGTGTATAAATTTCAAGCAGTAAAATATTATCCGATGAGTATAAACAAATTTATGAGGAGATATTTAATCAGCCATTCCTTCCCATTTTTTTCTTATTGTCTCAAGTCCTTTTCTGAGGAGCATTTGATACCTCTGAACTTGAAAATATGATACATATGTTTAAATTTATCTCAAGAAAAACTTGTCTCATGTTAAAGAATACGTAATGTTTTCTTATTCTCACTTAGTAATCCTTTTGATTTTTTTAAAAGATTTTATTTATTTATTTGACAGAGATAGAGACAGCCAGCGAGAGAGGGAACACAAGCAGGGGGAGTGGGAGAGGAAGAAGCAGGTTCATAGCGGAGGAGCCTGATGTGGGGCTCGATCCCATAATGCCGGGATCACGTCCTGAGCCGAAGGCAGACGCTTAACCACTGTGCCACCCAGGCGCCCCTCCTTTTGATTTTTTTTTTCATGGATCATCCTGACCCAATTCTTTTTGGAAAAATTGTATTCATTTTTGTTACTTGAGGTCATGAGGCTTCATTGCAAAATAAGAAAGTAAACAAACAAAAGTATTTCCTTATCTTCAGCTGGCTTCTAGATTCTTCTCCTGACATTACCCTATATAATCAGATGTGTGCTTCTGGAGCTTCTATAACCAGTCTGTGACTGTAGGTGAATGGCAATCAATGATTTTTGATGATCTATCAGTGATAGTGCAGCGCCTTCAGTCACAAGTCATCCCCTTTACCTCACTGTCTCATTTTCTTATTCAAGTGTTTCCTGGAACTCCCCAAGACTTCTGTGAAAGCTCTGGAACTATAGATTTAGGAGTATGTCTTTAGCTTCTCTCATCTTTCCTCATCTACTTTCTTTGCTCTATTTAGGGATTGTCTCTGAAGTCACTCAAGGTAGCACCTCATCACTGCCATTGTTTTCAGTGCCTTCACAAGAACCCTAATATCTGGACCAGGAGCAAGAATGCTGTGAAACCCAGGATTCATAATGAGGAATCCTCAAGGTGCCAGAGAGATTTCATGTTCCTGAGTCCTGTGGGAACTGAGATGAGGAGAATGATTATTATACCTTCTTTGTCACAAGGCACCAAAGCAGTATTTCTTATGGCATCACTGCCACTCAGAATCCCTCATAGGGGCGCCTGGGTGGCACAGCGGTTAAGCGTCTGCCTTCAGCTCAGGGCGTGATCCTGGCGTTATGGGATCGAGCCCCACATCAGGCTCCTCTGCTATGAGCCTGCTTCTTCCTCTCCCACTCCCCCTGCTTGTGTTCCCTCTCTCGCTGGCTGTCTCTCTCTCTGTCGAATACATAAATAAAATCTTTAAAAAAAAAAGAATCCCTCATAAAAACTAGTTAAATCACTTCCTGCATCCCCATCCCACATCGCTAAGACCTGGCGTGTCGCTAAGCTCTTTGGCTTAGAAATTAGACAAAATATCATCTGCCTTTCACCATCTCAGTTCCTGTACACCCAGTAGGATGAGCATCCTGCCCCACAACAAACTCTATAACTTAAGCCAAAGTGTGCCATAAAAATAAAATTAATTTTTGATAGTCCCACCTTCTGTTAATGAGACATGTTAACAAGGGGTTTCTCTTGTACTTTTCTCTCATGCTCAGTTCATGTTTAAAACCACTTCATACTTTGCTTTTTTCCCTCAAAGCCAATTTTATCAGTTTAGAACCAAAATATATCAGTATATCATCTTTATTTAAAACTTGATAGATACAATATAGCCAAAACAATCATGAAACAACTGGAAATCTGGTAAGTTCAGAGACTAACAAGGTTTACCATTTCTTAGAAGGCTTACTGAATACATGGTCTACCTCAGCACCATGGGAGTAGGTGAGTTGTTGGTTCTCACAAAGTCAGTTCTCACGAAAGGTCACAGAGGTTAAATCTCTTTACTAAAACATTTTCTCCATTCTTATGCAAGTTCAACTCCCTCTAAATTCATAACCTCACTCCCATCACCCTAGCAATCCACATTTTTGTCATGATTGTATCCCCACTGCCTATCGAGGCAAAAGGAGTAAAACTGTAAATATGACCTTCCTCCACAAAACAGAGGAGGTTCAGACATCCTCTTGAAGATAGAATATCAGTGTGCCTGGGTGGCGCAGTTGGTTAAGCATCCCGACTCGGTCTCAGCTCAGGTCTTGATCTTATGGTCATGAGATCGAGCCCCACACCAGGCTCTGCGCTCAGCATGGAGTGTGCTTGAAATTCTCTCCTGCTGGCCCTCCCCCTTTTTGTGCTCTCTCTCTCTAAAATAAATAAATAAATCTTTTTTAAAAAAACACATAGTTTCAATAGATTAGACAAGATTTCACATTTTGAAGAAATTTGATGAAGGTTAAAAATTCCAGCTAAGTTTTACAATCTTAATCATAAAAGAAGATAACAGAGCATTCCAAGATAAAAAGGGATGTAGCCTATTGTTATGACTGCAGGATGTTTCTGATTTATAATACTATACACTGGGAACCAAATGGTTGAAAGAAAGAAACCTAGGTGGGTTTGAGAAAACTGATCACAGGTGAATGACCAGGAAAGCATGTATTATCCTCTATAATAAATAATATCCTCTATAAACCTCCCCGTTGATTAGGATACCTAGGTAGAAACGCAGGAATACAGGAAGAACCATGTTATATCAACTGTTTTTAAAACAGTTTTAGAGCAGTGTTTCTCAAAGTAGAGTCCTGGACTGAGCAACATCACTATCACCTGGGAATTTGTTAGATTTGCAAATTGTGACACTCTTTCCCAGACCTAGTGAATCAGAAACTCCAGGGGTGGGGCCCAGCAATCCATATTTAATCTATGATAATCACCCTCTTTGTAATTTTGGTGCATGCTTAAGTTTGAGAAGCACTGGTTTAGAGGCAATTTAGAAACAAATTTACTCATACAAACATTGACTAAATGTCTAGGTTCAAGAATCCGCAGGAGTAAGAGGCATGTAACAAAACCATGCCCTTCAGGATCATAGAGCTTGGTTAAGGAACAAATCATAACTTACAGATATCTAAAAAATCCATAGCGTGGGATACCCGGGTGGCTCAGTTGGTTAAGCATCCGACTTTTGATTTTGGCTCAGGTCTTGGTCTTAGGGTTGTGAGATCAAACTCAGGGTTGTGCGATAGAGCCCCATATTGGGTTCCATGCTGGGCATGGAGCCTGCTTAAGATTCTCTCTCTCCCTCTCCCTCGGGTTCTCCCCACCCACCCCCCGCAAAAAAATTAAAATAAAATAAAATAAAATAAAATAAAAATCCAAAGTGTCAATAAACACAACATAGAGCACTTAGGTTTAGATTAACTGCCAATTTAATGGAATTGAATATTCCTAATGTAGTTCCAGTGAAATGAAATGATTTACTTCTGGTGGGATTAAGGAAGATTGCTAGGAGAAAGTGATTGTTAGGACTGTTAGGGTTTTGAATGAAAGTTGGAAAGTGAGAGGGAGCAATCAAGACTTGGAGAAAGTTGGGGTGCCTGGCGGCTCAGATGATTAAGCATCTGCCTTTGCCTCAGGTCGTGATCTCCAGGTCCTGTGATGGAGCCCCATGTCAGGCTCCTAGCTCAGTGGGGAGTCTGCTTTTCCCTTTCCCTCTTCCTCTCCCCCTGCTTGTGCTCTCTCTCTCTAATGAATAAATAAAACCTTAAAAAAATACTTAGAGAAAGTGTAAACGCTTTTCCAGTGACTAAAGAGTTTGATTAATTGGAACAGAACGTTCATGTTCATTAAACATATATGGAAGGAGGTTAGGCCTTGCCCTTAGAATTTGGCCTTGGGGGGCACCTGGGTGGCTCAGTCATTAAGCGTCTGCCTTCAGCTCAGGTCATGATCCCAGGGTCCTGGGATCGAGCCCCACATCGGGCTCCCTGTTCCGCAGGAAGCCTGCTTCTCCCTCTCCCATTCCCCCTGCTTGTGTTCCCTCTCTTGCTGTGTCTCTCTCTGTCAAATAAATAAAATCTTCCAAAAAAAAAAAGAATTTGGCCTTGGAATTTATTGATATTTTTCTAGCATTGTGATACTTTGAAATTTTTCTTTTTTTAAAGATTTTATTTATTTTTTTGAAGAGAGAGATGGAGAGAGCACAATCAGGAGGAGGGGCAGAGGCAGAAGGAAAGGGACAAGCAGACTCCCTGTCAAGTGGGGAGCCCCATGCAGGGCTCAATCCCAGAACCTTGAGATCATGACCTGAGCTAAAGTCAGATGCTTAACTGACTGAGCCACTCAGGCACCCCTGAATAATTTTCCTTAAGTACTTTATCCAATATTTGTATTTGTTTTAGGTAGGAGGATGGTCTCAATAACCTGTCCTCCCATTTCTGGAAATGAATGTTGAATAATTTAATATCCAGTATATTTTTTATTAGGTAATAATTAAATCATTAATTTAATAACTTAATATTCACACATCTTTTTTTAGATGTCACCTATCAGTGTACTAGATTTCAGAGTACAAAGTTGAATTAGATGTGGTCCCTGCTCACAACCTTACTGTTTACTAGAAAATGTTTACTATTGTAGAGTATGAGCTGTTACATTGGTGAGTATGTAGGGATTACTAATTTCATACCATTTGAGATCTTTTGATTGGGCATTCCTCATATTAGTTGTCCACTGCAAAATGAAACATTTGAGGCAACTATTTAGATTACAAATCCATAAGAACATGTAGGGAAAGGAATTGAAATGATCTTTAAAATCATAACATCTGTACCACACAATCCAGCAATTACACTCCTTGGTATTTACCCCCAAAAGTTGAAAAACTTATGTATACACACACACACACACACACACCTTACACACAGATGTTTATACTACCTTTACTCATGATTGTTAAAACTTGGAAACAAACAAAAAAAAAACTTGGAAACAACCAAGATGTTCTTCAGTAGGTGAATGAATAAACTGCAGTACATCCATGACAATGGAAAATTATTCAGCACTAAAAAGAAAAGAGCTATCAAGCCCTGAAAAGACATGGAGGAACCTTAAGTGCATATTACAAAGTGAAAGAAGGCAATCTAAAAAGGCTGCATACTGTATGATTCCAACTATGTGACATTCTGGAAAAAGCAAAACTACGGAGACACTAAAGAGAACAGTGGCCTGTTACGGGTTTGGGGTAGGGGGTTGAATAGGCAAAGCACAGAGGACTCTTCGGGTTGTGAAACTAACCTGTATGATACTATAATGATGACTACTTGTTATACATGCACATATATTATACATGTGTCCAAACCCTTAGAATGTAGTACACTAAATGTGAACCTTAAGGTAAACTGTGGACTTTGGTTGATTGTGATGTGTCATTATAGGTTCATTGATGGTAACAAATGTGCTGCTGTCATGGGGGGTGTTGATAATGTGGGAGGCTATACATCTGTAAGGCAAGGGGTATATGGGAACTCTCTTATCTTCCTCTGAATTCTGCTGTGACCTAAAAATGCTTTAAAAAAAATAAAGTACTTGGGTGCCTGAATGGCTCAGTCAGTTAAGCGTACAACTCTTGATTTAGGCTCGGGTCGTGATCTCAGGGTTGTGAGACTGAGCCCTGCATCAGGCTCTGTGCTGGGCATGGAGCCTGCTTAAGATTCTCTCTCTCGGGGCGCCTGGGTAGCACAGTCGTTAAGCGTCTGCCTTTGGCTCAGGGCGTGATCCCGGTGTTCCGGGATCGAGTCCCACATCAGGCTTCTTGGTTGGGAGCCTGCTTCTTCCTCTCCCTCTCCCCTGCTGTGTTCCCTCTCTCACTGGCTGTCTCTATCTCTGTCTAATAAATAAAAAAACTTTAAAAAAAAAAAAAAAAAAAAGATTCTCTCTCTCCCTCTTCCCCTCCCCACCTCTCCTTCTCTAAAGATAATAATAATAGTAATAATAATAAAGTACTTAAATACAAAAAAAATAAATCTTAACGTTGTAACATCTGACATGGTCTGGCCCTGCTACATTGGTCTCTTCTCATACTGCTCACCCCTAGCTTTTTGCTCTCCAGCCCCTAGACTGCTTTCATCCCTCCAGAAGATATTGGTTTCTTTTGCAGGAGGGCCTTTTGCTTGCTGTCCCTTCAGCCTGGAGTGCTTTTCTCATCTCTCCCCATTTTGTTTAGTAACTCCTGTTCATTCATCAGCTCCTAGAGCTTGGAGCCTCTTTGATATCCTAATCAGCTGAGGTTTCTTTGTTGTAGCCTTTGAAGAATCTTACCTCTCCTTTAGCACACTTATCTCTGTCACAGTAAATTAACCAGTAATTACTTGATTAACATCAACTTCCTACGTTAGACTGTAAACTTCTTGAAAATAGGAATTGTGCTCATTAACACTGAACATTTTACACAGTGCCTGGTACATAGGATATTAATAAGTGAAATTTTAAGTGGAAAAAAACCCCGTATCATTTGTTCACTTAACATTTTCAATGAGGTTTGGCTAATAAATATGTTATTGTAGGCCAGTGATTCTCAACCATGGTTGTACATTGGAATAACCTGAAGAACTTTAATTACCATTGCTATCTGGATCTCACCCTCAGAGACTCTGATTTGAAAAGTGTAGGGCAATTCTAAGGTGCAACCAAGGTTGAGAACCACTGATCAGCTTCCAATATGAAGTAGCAAATCATAAGCCTGAGATGTCTTAAGATTTAGGAAACATGAGTAGAAGAGTCTTTGAATGTATTTCAAGGAAGAGAAAAATAATTTATTAATGAAAATAATGATTAATATTTGCAATATTTCATTGTGGAATCACAGCCAAAAGGAAAAGCATTTTACTGATTTAATTTGATAATTAAGAACTAAACATGAGCACATTTTCATATTTTTCCTAATTTGATGTGTCTTAAGATTAATCAAAATGAAACTTGACCCAGAAAAAATTTTAACACAGTCATAATTCATATTGCAGTAAAAAGTATCCTAGGTTATTCAGTTTATGTGAAAGCACTGAAAGCTCTCTAGAAGTGTAATTATCTGGATTTCTATACATGTAAAAGAAATTCTTATATGCAATGAAAGTTTCCTGATAAATTTTACTGCAAAAGAAACATTTTTATGTTTGTATTTGATTTTTATTTTTTCCATAGGTCCTCACTGCAAACACAAATATTTAATCACTAAATTAGTTTATAAATCGAATTCAGCTTACATGAATGAATAAAAATGTTTGTAGTTTTCTCTTTTAAAAAAGTAATGCCTTAAAACATGATACTGGCTACAGTATCAAGTAGTGATTGGAAACTTGAAATATGACAAAGAGGCATTGTAAATCAGTGGGACAAGGACTGCCTATTCATTAAATGGTGAGGGGCCTCCGTTATCTATATGAGAAAAAACATAAAAAAGTAGACACCTACTTCATCCATGTACAGAAATCAATGGCAGATTGATTAAGATCTTAAATGTGAAAGAAAATAATTCAAATTTCTTTTTTTAATAATATTTTTTATTACATTATGTTAGTCACCATACAGTACATCCCTAGTTTTTGATGTAAAGTTCCGTGATTCATTACTTCCGTATAACACCCAGTGCACCATGCAATATGTGCCCTCCTTACTACCCATCATCAGCCTATCCCATTCCCCCACCCCCCTCCCCTCAAATTTCTTTTAAGAAATAGAAATCTTTATGACCTTTGGGTAGGGGAGGACTAGTTAAGATTTAAAAAACAGAAACCACAGAGGAAAATATTGATAAAGTCTACATAAAATTTGAGAACTACTCTTTATTAAAAGATAAAGAGACTCAAAAGACAGGCTATAGTGGGAAATGATTCCTAACACTGATTACTAAAACAAAACCCTGTAGGATTCAGAGTATATAAACAACATTAGAAACCAATAAGAAAAGGAACCCCCCCTCCAAAAAGATGTGCAAATGACACGATTTATATTGTCACAAAAGAGGTAATAGAAATGCCCATTCAGTGTATGAAAATGTTAAGGTAAAACTCTACACTAACTTGAATGACTAAAATTAAAATAATAACAATACTAAGCAAAGATGTGAGACAAAAGGGAATTGTTTAGGTTTGGTTACTTTGAAAAATATTTTGGTATTAAGGGTAAATTTGAAAATATGTATACCCAATGACTCCCTGGCTCCACTCCTAGATATATTCCCTGTAAACTCTTTTACATATTTAAGAGATATGCAAAAATGTAATCTTAAGATTGCTCTTTGTAATGACAAAAAGACTGTAAACAATGCAAATATCTATCAAAAACAGAATAATTTGTGATATACTTACACAATGGATATTGATCAACAGTGAAAAAGAAAATGGAGTAAAAGTACAGGTATCTGTGTAGATAAATCTTAGTAATATAGCAGAATGAAAAAGTTCACAGTAGAATAAATTAGTATGATTACAGTAATTTAAATTTTAAAACAGGAAACAAAATATTGCTTAAGTTATTTTTGGTTTAATGTTTATGTTTAGTCTGTAACTATGTTATGTTGTAAAACTGTAAATACAAGCAAGGACATGTTTAATATAAAATTCAGGATATTGACTATCTTTGACAGAGATGGGGGGGTTGCAATTGGTGAGAAACTATGAAAGAATTCAAAGTAATGTCCCTTTATTAATCAAGGCGGTGTGTGTATATGGGCATTCATTTTGTCAATTTTTTTGGTTTATTCTTATCCCCTGAACTGTACATTTATTATGGTAGTATTTGGTATGCCTGATCTATTTCACATTACAAATATGCTGTTAAAATTAGAGCAAGAAGGAATGGAAGTGAGATGAATCTGGAGGCAGTCAGTTGGGCTCCAGGCAGCTACAAAGGGAGAAGTGATGACAGACTGTGTCACTTAATGGGGAACTCTGAAGGTCATAGGGAGGAGGAAAAAGGATCTTAAGTAGTTACTTAGAGATTTATAGTGAAAAAAAGTTATTTCAAAGAAAATGTAAAATGTGCAAGTAGTATTTGTGGTCTTACATCTCTCTCTCTTTTTTGGAATGTTTTTTAAAAAAGCTATATTGAGGGGCCCCTGGGTGGCTCAGTTGGTTAAGCATTTTATTCTTGGTTTTGGCTCAGGTCATGATGTCAAGGTTGTGAGTTTGAGAGTCTGCTTGAGATTCTCTCTCTCTCTCTCTCTCCCCCTTGGCCCCTCCCCCTGCTCATGTGCTCACTCTCTAAATAAATAAATAAATAAATAAATAAATAAATAAATAAATAAAATCTTTTAAAAAATAGCTGTATGGAGGTGTAATTGATAAAATTTGTATTCATTGAACAGCTCCCCATTTCCCTTCCCCCACCCCTGGCAACCACCATTCTACTTTATATTTCTGTGACTTGACTACTTCAGATCCCTCATGAAAGTGGAATCATGAGTATTTGCCCTTTTGTGACTGGCTTATTTCACTTAGCATGGTATCCTCCAGGTTAGTCCATGTTGGTGAATATGGCAAGATTTCCTTCTTCTCTAAGGCTGAATAATATTCTGTTGTATGCATGTACTATGCTTCTTTATACATTCACCCACTGATAGACATTCAGGTTGTTTTCGTATCTTGGCTATTGCGAAAAACATGGCAATGAACAAAGGGGTGCAGATGCCTCTTCCAGATTCTGCTTTTTATTATTTGGATAAATACCCAGAACTGGAATTGCTGGATCATATAGTAGCTCTTTTTTTAAGTTTTTGGGCAACTTTCATACTATTTGTGATGACTACACCACCTATATCCAACTCAAAAACTTTTGCACAGCAGAGGAAGTAATCAACAGAATGAAACAAACAGCCTATGGAATGGAAGAAGATACTCGAAAAACTATAATGAAGGGTCAATATCCAAAGTATGTAAGGGACTCCTACACTTCAGTAGCAAATCATCATCATCTGCTTACAAAATGAGCAAAAGACTTGAATAGATATTTCTCCAAAAAAGGCATAGAAATGGCCAACAGGTTTATGAAAAGGTGCTCAATATCACTAATCATCAGGGAAATGCAAGTTGAAATCACAGTGATATATATATATATATGTGTGTGTATATATATATATAGACATATATACATATATATATACACACATATATGATGAGTGTTGGTGAGGATATGGAGAAATTGGAATCTTTATTGTTATATATTGTTAGTGGGAATTTAATAAACTTTTTTTAGTGTCAATAAACTAGTGAGTAAACATTTTTAGTATGGTTAGAGAAATTCCCTCACTGGACAGACACAGAGATGTACAACATAGGAAAATAAGATGTATAGTGTTAGTTACACTTGCCTGGAATTTCCAGCTTGAAAATGTAATATCCATAGCCCTTTTTTCTTGGTAAATTGTAGACACATACATTTATTCCAGCTATAAAGTCTCCTCTTTCATTTATGATTTTATACATTTGAGTCCTTTTTTTTTCTTAGTCTAGTGAAAGATTTGTCAGTTTTGTTTATCTTCTTGAAAAAGAACAGCTCTTAGTTCTGTTAATCTTTTTTGCTGTGTTTCTGCTATTTTATTTGTTTCTGCTCTACTATTTGTAGAGAAAGAGAGGATTTAAGTCATGATAACTCTTGGAAAAGTTGGAGCCTTTTTCTGGCATGCTGTTACCTTATCTGGTATCAGGCATATGCCTTGGCTACAAAAGATTCAGTCTTGATTTTTGGAGAACGTTTCTGAAGATTGGCCCAGGAGATGGTAGTATATAGCCTAATGGTTAGGAGGCAGGCAGATCTGGGTTCAGTTCTTCCACTTATCAGCCATGTAACCTTAACACAAATTCCACATCCATAAAACAGTGATCATAATAATACATGTCACAAGCTTTTTATCCTCAGCGGTCATCTGCTATTTTCTTTCCAGATTAGAGCCCAGTATCACAAGTCCATCTGATTTTCTTAAATAAAAAGGCTATGGATGTAAACTTTTAAATTGATGTATAACATACATAGAGAATGAAACACAAGTCTTCAACTCAATAATTTTTACATAGTGAACACACCTGTGTAACCACATCACTCAGAATAAGAGACAGACCATGAATAGCCCTCTGGATGTCACCTTTTTTTGCCCCCTTTTGATCACCACCACCACTACCACTTACTGACCAAAGTTAACAACTATCCTGACTTCTAATATCAAAGGGTAGTTTTGCCTTATTGGATTTTATATAAAAAGAATAATAGAATATATATTATTTTGAGTCTGGCTTTTCCACATGGTAATATGTTCTGAGATTCATACATATTGCTATATATGGCTGTATACCATTAATTTGCATTATTGTTTTGAACTCCATTGTTTGATCCTATCATAATTATTTATGCATTCTACTGTGGCAGGACATTTAAGTTTCCAGTTTTTGGTTGTTAAAAATGAAGCTGCCGTTAACACTCTTGTACATGGATTTTTTTGGGCATATATTTCATTTGGAGGTATAGTGATGTATGCCTATGATCCACTTGCTTAGACAATGACAATAAGTTTTAGAGAGTAGTTGAGTGCATTTACACATACTCTTAGCAGGAGTTAATGGAAGTCTTACCTGCTGTATATCCTTCTATTACTTTATATTGCAATTCTTTTTTTTAATTTGTCATTCTATTGCTTATATAGTGATATTTTAGTGTGGTTTTAATTTGCATTTCTCTGATGACTAATGACCTGAAATACCTTTCCATGTATTTACTGGCTATTTAGATAGCCCTTTTTGTGTCTGTTTAAATATTTGCCCATTTTGCTATTGGATGGTATGTCTTTTTCTTGTTGATTTGTTGACCTATAAAATTGGCAAGACTTATGGTGGAATGCTGAGGGGCAATCATACAATTTAGCAAGACAGGAAAAGAGAGAAAGAAGAAAAATGATTACTGAAGGAATTTTGGGGTGTCATCTTTGGAAGGTTGGTAACCTGCTAGTCTGAAATGGAATTATGTCTGGAATCAAAATAGACAATCATTTTCTAGACTCAACTGTTGCTCTAACATTACATAGAATTATGGTACATTATCTAAATCTTCCTTGGTAAATGAAAGAAAATCATTTCTAGTCAATCTGCATTTTCTGTTGCTCTGTTGAATAGATATTTACTGTCTGTCACCTTCTAAATAATAGAGAAATGGATGAGGATGGGGAGGAGAGAAGGGTTCACATTCAGCACTCTCTTCTGCACATGACTAGAAATTGGAGAAATCACAGTAACCATAACATGGCCGGTTTGTGACCCTTACTCAATTTGCCTTTTAAAGTACAGTTCTTCTGTATAGTTGAAACATTCCTGTGTGGAATTGATTAGGAGAATGTAAGGAAATATTTTCCCCTTCCATATAAATATTAGTTTGTTGATATTATAAAGATGAATGTTAATTTTCATTTATTTCTTTTAGAATAACATCTGCTCTTACAAAAGGAGGTACTCTTTAGACAATAATGTCAGCCTTCCCATTTTTTAAAGATAAATCTTTTCTTTTCCCTTAACTGAATATCCTACCTGGTCCTTGTGAAACTTCTTTGATTATGCCACATCTTACAGAGACTTTTAAGAATTCCAGAAAGCATTTCATAGTCAGAAGATTTGCTTTTCACCATACCTGAAATTTAACATGGTAACCATCTCTCACCTCTCTCTCATCAACTTGCTATTCACTCATTTCTTTTTCCAAAGCCCTCCTGCTCATTCTGACTGGAGATATGGATAACATTTCTACCTGGGACATATAGCAAGCAGCCTCCCTTACTAAAGAAACAGAGAAAAGGAAAGAAAGGGAAGGAGAAAGAAAATGGAAATTGAAATATGTAGGAAAATGACATCCTTTACTTTAAATGTGGCCTATTGAAAATATTCTCTATGTACGTTTTATTTTCCAAGGCTAATAATATTTCCTTTTGAAGAAGAATATTATAGGTTAAATATGGCAAAGGAGATCTTCTATTAATGTTAAATCTATTGAAAGTCTTTGGCGTACGAAAGTATTTTACCAAAATAGTCTGCGGAATGTCACTGTCTGCCTGAGAAGAGGAAGCATACTAGTAATCAAGTTACTGTCAGCTCCAAACCTGCCCTTCCATGCTCTGTTCTGTTTCCCAGGGCTGGGATTCTGCAAAACACATTGCTGCTTTGAACACAGGAAGTGTGATGCCACCAGCTTTCTTCTTTCTCAAGATTGTTTTGGTCATTCTGAGTCTTTTGTGGTTCCATATGACTTACAGGGTTGTTTTTTCTAGTTCCATTAAAAATGCCATTGGAATTTTGATAGGAAATGTTTTGAGTCTATAGATGGCAATGGGTAGTATGGATATTTTAACAATATTTACTTTTCTAATCCATGAACACAGGATATTTTCCATTTATTTGTGGCTTCTTCAGTTTCTTTCCTCAATAGGGTTTTCAGTGTATAGATATTTTACTTCTTTGGTTAAAGGTAATAGAGTATTTGGATGAGAACAGGAAAGGAAAAATAACCACCCTCTCTCTAGAGCTGACCAGTTATAATCAAATAGAGTAGATGGTACTTCTTTTCCAATAATTAAAATGCTAGTAGGGGTACCTGGGTGGTTCAGGTCATGATCTCAGGGTTGTGAGATAGAGCCCTGCATAGGGCATGGAGCCTGCTTAAGATTCTCTCCCTCTGCATCCCCTATCCCCCGTTCATGCTCTCCCTCTTCTCTCTCTCTTAAAATAAAATGCTAGCAAAGCATGGTGTGGTATTTTGTGTAAGGTATCCTTCCTCTGAGAATTCATTTATCAAAATGATAATTTTCAAAGCATCTTGTCTTGGGGAATATTTTATGTTAGGGAACAGAAACCCATTTAAAGAAACTCAGGTTAAAAGTGAGTATGTTATGAGGGTACAGGGGTTCTCCTGGACTCTGATTGCTGTAGTTACAGATTAAAATCACATACTGTAATTTCTTTTTGCCTTAGGTTTCAGTAAAGCTGTATACATGAAAGCTTTCTTCTTAAGGTATAAATTTCAAATGAAATACATGTTAATGCATGCAGTACTGCACTGCTTTTGAAGCTAAACCATTGGCTAATGCGAAATATGTCATCACTTGATTAGGAGTGCACAATGTTTCAGAAACGGTCCATAGCAGCCATCTTATTTAGTAAGATCTCCAGTTAATGCTTTAAGATTATAGTCAACTTGATTTCTCACAGAATTTATGACCTTCCAAGGACAGACTGCATTTAGTCAACACAATGCATTAACCGATATTAACATTGGTATTTATTTGGGGTCTTCATAATTTATAGCTGAAATGTGGAAGGTATGCCTGCACACAGATGTTGGCCTAATGGCATATGACAGGAAAGCCTACCATTTTCTTTTTTATTCAGATATCTTTAATTCTTGTCTCTGATGGCTTCTCCTGTCACTTCATGAGTAAGTAGGGCTAATACTGGCTGCAGCAAAATCACACTCCCCATTTATCATGCTAATTGCATTTTAATGAGAAGAGGCCTTAGGCTGGAAGACTTGTCTACCTAGAGTCCTATTGGAGTGGAGTTTATTATGGTAATTAATATAGCCCATGATAATTAAATTGCTCTACTAGATAGGTACTGTATTTATCATAAAGATTCACTATAGCAAAACTTTTTTGAGGATATTCAAAGACCACTTTTGAAAATCAAGTTCTCTGGAGTTGTGTCTTTTTAAAACAAAATTGGTGTGGATCCCATTTTCAGATATGTCTCCTCAGAGCAAGACTGGCTAAATAACTTGGAAAGCCTGTTTGAAAATGAAAATGCAGAACCCCTTTTTCACAAAGCACCGAGAAATTGCCATAAAGGTACTAAAATGTACCTTTCTTCCACACATCTTCCCTGTTTGTATGCATGCTCCATTGTCTCATTGAACTTTACTTAAAAAATGAAAGTTCAGCGATAAATGAAGAATTTCAAGATGGTGACAGCATGAAGCCTGAGTGTGGGGTCCTGTCTGACTGCTCAGATTGATTGCACTCCCATGAAGCTGACCCTGCCTCAGAGAGCAGAAGTATAGAAGGCAAAAACCATTTTTACATAATTGGAACTGAACTCATCTCATGCCAGACTGTAATGTGATAAGTCCAAAGGAAATCCAGTCAAATTTGGGCCAACAGACAACTGGAGCTCAGGCTGGGGAAAACCTCCATAGGGAAACCAGGACAATGAAAATGAAGGAGCAAGGACTCCTGTGTCAGTCAAGAAGCTGCCCATGTTTCCTGCTAAGATGTGAAGTCACTCCAGGACATGGTTACATCAAAGCCCTAAGGAGGCAATGAAAGAGCTAAAATAAGAACATTCAGAGTAGTTTAAACTTTGCTATAATTACAGGTAGCTACTGTGTTAACACTAACATGCTGGCATACTCCATCTAAATAATAGTAAACTTTTCTAAAATTTACATCATTTTCCTTCATCCAAGTTTTTGAACTATTGGAATGATCAGTGTGAATAAAAATATTCTAAAATGTATTGAAGAAGGTAGAGTGATTTTCTCTTTCTTTTATCTGCTTTAATGACTGATTTGTTTCTTTGGTAATTGTTGGATGAATTCAGTAGGACCTGGTATATTATCTTACACATAAATGATGGTCCATAAATGCTTATGGAAATAATTATATATAATTAACTCTCCACAGCAACGGACTGGTAAGCCTTTTAGGAATATGTTAGCAGGGACGGAACATTCATTGCAATCAGAGAACTAATAGTACTCTACCTCCACAATAAAGTAGAGGTAGCCTGTTGTTCTAGTTTGGACCACCAGTAATGATAAGCAAACAACAGTGCAATTGAGAGACTGCTCTAATTTCCTGGTGTAGATTATGATTTGGGTGGGGGAGTATTATCTTCTTGTCACAATAACATCATTTATAATAATAATAGTAGCTAATCACACAGAATCCCCTGTGAATGTCCTACTCCTCAGTTTACTGTAGAAAATCACTTGAATTTAATTGAGTTCTTTAGTTCTGTGTAGTGAGTTTGTAAAGACAAACACTATTTGAAATAATTTTTTGATGGCTTGCTGGAGAAAGACATATTTATTAACTCAAACCATATACATGAAATACCTGAACAGTACTAGGCCCTGGGAATATAACTGAATGAGATAGGCATGGTCTCTCCATGGAGATTAGGGATGGTCTTTCCTTGGAGTTTATAGACTGATGGACTTCTAGAATAATGCTCCATGCTGTTAATTTCAGTCAGGTGCACAGGCCCATGCGTTAAGAAGACTCAAGCATTTGAAGGTAAAATTGAATGAAACTAGGCTTAGAGCAACTAGACATACTCAAAGCCAATTTCCAATAGTTAATTATTTTGAGTGGTTTCCTCATTAGTTAAAAGGAAGAGGAGAGGGACGCCTGGGTGGCTCAGTCATTAAGCGTCTGCCTTCTGCTCAGGGCGTGATCCTGGTGTTCGGGGATCCAGCCCTGCATCAGGCTCTTCTGCTGGGAGCCTGCTTCTTCCTCTCCCACTCCCCCTGCTTGTGTTCCCTCTCTCGCTGGCTGTCTCTCTCTCTGTCAAATAAATAAATAAAATCTTAAAAAAAAAGGAGGAGATAAGAGGGAGGATAAAAATCTTGATAAATTTCTAAGTTGGACTAAGTTTGTATCTATAAAAAATGCAGTGTAGTTAATAAAGCACAAAGCAGAAGATTTCCTCTTAACTCATAGTTATTATACATCATCATTACAGAGGGGACTTGATGCTCCCTGTACTAGATTAATAGCCTGGGCATTCGTCTCTGACCTCAGCTGAAGTAGAAACACCAGGCAACAGAAGCTGAAAATGGAGTAAAAAGAAGTACTATCTAGTATTTCATCTGGGCAGGGAAATTAAAAAGAGGAAGCTCTCAAATTGTAGAGGAAAAGGATTGGTGCTCTTTTCTTTTCCTTGACAGTACTACCCTTTGAGAACTAGCTGGCAGCTCCTGGGTCACTAGGCTTAGTCATTCCTCTTTTCAATTACAGGAACATCCTATTAACAGGAAGATGGAGAGCCATTTTTAAGAGAGAAAAGAAAAAGAGAAGAGGAATATTTTTCACGTGGAGAAAAAGGCATCTGTCAGGAAATAGGGAATGACATGCAAGTTAAGTTTTTTTCTGCCCTTGTTATTTTTATTTTAAACACTGTGAAAGGAACCAGTGTTTCAGGAGGTTTAAAAAATAATGGAGGGCGGGCCTAGCAATATATAATTGTTATCTGAAGATTTTATATTCTATTGTAGGACATACAAGTAAATGGGGATATTTGAGTGTATATGAGTAAATATCTGAGATATCTTTTGAAAGAATTAATGTGCTTAGTGCTGCTTTCAGAAAAAAATCAGGTTGAATATACCATAGGTTTTTCATATAATTCCAGAATTATTATATACATATAAAATAAATATTATAATTCCTACTATTTATGGTTTTAGTATATGTATAAGAAGTGCAAGTGCATCTCAGATTATTATAACTTTCATATAGCCATGAGGATCTGAATAGCATAATCTAGGAATTTTTCAGAGGACCCTTCCAGGTCTGTATCCATTATTTTATTAAAATACTGGAAGTGAATGTTGCTTCTGAGAGCATTGTTGTCATGTATCAAACTAAAAAAGGAAATAAAATTCTTAATTATGTTTTCAAACTTAATCAGATGGCTATTTTAGAAGCTCTCTCAGCGTAATGAAACAAATTAATATCAGATGCAACTAATGATCTTGAGGTGTAAGCAGAATTGTTTCATTTTTAGTAATTTGTCAGATTTCTTAAATTGGGTAATGCAAGAGTAAAATTTAGTTTAGAAAGCTTATCATGGAACACTGGATTGTCCATCTTTTTTTTAAGTTTTTATTTAAATTTCAGTTAACATACAGTGAATGTTAGTTTCCGGTGCACAATATAGTGATTTAACACTTCAGTACATAAGCCGGTGCTCATCAGAGTAAGTGCACTCCTTAATCCCCATCACCTATTTCAACCATCCCCCCCCACCTACCTTCTGGTAACCATCAGTTTGTTCTCTATAGATAAGGGTCTGTTTCTTGGTTTGCCTCTCTCTTTTCTTCCCCTTTGATCATTTGTTTTGTTTTTTAAATTCCACATATGATGGGACACTTGGGTGGCTCAGTTGGTTAAGCGTCTGCCTTCAGCTTAGGTAATGATCCCAGGCAGTCCTGGGGTGGAGCCCCACATCGGGCTCCTTGTTCAGCAGGGAGCCTGCTTCTTCCGCTGCCTGCGCTCCCCTGGCTTGTGCTCACTCTCTGTCTCTCTCTGACAAATAAATAAATAAAATATTTTTAAAAAATTCCACACATGAGTGAAATCATATAGTACCTGACTTGCTGTGACTGACTTATTTCGCTAAGCATTATACCCTCTAGCTCCATCCATGTTGTTGCAAATGACAAGATTTCATTCTTTTTTATGGCTGGAAAATATTCCTCTGTGTGTGTGTATTTGTGTATGTGTGTGTGGGTGTGTGTCTACACACATTGTGGTATATGCATATATACCACATCATCTTTATCCATTTATCAATCGATGGATATGGACTGTTTCCATAATTCGGCTATTGTAGATAATGCTGCTTTAAACATTGGGGTGCATGTATCCCTTTGCGTTAGTATTTTTTAAAAGATTTTATTTATTTATTTATTTATTTATTTATTTATTTATTTATTTATCTGATAGAGAGAACACAAGTAGGGGGAGCGGCAGGCAGAGGGAGAGGGAGAAGCAAGCTCCCTGCAAAGCAGGGAGAACCCAATGTGGGGATTAATCCCAGGACCCTGGGATCATGACCTGAGGTGAAGACAGTTGCTTAACCAACTGAGCCACTCAGGTACCCTGCATTAGTATTTTTATATTCTTTGGGTAAATACCAGTAGTGTTATTGCCGAACCGTAGTTCTATTTTTAACTTTTTGAGGAACCTCCGTACTGTTTTCCAGAATTTCTGTACCAGTTTGCATTCCCACCAACACTGCCCAAGTGTTCCTTTTTTTCTACTTTCCACATCTTCCCCAATACCTGTTGTTCCTTTGTTGTTCATTTTAGCCATTCTGAGAGTTGTGAGGTGATAGCTCATTGTGTTTTTGCATTTCCTTTGCATTTCCCTGATTATCAGTGATGTTGAACTTCTCCTCATGTGTCTGTTGCCCATCTATATGTCTTCTTTGGAGAAATGTCTATTCATGTCTTCTGCCCATTTTTAATGGGATTATTCATTTTTGGGGTGTTGAGTTTTATAAATTCTTTATATATTGTGAGTACTAACCCTTTATCAGAACTGTCATTTGCAAATATCATCTCCCATTTTATAGGCTGCCTTTTAGTTTTGTTCATTGTTTCCTTCACTGTGCATGAGCTTTTTATTTTGATGTTGCCCCAGTAGTTTGTTTTTGCTTTTGTTTCTCTTGCCTCAGGGGGCATATCTAGTAAGAAGTTGCTATGGCTGATGTCTAAGAATTTACTGCCTGTATTCTATTCCAGAATTTTTATGGCTTCAGGGCTCACATTAGGTCTTTCATCCATTTTGAATTTATTTTCGTGTGTGGTGGTGGAAAGTGGTCCAGTTTTATTCTTTTGCATGTTGCTGTCCAGTTTTCCCAGCAGCATTTGTTGAAGAGACTATCTTTTTCGCACTGAAGATTCTTTTCTACTTTGTCAAAGATTAATTGACCATGCAATTCTGGATTCTTTTCTGGGTTTTCTATTATGTTCTGTTGACCTGTGTGTCTGGTTTTGTGCCAGTACCATACTATTTTGCTCACTACTGCTTTGTAATATAACTTTGTAATATAAGTCCAGAATTATGGTGCCTCTATTTTTGCTTTTCTTTTTCAATGTTGCTTTGGGTATTCAAGGTCTTTTGTGTTTAGGATTGTTTGTTCTAGCTTTGTGAAAAATGCTGTTGGTATGTCCATAGGGATTGCTTTAAATGTGTAGATTGCTTTGGATAGTACATACATTTTAACAGTATTCTTCCATTCCATGAGCATGGAATGTCTTCCCATTTCTTTGTGCCCTCTTCAATTTCTTTCATCAGTGTTTTATAGTTTTCAGAGTACAGGTCTTTCACCTGTTTGGTTAGGTTTATTCCTGGGTAACTTATTATGTTTCGTGCAGTTGTAAATGGGATTGATTCCTTAATTTTTCTTTCTGCTGCTTCATCATTGGCATTTAGAAATATAACAGATTTCTGTACATTGATTTTGTATCCTGCAACTTTAGTGAATTCGTGTATCAGTTCTGGCAGTTTTTTGGTGGGGTCTTGCAGGTTTTCTGTATATAGAGTATCATGTCTTCTGCAAATAATGATTTGTATGCCTTTTATTTCTTTTTGTTGTCTGATTGCTGTGGTTAGGACTTCCAATACTTGAGTAAAAGTGGTAAGAGTGGACCTCCCTGTCTTTCTCCTGACCATAGAGGGGAAGGTATCAGGTTTTTTTTTCCCATTTAGGATGATACTAGCTGTGGGTTTCTCATATATGGCCTTTAGTATGTTGAGGTATGTTCCCTATAAGCCTACTTTGTTAAGGGTTTTTATCATGAATGGGTGTCGTACTTTGTCAAATGCTTTTTCTGCATCTGTTGAAATGATCTTGTGGTTCTTATCCTTTCTTTTATTAATTTGATGTATCACATTGTTTGATTTGTGAATATTGAGCCAGCTTTGCAACCCAGGAATATATCCCACTTGATCTCAGTGGATGATTTTTTTATTGTATTGTTCGATTTGGTTTGCTAGTATTTTGTTGAGGTTTTTCCATCTGTGATCATCAGAGACATTGGCCCGTACCTCTCTTGGTGTCTTTATTTGGCTTTGGTATTGAGGTAATACTGGCCTCATAGAATGAATTTGGAAGTTTTCCTTCCTTTTCTATTTTTTGGAAGCATTTGAGAAGAATAGGTAGTAACTCTTCTTTAAATGGTTGGTAGATTTTGCCTTTGTAGCCATCTCATCTTGGACTTTTGTTTGTTGGGAGTTTTTTGATTACTGATTCAATTTCTTTGTTGGTAATCATTCTGTTCAAATTTTCTATTCCTCATATTTCAGTTTTGATGTTTATATATTTCTAGGAATTTATCCATTTCTTCTAGGTCGTCCAATTTTTTGGCATATAGTTTTTCATAATATTCTCTTACAACTGTAATTTTGTGATGTCTGTTACTATTTCTCTCTCTCATTTGTGATTTTATTTATTTGGGTTCTTTCTCCTTTTGATAAGTCCAGCTAGAAGTTTATGAATTTTATTAATTTTTTTTAAAGAGCCACCTCCTGGTTTCATTGATCTGTTATTTTTTTAGTTTCTGTATCATTTATTTCTGCTCTAATCTTTATTATTTTTCTTCTTCTAGCTTTAGGCTTCATTTGTGTTCTTTTTCTAGCTCCTTTAGGTGTAAGTTTAGGTTGTTTATTTGAGATTTTTCTTATTCTTGAGGTAGGCTTGTATTGCTCTATACTTCCCTCTTAGGACTGCTTTTGCTGCATCCCAAAGGTTTTGGACCATTGTGTTTTTAATTTTCATTTGTTTCCATGTATTTTTTAAAATTTCTTCTTTGATTTCCTGGTTGACCCATTCATTGTTTAGTAGCATGTTATTTATCCTTCATGTATTTATGGTCTTTCCAGTATTTTTCTTGAAGTTGATTTCTAGTTTCATAGCATTGTGGTCAGAAAAGGTGCATGGTGTGGGGCACCTGGTTGGCTCAGTTAAGTGTCTGCCTTCAGCTCGGGTCATGATTCTGGCATTCTGGAATCGAGCCCCGCATTGGGCTCTCTGCTCAGTGGGAAGCCTGCTTCTCCCTCTCCCACTCCTCCTGCTTGTGTTCCCTCTCTCGCTGCCTCTCTCTCTGTCAAATAAATAAATAAGATCTCTCTAAAAAAGAAAAGAAAAGGTGCATGGTGTGACTTCAACCTTTTGTATTTTTTGTACCCTCTTTTGTGACCTAATACATGATCTATTCTAGAGAATGTTCCATGTACACCTGAAAAGAATGTGTATTCTGCTATTTTAGGATGGAATGTTCTGAATATATGTTTTGAGTCTATCTGCTCCAGTGCATCATTCCAAGTCATTGTTTCCTTGTTTATCTTCTGCTTAGATGATCTGTCCATTGATATAAGCAAAGAATTAAAGTCCCCTATTATTATTGTATTATTACTGTTTTGTTCTTTTATGTTTGTTATTGTTTTATATATATTCAGATGCTCCCATGTTGGATGCATAAATACTTCCAGTTGTTATATCTTCTTGTTAGCTTGTCCCCTTCATGATTTTATAGTGCCCTTCTTTTTCTCTTGTTGCAGCCTTTGTTTTAAAGTTTAGTTTGACCAGTATAATTATTGCCACTCTGGCTTTCTTTGACATCCATTTGCACGGTAAATATTTCTCCATCCTCTCACTTTCAATATGCAGGAAACTTTAGGTTTAAAATGAGTCTCTTGTAGGCAGCATATAGATGGGTCTTGTTTTTTATCCATTCTGACAGTCTATATCTTTTGATTGGAGCCTTTAATCCATTTACATTCAAAGTAATTATTGATAGATATGTATCTATTGCTATTTTATTACTTGTTTTGTGGTCGTTTCTGGAGACTTTCTCTGATCCTTCCTTCCTTCGTGTTTTGCTGATTTTCTTTAGTGATATGCTTGGATTTCCTTCTCTTTATTTTTTGCATATTTATTACAGGCTTTTGATATATGATTGCCATTAGGTTTATATATAACCTCTTCTGCATATGGCAGTCTGTATTAAGTTGATGGTCATTTGAGTTTGAACCCATTCTTTACTCCACCTCTCCCCACATTTTAGGTATATGTTATTATATTTTCTATCATTTTTCTGAGTTCCTACACTTATATTTGACAGAAATTTTAATTTTTACTGCTTTTGTGTTTCCTGCCTTTATACTGTCACTTTTTGTCTCTCCTTTGCCCTCAAAGAGTCTGCTTTAATATTTCTTGGAGGGCTGCTTTAGTGGTCATGCCTCCTTTGGTTTCTGTTCATTTGGGAAACTTGCTATCTCTCCTTCTGTTCTGAATGATAGCCTTGCTGGTTAGAGTATTCCTTGCTGCAGATTTTTCCCATTCAGCACTTGGAATATATCATGTTACTTTCTTCTGACTTGCCAAGTTTCTGTTAAAAAAATATCTTGCTAGCCTTATGGGTTTTCCCTTGTAAGTTAATGACTCCTTTTCTCTTGCTGCTTTTAAGATTTTTTTCTTTATCACTTTATTTTGCAAATTCAGTTACAATATATCTTAGTGTGGGTCTGATTCTGTTGATTTTGATGGGAGTTCTCTATGCCTCTTGGGTCTAGATGTCTGTTTCCTTCCCCAGATTACAGAAGTTTTCAGCTATTATTTCTTCAAATAAATTTTCTGTCCTCCTTCCTCTCTTCTTCTGAGACTCCTATAATAGGAATAATATGTTTGATGGAGTCTCTGATTTCCCCAAGTCTATTCTCGTTTTGCATATTTCTTCTTTCTCTCTTTTGTTTAGCTTCATTGTTTTCATGACTTTGTGTTCTAGGTCATTAATTGGTTCTTCCACTTCTTCCAGCCTGCTCTTCATTGCATCATGTGTTTCTAATTGCATTTATTGCACTCCTCATGTCTGATTCTTTTTTAACTTTTATCTCTGTGGTAAGGGTCTCATTTTTTTCTCTAGCCCAGTGAGTATCCTTATGTTTGTTGCTTTAAATTCTCTATCAGTCATGTTACTTAAATCTGTCTTGCTTAGTTCTCTGGTTGTAGCCTTATCTTTATCTTCCATTTGGGATATATTCCTCTGTCTTTGCATTTTGTCTAAGTCTCTGCCTTCTTCTGTGTGTTAAAACAACAACAACAACAACAACAACAACAACAACAAAACCAGTTATGTCTCTTGCTCCTGAAAGTAATGACCATATGAAGGAGAGGTCCTGTGGCACCCAGGGTCTGGCACTACAGGAAGTGCCTCCAGTGTGTGCTGCATGTGCTCTGCTGTTGTGTTCTGGCTCCTTTAGGCCAATTGTCTATAGAAGCTTTTCTTGCCTGCTGTGGCCAGTGTTTGTTTCCTGGCTTGAATGTTGTGCGTCTTAACCAGGTGTGCTTTGGTCTGCTTATGAAATGAGACCTGTCACCATCTGCATCAGAACTGAGGCCCTACAAAACTCCTGGGCCAGGAGATGTAGTGTGGGCAGGGGTTTGTGCTTGTCTCCTAGTGGAGGGGCCCTCTGTGCTGGCACTGAAGCAAGTATGACTGAAAAGGATGGTTCCAAGGGAGTTCAGGGAGTTAGGGCTTGGTGTAAGCAAGTTGGTCAGCCAGTATCAACACTGTGCTGCTTCCCACAGGTGGCTCTGTGATTTTGCTCATGGCCGGGGAGGGAAATGGCACCAGCCAGCTCCATTTTTTTCCTCAGAGATGTCTTTCAGTAAACATCTGCCTCTCAGAGGCAAACTCTAAGAAGAGCAAATAATCTCCTCACTGTGTGCCCCAGGTGTTTTTCAGATCACTGTTTATATGCTAAATGACCCTGGGTTGTTTGCTTGCCTTCTTGCCAGGAAGAGGGCAGTGCCCTCCTGGCTCTATCCCAGCCATTCCCACTGACCTTCAAAACCCCAGGCTCTAACCCCTCTGGTAGCAAGAGCTCTTGAAACTCAGCCCCTCTCCTTTTCCTAGCCAGCGTTTTTGGTGAAATGTCCTCCTTATGCGTTCCCCTGTGTGCTGCTCCCTCTTTCACCCTTCTCTTCAACCACAGCTCCCTCCCCTCTGTGGCACTGTGATATATTTATCCCCTGCACTATGGGTCTGCACTTTGTACCTTTTTTGATGTGGCCTCTTGTCTCCTTTTAGTTGTGGAGTTTGTTCTCTGTCTTCAAGTCAATTTCTGGGATATTTAGGGTGATTTGATAGTTATCTAGTTATATTGGTGGTCCAAGGTGAGCCTAGGGTCCTATTACCCTGCTGCCATTTTCCTGTCTCCTCTGGATTCTCCATTCTTCTATGAGAAAGCTTTGAGGATTGAATGTTTTTAATGTCATGATAATGCAACATAGAGCTATTTGGATTTTTCATTTCACATTGTTCCAACATAGTCTCTTAGGAGGTTTGCTTTTTGGATACCACCTCTGATATCCAAGGTTGATTATTTTTATGCGCTGATAATATTTTTAAAAGCTTCAGGTTCTGAGAATGTGCTTTGTAATCCTGGTTTGGTCATGGGCCTACATGGTGTGGATTTTAATCAGTCAGTTCACCTTTGAAATTCCCATCTCTCTTCTTAAATTACTTAGTAATAAACTTGGCTCATATCATGGCTTTACTTTTTGAAGAAAAACTCATAGAGCAATTTGAAAATGTAATCTCAACTACTCCGTAGGATTAAGTTTATTAATAAAGCAAACTATAATATCTGTATTTGTTTCTTCATGTAAGAGAAATGTTCATTCACAAAGAACTGTGTTTGAGCTGTATTGTAATTGGACTAGACAAATTTGAATGTGATGCTTTTAATCTGATGATTTTTAAATTCTTAAGAATTGAAAGGTGTGTGCATTCTTGTGTATGTGCATGTGGGTTGGGTCAAAATAAGACTGTTAGGAACCCTGTCTCTGAAAAGCATTCTGGCTGCTGCCCCTATATATAATTCAAAATAAAAGTGACTTTAATGCTAGAAAAATTCTTATTTTTCTTATGATGGTAAGTAAGGCTTTCTCTAAAGTACAGTTTATAATTTTTTTCAATAAATATCTTCACAGGGCCTTGCTTTACTGATGTCTTAAGCACAGAGCATTGTGTGAATGTGGGTACCCACTTGTAAGATTTTTCAGTTGTAATAAAATTAACCAGATATTGACAAATCTCTGCCTCAGCTCTGTGAGCAGAGCTTCAAAGTACATCTTCCAAGCTACTTCATTTTTCTAAGTGTTTGTTTTTAACCTAATTTATCCTCTTAGTCTCAGTGGGAAGGAGAAAATTTCACTGAAATATGTGCTCAGTTTCTTGTTTGGTCCCTAATGAAATTTGTACTTGAAAAGGCTTAGTGTTTTGGAAAATTTTAGCATTAAAAAGAAATATTTGATTCCAGTTACTTTTTTAAAGCAAAATAAAATGTCTCTAGTGAAAAAGTCCAAATCATAGTGTTGAAGAACTTTTCCATAACGATCCCCGAAGATAAATTAAAGTGCTTTGTTTTCTCTGTAATTATTTTTTTGGATAATCTCTTAGAGCCTAGTCTGGGGAGAATATCATGAGTTTCTCCATCAAAATTGTTCCTGCTGCACATTAATGCCTAGTGTTTTATAGGCTTGCAATTGTCTTTCTTTGGGAGGTTTATACATAGTTTCCAGCTGACATGGTAGTGAGCAGAAGCTAATGAACTAAACTCATTGTACACCAACATGACTGCATTTGTTTGATTTACTCTTCTGTGCAGTTGTTTTCTTTCTCTCTTGCATTTTGGCTTCCAAAGCAACTAAGGGCTAATTTTGAGGACTGCCTGTGGTAGTTCTTTAGCCTAAGGTTATTAAAAAATATGGCCCCAGACTGGAGCTACTGAAGCAAAGAACAGGAGAGAGGATGGAATTGACAGCCATAGATTAAAGCCAAAGTACAGAAAAGAAACTATAATCCAGAATATTTGAGGAATCACAGCAAGTCAGGCCTGAAAGTGGCAGCATAGGCTAGGGAAGTCTCTTGTAACACAACATAGATGCAAAAAAATTTTTTTTAGTTTTTTTTTAATTATTTAACAGAGAGAGACAGCCAGCAAGACAGGGAACACAAGCAGGGGCAGTGGGAGAGGAAGAAGCAGGCTCCTAGCAGAGAAGCCTGATGTGGGGCTCGATCCCAGAACGCTGGGATCACGCCCTGAGCCGAAGGCAGACGCTTAACGACTGCGCCACCCTGGCGCCCCAAGATGCAAAAATTTTTTAAGGGCAGAAGCAAAGCAGGGAAAGACCCAGAGTCCATGTACAATTGAGTGGGGAGAAGCAGGGAGATAAAGGGACTTTTTTTAGAGCACGGGTGAATACCAATATTGGAGATGAGCCTATAAGAATAGTACTAATACTAATGACCTCACAACAGAAATATTATAAGAATAATGCCGGCATTAGAGATGGTCATATAAGAATGCAGGGTGCGAGGTAACACAGTGTCACGGTGTAATAGAAGGCAGAGGAAAATAGGCAGCAGTGGTGGGAGAGAGGGAAGAAGAGGAAGTAAGAAAAAGAAGGAACAAGGGAAAACAAGAGGGAAGGATGACTATTGGTATGTTACCTAAGGTAAAACTAAGAACACTTAGCTTTGTGTCAATTCTGGGATACATTTAGTCATTTGTATTTCTAACTATATTATTTTATTTCTAGAATGAACAGTTTAGGCACAGGAGACCAAAGTGCTGGTCAAAGAACTAGTACTTCTTTGCTTTATTATTATGGTTATATCTAGGTCTCAGTTTGCTCATTTGTAATACGTGTTTCAAAGAGACTGAGACTTAGACTCACACACACACACACACACACGAGGGAGAGAGAGCTGAAATATTTAAATATAATTAATGCTTTATCTGTTTACAAAAATGATTTGAAGATTTAATAATATTGAAATATACGTGGGATAAGAAAGTTATGTGGTATAAAAGCCAAGATGTGAGACCATACAGAAAGATACTCATATACCAGAGTAAATGAGAAGCAGTACTTATTTTGCTTACTAAATTGAGCACTAAATTTAGCTCTTAGCTCCCTGGTAGCAGAGAAAAGGGCAAAACAGGATGATTTAGAGTTTTCCCTGTCAGATACAAAGACATGTGCATGCTGAAGTGAAAATACCAAAAATTTTCTGTAATTTTCCTTTTATGAGGCATTTATCACATATATGAGAGTTCAGAAAACTACATTCCATGGGCCAAATGCACTTTTTGCCTCTTTTTGTGAATAAAGTTTTATTGGAATACAGTTATGTCTGTTTGATTACCTATTGTCTATGGCTACTTTCTTGCTACAGTGACAGAGTTGAGTACTGTACTCTCCACAGTACAGAGACCCTGCGTCCCAAAAAACCTAAAATATTTGTTATCTCATACTTTACAGAAATAGTTTGTCACCCTGTGAGCTTTCTGAAAGGAACACTGAATAAAATAATGCCCATTCTGCTAAGTGATGGCTAAAAAAGTTACTTAGATTTCTCTGAGGAGATTTATTAATACCATATAAATATCTAAGTTAACACATAAACTCGTATTTAGTGAAAGCATTTGTGTTTTGTCATGGCAGGGTAGGGAGGCTCTTAAGACGAATATACTCTAGGATACTCTGTTTTTTTAAATGAATGTGTGGTAGAGCCATATTTAGTTCTGAGAAAAATACTTTTTTATTTCCAGATTTACTGAGCTGTAAGTGGCATAAAACATTGTGTAAATTTAAAATATATATGTTGATTTCATATACTTATGTATTGTAAAATTATTGCCACCATAGCATTAGCTAACATCTCATTCATGTCATGTAATTATCATTTCTTATGTGGTAAGAACATTTATTATTTACTCTCTTAGCATTTTTTAAGTATATAATACAATATTATTAACTATCATCACCATGATGAATTTTAGATCACCAGAACTTACTTATTTTATGATGGGAAGCTTGTACTCTTTAACCAATATCTCCCCATTTCCCCCACCCACTAGCCCCTGGTAACCACCATTTTCTGTGTTTCTTTGATTTCTGCTCTTTCAGATTCATCATATAAGGGATCTCATACAGTATTTGTCTTTCTGTGGCTTACTTCACTTAGCATAATACTCTCAAGGTTGACTAAAAAACTGTTAGAACTAATCAATTAATTTAGTAAAGTTGCAGAATACCTAATCCACATACAGACAACAGTTGCATGTCTGTATACTAACAATGAAATTTCTGAAAAAGAAATAAAACAATCCTGTTCACAATAGCATCAAAAATAGTAAAGTACTTAGGAATAAATTTAACCTAGGAGATAAAAGAGTTGTATACTGAAAACTACAAGACTTGGATAAAAGAAATTGAAGAACTTAACCAGTAGAAAGTTACTCCATGTTCATGAATCAGAAGAATTAATACTGTTAAAATGTCCATACTACCCAAAGCCATCTGTAGTTTCAGTGCAATCCATATCAAAATTCTGATGGCATTTTTTTTTTACAGAAATAAAAACAACGGTTCTAAACTTGGGATGGAAACACAAAAGACCCCCAAAACCCAAAACAATCCTAAGATAGAATAAAAAAGCTGGACGCATGATGCTTCCTGATGTTGAACTATACGCCAAAGCTTTAGTAATCAAAATAGTATGGCACTGGCATAAACATAGATACATAGACCAGTGAAACAGAATTGAGAACCCAGAAATAAAGTTTTGTTCTCTGGTTGTAGTGGGTTTTTACTGTTCTGAGATACTGAGTGCCAACCCCTTCATCATGATAAAAGCCACCTAACTGTATTCAGATATCTCTGTCTCTCCGATGCCCTCTAAGTGCTTTTCTTCTACCATTCCCTCCACCCACACTCCAAGGGTGAACCTGATTGTCTCACATCATTCAACATACTCCATTCCTCTAGCCACAGTGCTTGATTCAGGCTTTGAATACAGGACCTAGTTCATGACAATGAATATGAGTAGAGATTTTTTCCTAGAAACTCTGTAAGATATATTCATTTTATGCAAGACACAAGAAAGCATTGAGTTCCTAGACACCATAGGCTGACATTGTCTATCAAAAGGAAACATACAAAGGGGAAGGTAAAGAAGAAAATCATAGATTAATGAGCGTTTGGTAGATCAAGCCTCACCTGAAAGTTATGCCATCTCTGGTCTCATTGACATCATGAAGTTTAAAAGTTGTCATTGTGTAAGCCACTTTGAAAAGTTATGTTATTTTTTAATGAAAAATTAGTCATAAACTAGTCATCTTCCAGTACAATATAGAGAAGTGAGAGACTTTGAAGAATGGTTAGTTAATGAATATCAGAAATCCTACCTAAACTTTTGGCTAAATCAAAGTCTACTCTTCATAGAAACTTCAAAAAGGCCTAGAAGGTAGAGATATCACAGGCTGTACTATGCTTTATGTGTTTGATGGAAGTGGTGGCAAACCAAACCTTCTCTTGGGAAAACTCAATGTATTCTCTTTAAGAGAACCATTTCACTTTCTAGAAAGGAAGGCTTCAAGGAATATTGCGAAGTATTAAGAAGAAAAGAGCTTCATCAGAGCCTTTATTGAATAATAATGATTGTTCCTGTTTAGTGCAAATGAGGTGCAGCAGGGAGCTCTGGGAAAATAAGGTTGTCATGGTAACTGATAACACTTTTTCCCTGCTGGAAGTCTAGATAGTCAAAGAGGCTACACAAGGCCATGTTTCCTTAGAGACTTTTCCTAAGTAAAGGAAATAAGAAAAAGGGAAATAAAAGGAAGCTCTGTCACTCATTTGAACTCTGTTCTGCCCACAAAGATAACAGACTTCTAAGGAAATGCTGTTTTGCATAATTAGCTGACTCAGGTAGGTGAGAATGGGATCTCTCTTTTATAATATAATCAACTTAATACAGGTGGGCAGATGAGTATTTTATAACCAAACTCGGAGAAAGTACTGCCCAGAAGAAAATTCAGGGTAAGTTTAAAATGAAAATTAAATTCTTCAGTGACAACATTTAATATTTAATGTGAGGGATTGTTTCTCTTTTGGAGTTGGGTATGGACCAAAAACTGAAAAACAGTATTTAAATGCTCTTTAGAATGCATCTGAGCTTTCTGAACCTAAGTTTTCTTGCCTGTGAAATCAGCACTTTGAGAGAGGTCTAGTTTTTCAAACTTTTTTCTTAATAAAAGCCTCAAGAAGAGAGTTCCCCCTTATTGTCTGCTAGGTTTTTTGGCTGGTCTAATAATTAATGTAAGACAGATTAACAGGAGAAAAACAGAAGTTTAGTAATAGGTATGCCTTCAGTGTGCTTGGAAGAGAGGCAGGAAAACTTAGTAACTCCCCTAAATAGCCTAAGCCATGGGTTTTAAACACCATCTCTAGCTAAAGATGGAAGAACTTGTTGAGGTGGGAAGTCAGTTAGGGGAGGTTACCAGGAAAGCACAGTAAACAAGGGAATAGTTGTTCCTCAGACTTAAGTCCTTGGTTTCAGCACTGATAACTATTTCCAGAGATTTCAAGTCATCTCCTTCTTCCTGGTAGAGCCAGGGAGACACCCTTATAAATGGAGATTTCCCTTATAAATATAAATGTCTCTTACAAAGGGGTCACTTCTTTTTGGTATTCAGAGCTGCTCCTGTGTTTGCAGTTTCTTAAAAATAACCAGCTTAAAATAATCAATCAGCCGAAGGCATATCTTGGGGGAGCAAAATTTCCTTCTCTTCACATGTAATCAGGTAAAATCGCAGTCTCGGGGTGGAGCCTTAGCCGGAAGCTCAGAAACTGAGCAACTGGTCTTCTTTGCTCTTTGTAATAGTCCTTAAGACATTTTATAGGAAATAATTGACAGACGTATGTGTTTTAAAGCTTCTGCCTTTTAAATAGTCACACTTGAAATGTCTTAATTGCTCTTAAGAAGAACTATTCTCCATCTGGTAGCAGATTTCCAAGTAGCTCAGGAAGGAGGCACCAACTAGATCCGAATAATCAACTCTAGGGTTGAATGAATTGATATTTGACAGTTCTGCCGTTAAGCTTCTGGAAGGAAATAATTAAATTCTATAGATCTTGCTTTACAGATCTGCACCTATTACGTGAAAAAATCTTAATGAAAACCTATGCATACTCCTGTTCTACGACCTGATACAATTCTTGTGTTATTAACAATAGCAAATTTAAATGCTGAATATGAAAGCTCTTTAAAAAGCTGAAGAGAGATCTCACCTGTAAGCTGCTCTCTATAATCTAATATATTGGTTTAAAATAAGATTTCAAGTCTAGCTCATGGGCACACTCTAAGAATGTATTGACTAGACATAAAGTTCTGCTCTAAGTTTTGTGAAATTAAATAACATTTATAGAAATTTTGATGTATTATTTAAATATGGATTCTGCTTAAATTGTCTGAGCTGGAATATTTTTGAGAATGAAAGGGGAACTAAATAAAGGCAGCAGCATTGACTGATTTATAACAGTTATAAACAGGAACAATCTTAGGAAAATCAAGACATATGGTTATTTACAATACATTTAATGATGGCAGATCAACTGGCTGGAGTCCTATAACAATAACATATTACCCTAACTAGTTTCTGATGAGGTTTGGAATATAGGTGAGGTTCAATGGGGTAGAATCCGGAGCCGACAACCAAGAAAGAATTCTTGAGACGTCTTTGGTGCAAAATGGTGGTTTATTAAAGCACGGGGACAGGACCTGTGGGCAGAAAGAGCTGCTGCCCTATGAGGGGTGGCGGATTATATACTATGGGGTTGGGGGAGGTAAGGAAAAACAAAGGTTTTGAGAGAGTACTTTCATATGTTAAAGAAGACTCACAGGATACCAGATGCCTTGCTATTGTCAAGTTGAGGTTGTTTCCCCCTCTAGTAAGGGGTGAACCTGAAGATAGTTGGGAACTTCCTGGATTCCTGGAAGTATCTGTGTATGGCCTGCAGATTATAAAGACATCCAGTTGTATTTACATTCCCTTCTGGAAGCTAGGTTACTGATAGCTTTGTTCTTGTAAATTGCTAGGACACTAGTAAACTGAGGGAGACTCAAGTCTTGCAGGATTGTGGTCCCTATAGGTTAACTATTTCTTTTTCCTTTAGGGCAGCCAGGAGTGCCTGAGGAATGTCACAGACATCCCATGGTCGGGGTGGGGGGGGGGCGGCGTGTCAGTTTCTGCTTTGTCCTCAGCTTGCCTTCTGTTCCCTCATCAGTTTCCTTCTAAATATTTAACTCTAGTCTTCTGTTTTAAAAGGTAAGTACTTTTGCAACTTTGAGACAAAACAGTTACCCTTCATTTATTTGAAAATCTTCCCAGGTGCGCATGGAATTCTTAGTTTTTAAGAACTATGCAATGAGGCATTTACCAAATATGTCCACTTGTTGTCCCACTGGATCTTAGCTCAAACCAGCTCAGCGACCTATTATATTTGAAGACAGTGTCTGTCTTTAAGATATTGATACTCTATTGTAGGTGTTCGTGTCTTCATAAGATCCTTCAAAATTTATGAAAGATTTAATTGGTACTCTTTCATGTTTCTCTTCTAGAAAAGCTTAATCTTGCTGCTTGCTATGATATGATTGAAAAGGAAACCACAAGGGTAGATTTGTGGAGGGTAAGGGACTAGATTGGGTGGAGGCATGAGCAGTGAAAGAATTCACTGAAGGCAGAACAAAGGTGATAGAAGTTTATTGAATATACTGCAAGGGAGCATTGGGCAGGACAGCAGAGGAGAGACTTTGCCAGGAGGCAGTGGTGGGGGACTGTAGGAGTGAGGAGGTATGGGAACATATGGAATTTTCCTTTTTTGGTACCTGTGCCCAGTTGTAAGTAGCCCATTGGTCAGCTAGAGCCTATGGATAATGTGAGGTGGGTCACCTAATGACCCTGTTTGCATTCAGCTTGGTGGTCCCTGTGGGCCCTTTTACCTTTCTCAGGTCTCCGTTGTTTAAGACTGTTGCCTAAAAGCAGCCTATACATTGTATTCTTTTTATTTATTCCACTGTCATCATTTTTTGATCTGGATCATTGCTGTGATAGATTATGTTTGAAAGACTGTTGTTTTAAAATATCTTCTGAAAACCTATTGCTCTTGAAGAAGATTTTCATCTGCTTTTTCTGTCTCCTTTCATTTTTGTCTGTCACCAGTTGTATCAAATGAACAAATCACTAGTTAAGAGTGGATGATAATAACCATGACAAAATAACCAATACTGGGAAACTCTCAAAGTCAGTGGTTCACCCTTTTTGCACATTAGAATCTTTTGGGGGACTTTAAAAATAATGATGTGTGCAAGCCACATTTCACATCACTGACATGAGAAACTGTGAGTGGGACCTAGACATTAATACTTTGAGTTTCCACGGGATTCTGATAGCAGACAAGATGGCTTGCCACCTCTCTAAGTACTCCATATTATGAACTAACCCACAGTAAAGTATAGCTCTTTTAGGGACGCAGTTGTGAAAGGGAAGAGCGTATCTATGTGTAATTGTGTGTTTGGAGTATTTGACAGTAATAAAATGAGGACTTTGAAGAAAAAAACTTATGCGTTGTAAAAGGAGGTAATGGTACTTTCCACATCAAGACAGATAACCCCCCCAAAATAAATATGTTGTTTGTAATAGATGTTTTATCTGCAAAGAAAGCTTGGAAGAACACTAATATTGAAGGAATTAAAGTTAGCTCCTAAAACCACATTAGTACCTTGTTGTAATTTCTTTTAATCTTATTTCTAGACTTGCTGGATAATTGTTAGCATGGCTATAATCAGGTTTAATTGCTTTCAGTTTACGAGTGATGAATTTTGTATAGGGGCAACTTATTTATTTATTTTATTTTAAGTAGGCTCCATGCCCAGCTTGGAGCCCAACGTGGGACTTGACCTCACAATCATGAGATAAAGACCTGAGCTGAAACCAAGTGTCACTTAACTGACTGAGCCACCCAGGTGCCCCTGTTAAGGGGCAATTTTACGAGAGTAATGCCTTCTGTCTATTTCCATAGTGTGGTGGGATTATTGCGGCCCCATCTCACACCTTTCTATAGTCTCAGCTTTTGGTAGCACCAACCCACATTGACTTTGTGCTTGGCATGTGATTTAATTTGTTTAATGGGACCGTAACAAATTTGGTGCAAGCAGTCTTGAGAAATTTCTTGCACACTTTCACTTTCCTTCATGTTCCCCCTGCCTCTACGTTGAGAATCTACGTAGGCCAGCCTGCTAGAAGGTTAGGAGAGATACATGGAAGAAAGTAGTGTCATCCCAGCCAAGACCCTCTTAGACCAGCTAGACATTATTCAACCTGCCAGCTGACCAAAGACAAATGAACAAGTCCAATCAAGATTAGCTAAGTCTGGGTCAGATCAGCAGAACCATCCAGCCACCCCATAGACTACTGAGAAATAATAAATGATTTTTGTTTTGAGCCATTGAATTTTAAGATACTTTGTTATGCAGCATTAATGTAGCAGTAGATCACTGATACAAAAGTCCATGCCTGTCAGTGTGTTTAGTTATAAGACATCGTCATGATTGAATGACCAATGTCTTTAAGGTACTGGATCTTTATATAGGTTTGAATGAAGGTTTGAGGGTTTGAGGTTGAATAGGTTTGAGATAAAGATTTTCCTCAGGCCTCTTGCTGTGAGTTTGTAGCTGTGACTTTGATGAAAATGTCATTCCTGGGTATCCTTGTTTCCAAATGAAGTGTTTCGGGGCTTGCTGTAGTAACACAGTGTTGAGTACAATTTTAATGATTTTAATGACCTTTATTTCCACTTGTGAGCAGTCAGTGAAGGGGCCATATGTGTTTTTCTAAGCCATTTAAGGATTTACTTGTACCTCAGTCCATTGTAAGTGTTCCTAAAAGCTCTCTTGTCATCATCTTCCACTCTATCCTACAATACACACTGGCACTGCATGGTAAATATCCAGTGATAGCTCCAAGAGAAAGAAAAAAATTGCCTAAGACCATACGGGTGTGGTTTATATACAGATATTTAAGTTGTTCCCTTCTTTCTAAAATTTCCAAATACTAATAGTTAGATTTTGAGTACAGTTCTATTTTAGAATGGAATCAGTCACATTCCCCTGTCTCTCCTGAATCTGCTTCTTTAGTAGCCATGAATTTAAAATGACAATATTCAAAGTAAATATTTTTTGTCTTGCACTATTTTCTATCTACTTGACAATTGCTATTAAGTTTTTACGATCTCACAGTCCCACAGTGGGGTGTACCAGAGTTCTTGTACCTGAACGACCCCATATCTGATAGGTTTATTTGAATAATCCCTTAGGAAGCTATGGTTAAGTCATTAGTTAGTATTTTTTAAAGATTTTTTATTATTTGAGAGAGAGAGAGAGAGAGCAGGTGCTGGGAGAAGGGGCAGAGGGAAAAGGTGAAGCAGACTGCCCACTGAGTGGGGAACCTGAGGTGGGGCTCAATCCCAGGACCCTGAGATCATGAACTGAGCTGAAAGCAGATACTTAACTGACTGAGCCACCCAGGCTCCCCAGTTCTTATTTTTTTTAAATGAAGTACGTGAATGTTCTATTTTCTGAATACCTGTTTTTTGTTGCCATCACACATTTGTCATTTTATTTGTTGATTGAACACACATTTATTGACTTTTGGCTAAGTACCAGGTACAGCAGAAAAAAATCTGAGCTCAGGTCTTACTCTTTTGTGATTAATTTGTGCTATTCAACATGGATACTGACAAGCAGTTTTTCCCTGAGATCTTTGAAGGTAAATATTTTTTGTTAGTATGTGTCTAAAACTGGAGTTGTTGAAATCACTTTTGCCTGGTACATGGTGAGCCTTTTCAATTTGCTTTTTGCATTTTTCCTCTTAGTCATTTTTCTCATCATGAATTTTATTACTGCTTCTATTCCAGTTCCTTATTTTCTTGAAAAAGACTTGAATTCTTAAAGTGGCTCTTCATTCTTTATATATTGTCAACTAGTTAAAAATTTTTTTTTGCCTTCTGCAAGAACTTCCCAAATGTGCCCACTAATTTAATCAGAATCCACTCCAGTAATTTGATGTTCAGAATGAATTCTGCTCTTCACTGCCTCCAATGGGACTTAATTCTGTATTGTTTTTAATTTCACTGTGATTCTTAGCTCATCCATTTTCCTTTGTATATTGTTCTGCTATCTTTTCTTCTTTGTACTCTTACATGATTGATGTGGTGCCTTCTTACAGTTTTTTAAGAACTTGAACTTTGCCTTTCCTGAATTTTACAGATGATATGATTTTCCCTTATGTTTCATAGACAGTGTGTTATTTTGTATTTCTGTTTGGCTTACTGTTACATAACTAAGGAAATATCCTGAGATGATGTATGTTTGTGAACTGAGAAGGTATAGGAATGCCTCTGGCCTCGCTATTTGTTGAATCCTCTTTTCATATCAGTAGCTAATACTGGTTGATATCTACAGACCAATTTGCAGCACTTATCATACTATTTTCTAACATGGGATTATTGGACTGATTCAGAACGTTCTCCTATCCTTACTATCTGGAGCAATTAACAGATAATTTAAAAAATAATGTGATTCCCTTTTTGTACCCCCTTTGGACCCTCATTTTATCTATTTCTGCTTGTGGTGTTTATGTGTAAGTACCTTCTGTTTTAGAATTTAATATGCTTCTGAAAGTTTCCTATCCACTTTTGATTCTGTGGCCTTCCAGAAATTTCAGTCTCAAAGTGCTTGTAGCAAGATACAAACCAGAGGTAGAAGAATTGGAGGCAGAAAGATGACTAGTCAGTAGAAGGATGGATGGCCAGCTCTCTAGTTGGTACAGACTTTCAGTTTCTGAATAAAGAGTTCAGAGGAACAAAGTGTCTTCTGACTGCCTTTTAGAGGAGCTTAGCATGGTTTCTAACAACGGTGTTTTCAATATTTCCATCAGCCTTGTCTTAGTTGAAATTTCTCTCATTCTAAAAACGGATTGACTGTCTTGTTTTTCATTCCTTTGGGTTGTCTTTTTCATATCATCAAAGTTATTTTCATTGTGGGTTAAGAGAAGTTTCAATAGCAGCTGCTAGCCAGATTCTATTTTAAAACAGAAGCCCTACTATGGTGGAGGTAAGGAATAAGATAAAGTGACAAATAGAAGCTAAACTTTTCAGATTATTTCTTGTTTGTAGATTTGACTTTCAAAAAACTATATAAATGTTTTTTTTAGTCAAGATCATTTTTTATTATGATATGTTAGTCACCATACAGTACATCATGAGTTTTTGATGTAGTGTTCCATGATTCATTGTTTGTGTATGACACCCAGTGCTCCATGCAATATGTGCCCTCCTTAATAACCATCACCGGCCTAGCCCAATCCGCATACCCCTCTCCACTCTCAAACCCTGTTTGTTTCCTGGAGTCCATAGTCTCTTGTGGTTAACAAGTAAAACAAAAATTAAATTTAAAAAATCTCTCTGGTACTCAAGAAGAATGAGTATTCTGTTGTTTTAGGATGGAATGTTCTGTATATATCTATGAAGTCCATCTTATCCAGTGTGTCACTCAAAGCTCTTGTTTCTTTGTTGATCTTCTGCTTAGATGACCTGTCCATTGCTGTACGTGGAGTGTTGAAGTCTCTACTACTAATATATCATTATCAATATGTTTCTTTATTTTGGTTATTAATTGGTTTATATAATTGGCTGCTCCCACATTGGGGATATTTAAAAAATATTTAGGATTGTTAGATCTTCTTGTTGGATAGACCCTTTAAGTATGATATGGTGTCCCTCTACATCTCTTACTACAGTCTTTGGTTTAAAATCTAATTTGTCTGATAAGAGGATTGCTATCCCAGCTTTCTTTTGAGGTCCACTAGACCCCTTCACATTCAATCTAGAGGTGTCTTTAGGTTCAAAATGAGTCTCTTGTAGACAGCATATGGATGGGTCCTGCTTTTTTTATCCAATCTGATACTGTCTTTTTATTGGAGCATTCAGCCCATTTACGTTTAGAGTAACTATTGAAGGATATGAATTTAGTGCCATCATATTGCCTGTAAAGTTCCTGTTTCTGTAGATTGTCTCTGTTACTTTCTGGTCTATGTTACTCTCGGGGTATCTCTTTGCTTACAGTATCTCCCTTAATATTTCTTTCAGGGCTGGCTTGGTGGTCACATACTCTTTCTTTCTGTCCTGGAAACTCTTTATCTCTCCTACCATTCTGAATGATAGCCTTCCTGGATAAACTTTCTTGGCTGCATTTTCTTTTCATTTAGTACCCTTAATATATCTTACCAGCCATTTCTAGCCTTCCAGGTTTCTGTGGATAGGTCTGATGTTATTCTGATGTTCCTCCCAACATAACTAAGCAATTGCTTCCCCTAGATGCTCTCAGGATAGCTTCCTTGGCTCTAAGATTTGCAAGCTTCACTGTATATTGGGGTGTTGATCTATTTTTATTGGTTTTGGGAAGTGTCCTCTCTGCCTCTTAGATGTGAATACTTGTTTCCTTCCTCAGATTAGGGAACTTCTCAGTGTGCACATGGAACTTTCTCCAGAATAGATCACATACTGGGTCACAAATCATGCCTCAACTGATACCAAAAATTGAGATTATTACCTGCATATTTTCAGACCACAATGCTTTGAAATTTGAACTCAGTCACAAGAAGAAATTTGGAAGGAACTCAAACGCTTGGAGGTTAAAAAGCATTCTGCTAAAGAATGAATGGGTCAACCAGGAAATTAAAGAACTTAAATGATTCACTGAAACCAATGAAAATGAAAACACGTTGGTTCAAAACCTGTGGGATACTGCAAAGGTGGTCCTAAGAGGGAAGTAAATAGCCACCCAAGCCTCTCTCAAAAAAATTAGAAAAATCCGAAATGCACAAGCTAACCTTATATCTAAAGGACCTGGAGAAAGAAGAGCCAATAAAGCCTAAACCAAGCAGGAGAGAGAAATAATAAATATTAGAACAGAGATAAGTGAAATAGAAACTGGAAGAACAGTAGAATAGATCACTGAAACTAGAAGCTAGTTCTTTGAAAGAATTATAAGATCGATAAAACTCTGGCTAAACTTACCCAAAGGAAAAGAGAAAGGACCCAAATCAATAAAATAATGAATGAAAGGGGAGAGATCATGACTAATACCAAGAAAATAGAGACAGTTGTTAGAACGTATTACCAGCAGCTATATGCCAACACATTGGGCAATCTGGAAGAAATGGATACATTCCTGGAAACTTATAAACTATCAAGACTGAAACAGAAAGAAATAGAAGACAATCTGAACAGACTAATGACCAGCAAGGAAATTGAAGCAGTAATCAGAAACCTCTCAAAAAACAAGAGTCCAGGGCCAGATGGCTTCCCAGGGGAATTCTACCAAGCATTTAAAGAAGAAATCATACCTATTGTACTGAAGCTGTTTTGAAAAATAGAAACAGAAGGAAAACTTCCAAACTCGTTCTATGAGGCCAGCATTACCTTGATCCCCAAACCAGGCAAAGACCCTATCAGAAAGGAGAATTACAGACCAATATCCCTGATGAATATGGATACCAAAATTCTCAAGAAGATTGTAGCCAGTAGGATCCAACAGTACATTAAAAGGATTATCCATCACGACCAGGTGGGCTTTATTCCTGGGATGCAAGGGTGGTTCACCATTTGCAAATCAGAACACATTAATAAGAGAAGAGACAAGAATCATATGATCCTCTCACTTGATGGAGAAAAAGCATTTGACAAAATCCTGCACCCTTTCCTCATTAAAACTCTTCAGAATATAGGGGTAGAGGGAGCATCCTCAATTTTGTAAAAACCATCTATGAAAAGTCCACAGCCAATATCATTCTCAGTGGGGAAAAACTGAGAGCTTTTCCCTTAAGGTCAGGAACACGACAGGGATGCCCACTCGCACCACTATTGTTCAGCATCTAGTACTAGAAGTCCTGGCCTCAGCAATCAGACAACAAAAAGAAATAAAAGGCATTCAAATTGGCAAAGAAGTCAAACTCACACTCTTTACTGATGACATGATACTTTATGTGGAAAGCCCAAAACACTCCACCCCCAAATTGCTAGAACTCATACAGGAATTCAGCAGTGTGGCAGGATACAAAATAAATGCACAGAAGTCAGTTGCAATTTTATACATTAACAATGTTACTGAAGAAAGAGAAATTAAGGAGTCGATCTTATTTACAATTGCACCAAAAACCGTAAGATACCTAGGAATAAGCCTAACCAAAGAGGTAAAGGATCTGTACTCTAAAAAGTACAGAACTCTTATGAAAGAAATTGAGGAAGACACAAAGAAATGGAAGAACATTCCATGCTCATGGATAGGAAGAATAAACGTTGTTAAAATGTCTATGCTGTCCAGAGCAATCTACACATTCAGTGCAATCCATATCAAAATACCATCGACATTTTTCACAGAGCTGGAACAAACAATCCTAAAACTTGTATGAAACCAGAAAAGACCCCAAATTGCCAGGAGAATGTTGAAAAAGAATTAGGCAATCTGGGGGCATCACAATGCCTAACTTTGAGCTATATTACAAAGCTGTGATGATCAAGACAGCATGGTATTGGCACAAAAACAGACACATAGATCAATGGAACAGAATAGAGAGCTCAGAAATGAACCCTCAACTCTGTGGTCACCCAATCTTCAACAATGCAGGAAAGAATATCCAATGGAAAGAAGACAGTCTCTTCAATAAATGGTGCTGGGAAAATTGGACAGCTACATGCAGATGAATGAAACTGGGCCGTACTCTTACACCATACACAAAGATAAACTCAAAATGGATGAAAGACCTAAATGTGAGACAAGATTCCATCAAAATCCTAGAGGAGAACACAGGCAGTAACCTCTTCAACCTCGGCTGCAGCAACTTCTTGCAAGACACGTCTCTAAAGGCAAGGGAAACAAAAGCAAAAATGAAGTATTGGGACTTCATCAGAATAAAAATCTTCTGCACAGAAAAGGAAACGGTCAACAAACTAAAACGGAACCCATGGAATGGGAGAAGATATTTACAAATGACATATCAGATAAAGGGCTTGTATCCAAAATCTGTAAAGAACTTATCAAACTCAACATCCAAAAAACAAATAATTCAATCAAGAAATGGGCAGATGTGAACAGACACTTCTCCTAAGAAGTCATACAAATGGCTAACAGACCCATGAATAAATGCTCCGTATCACTAATCACCAGGGAAATACAAATCAAAACCACAATGAAATACCACCTTATACCCATTAGAATTGCTAAAATTAACAAGACAGGGAGCAACAAGTGTTGGTGAGCATGTGGAGAAGGGGGATCCCTGTTACACTGTTGGTGGGAATGCAAGCTGGTTCAGCCACTCTGGAAGATAATATAGAAGTTCCTCAAGGCCTTAAAAATAGAGCTACCCTACGACTCAGCAATTGCACTACTAGGTATTTACCCCAAAGATACAGATGTAGTGAAAAGAATGGGCACATTCACCCCAGTGTTCATAGTGGCAATGTCCATGATGGCCAAACTGTGGAAGGAGCTGAGATGTCCTTCAAGAGATGAATGGATAAAGAAGATGTGGTTCATATATACAATGGAATATTACTCAGCTGTCAGAAAGGATGAATACCCACCATTTGCATGGACGTGGATGGAACTAGAGGGGGTTATGTTAAGTGAAATAAGTCAGTCAGAGAAAGACAATTATCATATGGTTTCATGCATATGTGGAATATAAGGAATAGCCCAGAGGACCATAGGGGAAGGGAGGGAAAACAGAATGGGAAGAAATCAGAAAGGGAGACAAACCATGAGAGACTCTGGACTCCAGGAAACAAACTGAGGGTTACAGAAGGGAAGGGGTGGGGGGAGATGTTAACAAGTGATGGGTATTAAGAAGGGCATGTGATGTGATGAGCACTGGGTGTTACGTGCAACTAATGAATTGCTGAGCACTACATCAAATCTAATGATATACTATATGTTGGCTAACTAAATGTAATTTAAAAAAACCCTCAACAATTTTTTAAAAAATTGCTTTGTGTTCTGCCAGTATAGTCTTTCCTTCTACCTCCTTGTCCACAGTTGTGCATCCTTTACTTATGTCCATCACACAGAGGTGTCCCATGATATGCTCAATCCAAGATATCATAGGTCATTTCTCCTTACTTCCACCCCCTTTGTTCCTTAATATGTAGTTTCTCTCCTTTCCTAACTATTCAAGGGGCTGCTGCACATTTTCTTTTCTTTCCCCACACCTTTTTGGGGCTGGAAGCTAAACAAGGTGGAGGAGCAGTAGAAAGAAAGAAGAGTTGTCTTAGTTCTGTTTCTGCTTGTGGAGATATTATGGGTTTCATGGTCCCTGCTGTAGATGATATAAGCTTTTGGGGTTCATATAACTTTGGGAAGTTATGAAGCATTAATTTACTATGTTTTCCAGGGACATTTTTTTTTAAAGATTTTATTTATTTATTTGAAAGAGAGAGAGACAGCCAGTGAGAGAGGGAACACAAGCAGGGGGAGTGGGAGAGGGAGAAACAGGCTCCCAGTGGAGAAGCCTGATGTGGGGCTCGATCCCAGGACTCTGGGATCACGCCCTGACCTGAAAGCAGACGCTTAACAACTTCCAGGGATGTTTTTATGAAGAGGCATTTTTAACTCAGATGTTCTGTTTTATATCAGTAGTAAATTCATGCTATTCAAGATTTTAAACTATAATACATTTGTTCTAAGCATGAAAATGAAGCAATATTTTTAAACCTACTTTATATTTCACATGGTACTGAGGATTGTGAGGAACACTGAGGAGGGGATTGTGTTCTCTGCCCTTAAGGATAAGAAACGTTGTTGAAGATAATGTTACACTTCAATAAGACAACATGATTAAATCTAAAATATATGGCATAGACTCAGTGTATTATAAGAACCAAATGATGTAATTTACTAGGGTATTGAAATATGAGATCAATTAGGCCTTAGAAGTTCACTTTAGTAGAGCAGAGTAAAGGAGTGACTGTAGCAGAATGATCCTCAAAATGGAGAAAACCTTAACCTTTACTTCTGTTATTTAATTTTATTTTGACAACCTCTCTGATTTGATTTTTAAAGTCTTGGCCACAATTAGAAGTAAGGGACCAAATCTGTTGAACTTTGAAAGGGTTGCATAAATAGTTTGGAGACAAAGATATAAAATGTGCTTTATTTTTTTTAGCCATTTTAGATTTACAGAAAACTCAAGCCCAAAATACACAGTTCCCATATACCCACATAACCTCTCACACAGTTTCCTGTCTTATTAATATCTTGAATTAGTGTGGTACTTTTGTTAAAATTGATGATCCAATATTAATACATTATTATTAATGAATGCCCGTAGTTTGTATTAGAGTTTACTCTTTCTGTTGTACATTGTATGGGTTTTGACAATGTTTAATGACATTTGTCCACCATTACAATAACATACAGAATAGTTTTACTCATCTAAAATTCCCTTATGCTCCATCTATTCATCCTTTCCTCTTTTCTTCCCAAACCTCTGGCAACCAGTGATCTTTTTACTGTCTCCATCGTTTTGCCTTTTCCAGAATGTCATATAGATGGAACAATATAGTATGTAGCACTTTCGTATTAGCCTTTATCACTTAGCAATGGGCATTTAAGTTTTCTTCATGTCTTTCTGCGACTTGATAGCTTATTTCTTTTTAGTGCTAAATAATATTCCATTATTATTTATTTTCCAGTTTTTATATCCATTCACTTTTTGAAGAACATCATGGTTGCCTAAAGTGGAAGTTGAGATAATTTATTTGAGAACTTTATTCTTTTCTAACATAGGCTTTTTATCTTGAATACAACGTTAGAGGCACGCTAAACATTTTAATAAAAATTGTGTTTTCATTTTCATCTAGTTCAAAAGACATCTAATTTCAGTTTTGGTTTACTTCTTAGATCTATGGGCTGTTTAGAAACATGCTGTTTAGTTTACAGAAATCTTTTTGTTACTGATTTTGTTAATTTTGAAAGCAAAGACTGCCATTTATTATATCAGCAAAAGATGAACTTACTCAGGAATAAAAGAGAATTGCAATCTGGAACAAAAAGGTGGGACAAAGCTATAGACAAATCTTGGGCACAAAGAAGAGGAATGCCTTTTTAAGGAGAAAAGAGGTAAGTTAGGAGGGCTGTTAGGAACTAAAGTCCATTGGAGTAAACTGGGAGTCTGAAGTATGGTGGCTTTTCATTGGCTGAGCTATTGCGGGTTTGGGGGTGCATGGAAATGAGAAAAAGTGGCTGTTCCTCCAGCTGGAGTAGTAGAATAGTATCCATGTGCAAGGTCATGTCCATGTAAGGTCAAACATATCTCTTCCTGTTGGGTCTGGAATTGACTACAAGTGGCAGAGCATGAGAGCTCCCCTTTCAAAAGCTCCCAATTCCGTTTTAGTGAGGTGTTCCATTACTAATTTTGACAATTCTTTCTTTTTTTTTAAGATTTTATTTATTTATTTGATGGAGAGAGAGAGAGAGAGAGACAGCCAGCAAGAGAGGGAACACAAGCAGGGGGAAGTGGGAGAGGAAGAAGCAGGCTCCCAGCGGAGGAGTGATGTGGGGCTCGATCCCAGGACTCTGGGATCACGCCCTGAGCTGAAGGCAGATGCTTAACGACTGAGCCACCCAGGTGCCCCTCATTTTGACATTTTTTAATGTAATTTCATGGTGACCAGAGAGTATATTTAATGTGGCTTGAATCCTTTTAATACTTATGAGACTTACATTATGACACAGAATATGATCTATCTTTGTAGATGTTCCCTGTGTACTTGCAAAGAATGTGTATTCCGCTGTTGTGCATTTAAGGAGGCTCACTCTATTTTGATCACATTAGTGAAGCTGTCCATCCTCCTGGCTTACCTTGCCATGCCAATAGAGCTGGAGGGGTGTTAGCACCCCAGGCAAAACATGCCTCAGACTTACTATTTCTACTCAATAGTCAGCAGTTTTTCAAGCATAAATGCTTCTTACATTGTTGTATGCCTTTGGACTACTGCCATAGTGCTGAGATGGTTGTTTTTGTCAATTTTGTTATGCTTTATAGTTGCTTTTTGGGGAGAGGATTTGCCAAGCTCCTCACTTGGCCAGAGCCAGAAGTCAGTTTTGGGCTACGGTATTTTAAGCAGTGAGTGAGAAAGTTTTGAGGCAATGCTCCTTGACAAAATTATTTTCTTCCTCCAAAATCCAGGGTAGTCTCTTCAAGTTTTGCACCAAGAGCTGAGAGAGAAAGGCATCTATCTATTCATAAAATGTAACTACAATGAGCCTATTTTGTAAAGGAGGCATTGGAATTAAGGTATACCCTAATTAGCAGAGTTTTTACATTAATGCTAAGTAACTATTAGCAATTAGGCTACAGAAGTATTTAAAATACAATGGGCATAGTCTCTGTTAATTAGTCTCTACTTTGAGCAGTTGGTTACTGAATAACTGAGATGTCAGTGGGATTTTCTGTGAGGCAGCTAAAGAGATCTGTTCCCTGTACAATGTTATGGATGGTAAACTGGGCTGCTACACAGATAAGGATCAGTGGGTAACAATCAAAACAAGGATTGAAGCAAATCAGGTCGTAATATTTCCTTCAGCTAATTATAGCCAAGTTTTTTTTCTAGCACCCAACAAATCTGAATTGGAGTTAATAACATTTGTACCACAGTAACACTTGATACAATGATAGATCATATGTTTGTATGAGATATAATTTATATACCAATACATATACTGCCAAGGCTATTGATTAAAGGTCCTAAATGTAGTGAGGTTGCTGTTAATTGTAAATTTTCTATAGTAGAGATGCAAATGACTTCTGTCTTGTGGAAAGGATACAGTTAGCTTATAGTTTATTGCTCTGTAGAGAATTACCAGGTTTGTATTTAACCTAGTCATCTTATCCTAATATTTTTTGTTGAGTTGCCTACAAATATTTAGTTCCTCAAGTATTCTTTGAATTGGTCTTAACATTTTATGAGTTCCTCTATTAGCTTCTTTAATAAAATTTTTGACTTAAGAGTTATAATTTTAGGGGCGCCTGGGTGGCGCAGTCGTTAAGCGTCTGCCTTTGGCTCAGGGCGTGATCCCGGAGTCCTGGGATTGAGCCCCACATCAGGCTCCTCCACTAGGAGACTGCTTCTTCCTCTCCCACTCCCCCTGCTTGTGTTCCCTCTCTCGCTGTCTGTCTCTCTCTGTCAAATAAATAATAAATAAAATCTTTAAAAAAAAAGAGTTATAATTTTAAATTCTTAAAAATTATACTTGAGTAATAGGTGTGTATGTGTGTAGATAGAGCGAGAGTGAGAGAATGCACATTGCTTAGTATATTGTGTATAATTAATTCCATGTGATAGGTTCTATTATCATTTTTTCCTTTTATTTTATTATTGTTTTAAGATTTTATTTTTAAGTAATCTCCACATCCAACATGGGGTTCGAACTCACAACCCTGAAATCAAGAGTTGTACGCTCTTCCAAATGAGTCAGCCAGGCATCCCTATCATTTTTTCATTTTAAGACCCTACTTAGAAGAAACCTTTCAGGTATACGGTTTGTATGCATGTGTCTCAATGACATGGAGTAGGTGAGCAGTTCTTCCTTTTAAAATTTATTATTTTTAAAAATTTTAATGCCAGTGTAGTTAGCATTGTTATCTTAGTTCCAGGTGTATAATATAGTGATTCTGTAGATCCAGTGAATAGTCCTTCTTGATAGAGCAGAGGAGGGTTAATGTTAGAATTAATTCTCCAGGGAGCAATTTCAAAACTAATTCATGTTCCCCCTTTTCCTCCCTCCACTTCTTCATCACTGTTAGGTTTGGATTCAGCTGCATGTACAAGAAACTAAATTATGTGATTTGCCTAAATAGTAATTTACCTATTTTTTCTCACTGAGCAAGACTTTCAGATATGCTAGGAGAAGTGCAGCTGGTCAAAGAAGTCATTGTGGGTCCGGCCCCTTTTTGCTTCTTGCTCCTCCAATCTTAGAGTGAGGCTTTGTTCCTCATGATAGAAAGATATTGGCACTGCCTTTAAAAGTTGTCATTCCCCATTCCAGGCAGGAAGAAGAGAAAATAGTAAAGGGCAAAATGCACGTTAGCCAGATCTGTGTCTCTTTTCAGCGAACTATAGATTTCCCAGATGCCCCACCCAGTGGATTTCCACTTTTGTCCTATAAACTAGATGGAGTCACAGAATCCCTGTTAGCTGTAGAAGTCTGGAGAGGTGAGCATTAGTGGATGCAGCACTTTCTCAATAAAATCTGTGTTCTTATAAAGGGATATTCCATTTTGATTAGGCAACTAGCTGTGACAACCACCAAAAGGATATTTGAATCTGAAAGATAAGGTACTTCCATATATTTTGAAAAACTTTCCCTAATTGATTCTGTTATGTCTTCACCTTACCAAGTTGATCATTGCTTGAATGAAGTGTCTGAGCAAAGCCCATTCTTATCTGCAGAGTTTCTTTTTGTATGTCTATTTTTATAAGTCTATTTATAAGTCTATAAGACTATTTTATAAGTCTATTCAGTATTAATCATTACTTTTATTTCCATAATTGTAAGTACAGATGTTGGTGACTTTCTAAGATTTAAAATTTCTCCTTTTAAATTCGGGATTTTATTCTTTGCCCCTCCCAGGTGGCCCTTTGTCTGATGGTGTTGTTTTTGACACCACTTTCTGAAATGCAAAAGTTTAAACCAACAGTCATAATTTCATTGTCAGGCTAAGATTGGCTTTTCATTAAACTGTCAGTATTTCAGAAGATATATTTAACCTTTAACTTCTAAAATCCTTTTGTAGAGAGGAATTATTAAAGTTTGGTTACTTAGCTTCAGTTAACCAGTTTTTTGTTTGTTTTCTTTCTCTGCACACAAATACTGAGTAGGCATGAGCACACAAAGGTAGGGATCCAACTTGTTTGTATTGGTATCACCTCAGTCCAATATACATGTAGAGCTCAGTAAATCTTTGATGAATGAATACATGACATTAGCTAGATTGCATTAAAGAAATTATTTTATATAGTTACCATATGAATATTATCTCTCTAGCTATTGGGAAGATTTCTTCTTTGCTGAACTTTGCAAGTAAGATCGCTTACTCTGGTTTTCTTTCAAAAGCAAATTTATATAGTTATTACATAGTTTCTTGGTAGCTAGAATGATTCCTTGAAGGACAGACTCATTTCAGAAATGTGGAGTGGCATACATTGGTCTGCTTTAGAGAGAGGTAAACACAGTTTGGGAATACAGGTACTGATCTTATTCAGGTAATACTTGTGAACAATTTTTGCTTTGTTATCTGATTGTGAGGTTTGTTAGGTTTTCTTCTCTGGAATCAAATATTCTGCAATTGAAAAAGCCATACAGCTTAGAATAACCTTTCCAACCTGCATTTGTGATGATGATGTGCAATTTTCTTTTTTTAAACAATTTCTTTCTGTCTTTCTGTTTTTCTTTTTCTTCCTTTCGTTCCTCTATGCCCCACATGGGACTTGAACTCACAACCCTGAGATAAAGAGTCACACACTCTATGGACTGAGCCAGACAGGTGCCCCTGATATGCACTTCTAAATATCAGAATACCTCCTGCATGAAATAGTACTCTGAAAAAAATGACTAATACATTCTCAAATTGAATATAAAGAGATTTAAGGAAATAATCTGTGTGCTTGTTGTTTATATCTAATTCCCAGTATTATTTTGTAATAAATAGTATCTTCCAATCAATATTTTTAACTTGTGCCTCATTAGGAAAATTATCCAAGATTCAGAAACCCTAAGTTTACCAAATCTTGTTAAATTACTAGCTGTTCTTTCAGTGTAGTTCTGGGTTTGACTTTTTGTTGTCAGGGATGTCTTAAATCTCTGGAGATACAGAGGCTATTTTGTAAATTTTTATCCAGAAGAGATGCAAATAGTTTCTGTCAAATGGAACAGATAATTCCATTGTAGAGTTCCCAGCTGTAGCAAATGAAAAATGCATACAATATTTAGGACATACTTACACTAAAATAATTACTCACTATTCATCCGACATTCCCATTTAACCCTGCATCCTGTATTTTCTCTGGTGGTGATACCCCCAGAATTTCAAGTTTATGGCCACGTAAGTCATTGACTAGTTTTTACCTAAGTAATCTCATTATAACATTGTCTATTAATACCTCATTTCTCAAATGTTCTTTAGAACAGTTTTATCATCTTACTGGTTCCCTAATTAATGAGTCACAGGAAATATTTGACATATATTCATTTTATGTATGCATAAGTGTCCTGACTTGGTCTTACAGAAAATTATACTTCAGCAGTTTTGTAGGTCATCCACTGAGATACGCACATATTCTTACCATATGGAAACAAGTAAACTGCATTGGTGTGGAAGTATACCCCATGGATGGTTTCAGACCAGTTAAGTCTTTTCTTGGCTTTAGGAATAAATCCCAAGCAAGCAGCATAGGGCTTTAAATTTCTTTATTCTCTAATTTTGTTTACTTTTTGTTTTGCCTTTTTCATTTCCCGTATTGATTCTTAATTTTTGATTCCGGTTAATGTGTGGCCAGTGTATTATTCTCACTGGTGGCAGCAATAATTGGGACTTTGGTTTTATCATCTGATCGTTTGATCTTTGTGTGATGAATAATGGGTATCTGTTCTCTTTCGGAAATACTTATATAAATAGAAATCTCCAAAATGTGCAGGAAATAAAGACATTGAACTGTGGTAATATTTTAGAAATAACTAGTTTAGGAACATTTTTAAAATCCAAGTTTATAAAGATTAATCTTTTGACATATTAGACTAAATTAATAATTTTGGTTTAAAAACAAGTAGTAGTTATACATCTTTTCCTTGAGTTTATAAAAATGTGGTATAGTATATATTTTATATTTTTATACAATTTTGATTTGTTTTTACTCATAAAGAGAATACTTACTCTGAACTTTTTAAACTTCTAATATTGGCTTAATAATGAAATAAGCTTACATTACTCCTACATAATTTTTACAATTTTGAAAAATATACATTTGTGTTCAATTAAATTATTTCATTATTCCAACAAACTTTTCATATTAACAATAATTATGTTTTGAAGTTTGAAAGCTTAAACATAATGTGAAACATCCTTAATTAATTTAAAATTTTGGACTAATCTTAAACAGACTTAATTTATGGATGATTATTAAATAAGACTTTTTAAGAGTGATTGAATACTAAAAACTGTTTACAAAAATTATATACTTCTATTTAGAAATGTTTCCCTCTCTGCTCTGGTGTGGCTATATCTTTGAGTCATGTTAAAGAACATGTTCCTTTTTGCCATTTTAACTAGATAGAGGTGTGAGTCTCTGTAAAGAGTTGTGTTATTTGTATTTATGAGCTTTCATAGTTGTCTAAATGCTTGCATATGATTGCATATGGCAGTCTTCAAATGTCTATCCATTTTTTTTTTCTGTAAAAATAGAAGTTAGTTGCTTTGGTTATATGTGGTTCAGACTATACGAGGAACAATACTGACATAAATGCAAGTGCTTATTTGCAGTTGTAAATTAGGTTTTCTGTGAGAGTAGTTTTATTGTATTCTGAATGGATATAAAATGTATATAGAAAGTTGAAAAAGTTTACAAAATGGTAATTTTATTTGTCCTTGTTTATGATAGCTGCAAATACTGAGTCTGAAAAGAAGCGACAAGATGAATTTAAATATTGACAAAATTAGCCTAGTTTTGGTAGGTTTAATCATAAGGAAAAAAGCCTGTGAAACCTTTACTGCCAAATATATTCTTTTTTTTCTTATAATAATTTTTTATTATGTTAGTCACCATACAGTACATCCTTAGTTTTTGATGTAGTGTTCCATGATTCATTATTTGCATATAACACCCAGTGTGCCAAGTATATTCTTAATAGAAATGGAGCTTTCTAGAATTTCTAGAATTTGACTTTCTCGATGTTAAAATGATAACTTTGTCTTAGAACTTTTTTAAAGATTTATTTATTTGAGAGAGAGAGAGAGAGCACACAGAGGGAGAGGGAGAAGCAGACTCCTTGCTGAGCAGGGAGCCTGACTCTGTCTCTCTCCCAGGACACTGGGGTCATGACATGAGCCCAAGGCAGCTGCTTAACTGACTGAGCCGCTCGGGTGCCCCTGTCTTAGAACTCTTAACAAGGATGTTACTAGATGTTATTCTTTACCTTCTTTATAATCTTTCCATATAGCAGAGTTTATAAATTCCACCTAAATTACTCTTTCTGATTTTTGATGACTTGATTATATTCTTTATTATTATTTTGCATATATTTCTTTTATGAAAGAAAGAGGGGGAGTGAAGAGACAGGCAGACTGTCAGTAGTCATTCCCTCCTCAGTGAAACCTGGCTTCACCCCATGTTAGTAGAAATAGTCAAGGTGGATTGCTTTGTTCAGACGTATGGTTTTTGACAGTGGAAATGATTATTACGTTTTAGAAAACAAAGGTTCCTCACTTATGAAATAGCTAAGCTTCCTTATAGTTGTGTTATCTTTTTCTATATTTAATTAATTACTATTTTGTGTGTTTTATTAATAGGCATTGTTTTTCAGAGACCCATGATTCTGTCTTAGAAAAATGACTAGTTATTCTCTGAAAACTCTTTCTATTATGCCTTCCCAAGATCAAAACCTACATTGAAAAATAAATAGGATATCTTAGGATACATTTATACTTAAAACTGTCCTTGAGATTTCCCAGATGTCACATGAAAAAGCACAAAGTTTTGTTATTTCATCTTATCAAAAACAGATGCCAGAAATAGTGTTTTTTGATAGCTCCACATATCTTAATAAGTTTGACATTATTGTAAAAGTTTCATGGGAAGAATTTCCAAATCAGAAGAGATGCTCAGCCTTCCCAAGGTTAAGTTTGTATGAGTAAATTTTATTAATAAAAATATTTCAGAGATTGTAAGCTTTACAGCAAGGCCATGGAGATTTGTCAGTGCCTTCATAGTCAACAATATAGTATTACCTTCAGGAGAATCCTTGATCAAACCTTTGTGAAATGGTTATTTCCTATACTCTAGTAGAGAATTTTACTCTTCTACGTTCTTATACTATTGGTTACTGTGATAAATTTACCACTTCTGTCCAGTCTTATTGTCAAATAGTTTTATCCTTCCCCTGATGCTTTCTTGAAAGCTCTGCTATAAACTTCAGGATATAATTTGTAAAAACAAAGAAACAAATTAAGAAAAAGAGTCTCAAGGCTTTGTGGGAAGGACTTTACCATATACCATGAACTACCGATACTTCAGGGGATAGACTCTTGGATAAGACTTTGAGCTGATAATGCTTAGACAACTTTCAAGCTGACTATGGACTGTTAGGAATTATAAAAATTCTTTTAGTGTCCAAGCAGATACATTTCAGGAATGCAGGTTGCTAATCAGAATTAGAAAAACTAAGGACACAGCACCAACTAAACTGATGAAGATATGACTGTTGTTACTTGTTTACAATGATGTTACTGTCATTTTATTTTCTATTTTTCCTGATGTATAAAGAAGCCCTTTTTAAAATAAGCTGTTTTTAACTCTAAATTTAATAGCTTATGATTTTGTAAACCGAAACATTTTTTAATTCAATTAGCCAACACGTAGTACATCATTCGTTTCAGACACAGTGTTCAGCAGTTCATCAGTTGTGTGTAACACCCAGTGCTCATCACGTTTTTTGCCTTCCTTAATGCCCATCACCCAGTTACCCCAAACTCCCACCCACCTCCCCTTCAGCAACCCTCACTTTGTTTCCCAAAGTTCAGAATCTCTCATGGTTTGTCCCCTTCTCTGATTTCTTCCCATCCAGTTTTCCCTCCCTTCCCTTATGGTCTTCTGCACTTTCTTATGTTCCACATATCCGAGAAATCATATGATAATTATCTTTCTATAATTGACTTATGTCACTTAGCATAATACCCTCCAGTTCCATCCACATGGATGTAAATGGTAAGTATTCATCATTTCTGAGGGCTGAATAATATGACTGGAAATATTTTTAATGGAATTTGAGTTTCATTGAAGCCCCCTCTCAATTTGGAAAACATTTTTACTAAGACTTCTTAGTTTTCATGGAAATATAATTATTTACATAGGATCAAAGAGAATCTGCTCTAATTTTTACCAGGATGTAATTGGATATATTAATTTTCCAACCAAGGTCATACCATACCTTGAGTATCACATTTTAAATGATACTAATTTTATCAAGTATGGAAAGATCATTACAAGGTAACAAGGATTGATTTCATATGTAGAATCGATGCTTACAAAGTTCTTCCAAGAAAACTGGTTTGGTACCTCGATTATAGGGCCTCAGTCTCATAGGGGCTGGAGAAGGTCAATTTCTGTCAGGCAAGAGACCTTAGCAAATTTTGGGCCCCTCAAGAGAAAGGACATAACCCAAATTTATAGACATTGCAGGTAAAATTTGGGAGAAGGTGTGTCAGGCTTGGCTTCCTAGTCCTAGGATATAATCACAAGGAATAGATACTTTTACAAGTCCAATCCAAGATCCCTCATGAAAATTTCATGACAGAAGTTCATTGGACTTAATTCACTAAATACCATATGCTCAGGGAAACTTAAGGTTAATTACTTCTCTTCTTGCACCTACATAAAAAAATCAGGCCAAACATAATGAGACCAGGTTGTTTTTTGTGTGTGTGATCAAGAATAATCTTTGGAAAAATTCACAAAAATGTAGAAATGAAACACAATCCTTAAATAAAAGAAAAAAGAAGACATCAAAAGGGAAATTAGGAAGCGATTTGAGATGATTGCAGATAAAAGCACAGCATACCAAAACATATGGGATGCAGCTAAAGCAGTACTTAGAAGAAAATATATGGCTTTAAATGCCTATATTAAAAAAAGAAGAAAGATTTCAAATCAAAAACATAAACTTCCACCTTAAGAAAGTAGCAGAAGAAGAACAAAGTGAATACAAAGCAAGCAAAAAGAAGGCTATAGATGAGAGTGTAAATAGAGAATAGAAAAGTAGTGGAGAAAATCAACAAAACTTCAGGTTGGTTCTTTGAAATATTAAGAAAATCAACAAACCTTTAGCTAGACTAAGAAAAATAGAGGATTCACATTCTAAAATCAGGACTGGAAGATGTGATTACCAACCTTATAGGAATAAAAGGTGTTATAAGGGAATACTATGAACAATTGTATGCCAAAAAATTAGATAACCTAGAGGAAATGGAAGAATTCCTAGAAAGGCTCAACCTCCTGAATGTGACTTAAGAAGAAATGGAAAATCTGAATAGACCTATAACAAAGAAATTGAATTAGTATCAAAAAGTTCCCACAAGGGAATGCGCGTGACTAGAATTATACCAAATATCTAAAGAGTTAATGCCAATCCTTGGCAAACTTAAAAAAAATGGAAGAGGAGAGAACACTTGCCAACTTATTTCATGAAATCACTTGAGAAGAAAAATACAGAAAAATACCCCTTACTAGTATGGGTTCAAAAATTTGCAACTAAATACTGGCAAACTGAATCCAGCAATAAATACAAAAAAAAAAAAAGAATTGTACACCACAGAAAGTGGGATTTATCCCAGAAATGCAAGGTTGGTTCAATATATGAAAACCAATCAATACAATTTATCATATTAATACAATGAAGGACAAAAACCACATTACCATCTCATTAGATGCCGAAAGAGCAGTGACATAATCTAACACCTTTTCCTGATAAAAGTACTCAACAAAGTAGAAATAGAAGGTATTTCCCTTAACCTGATAAAAGGCATCTATGAAAAACCTACAGCTAACATATTTAATGGCAAAAGGTAGCTAAGATCAGGAGCAAGACCAGGATGTTCACTCTTGCTATTTCTATTCAACCTGATACTGAAGGTTGTTCTAATCAATGCAATTAGGAAAGAAAAATAAGTAAAAGACATTTAGTTAGATGATATTATCTTGGCTTTAAAATACAAGACCAATTACAAAAATATATCTGTTATATTTCTATACACTTGAATAGTGTAAAATGAAATTATGAAAACCAATTTTATTTTCAACAGCATTAAAATAATAAAATACTTGGGGATAAATTTTATAAAATGTACAAAATTCATTACCTGAAAACTACAAAGCATAGTTGAAATAAATTACAAAGATCTAAGAAAATGTAAAGGCCTCCAGTGTTCATGCATTGAAAGACTAAATATTTTTACATTGGCAATATTCCTAAAATTGACCTGCAGATTAAACACAATCCTGATCAAAAGCCCATCTGCACTTTCAGGAATTAACAAACTGATTCTACAGTTCTTTTTTAAAGATTTTATTCATTATTTGAGAAAGGAGAAAAAGAGAGAAAGAGCATGAATGGGGCGGAGGGGCAAAGGCAGAGGGAGAAGCCGACTTCCCACTGAGCAGGGAGCCTAATGCAGGGCTTGATTCCAGGACTCTGGGATCATGACCTGAGCTGAAGGCAGACCCTTAACCAACTGAGCCAACCAGATGCCCCTGATCCTACAATTCTTATGTACATGCAAGGGATCCAGAATAGTCAAAACAATCTTTAAAAGAATAACACAATTGGAGGACTCATATTTCTCAATTCAAAACTTATTAAAAATATATGATAATCAATACTGTGTGGTACTGAAATAAGGTAGAGAGACACAGATCAAAGGAATAGATTTGAGAGTAAATAAATAAACTCATATAATTATGATCAATTGATTTTTAAAGGGATGTCAGGACAATTCCATGGAGGCACAAATGATCTTTTCAACAAATGGTGCTGTTGCAACTGGATAGTAGCATTCAAAAGAATAAAGTTTTATGCCTATCTCATATTATACATATAACTAAGGTCAAAATGGACATAACACCAAAGAGCTCAAACTGTAAAATTTTTGGGAAAAAATAGCTATAAAACCTTTTGACCTTGGATTAGACAATGATTTCTTAGCCATGACTTACTTAGCTATGATTACCTAGCCAATATCATAATTAAGAAAAGGGGGAAAATGCTAAATTAGACTTAATCAAAGTTAAGTACTCTTGTGCTCCAAAGGACACTATCAAGAAACTGAAAAGAGCCCACACAACGGGAGAATATATTTGCAAATCATACCTAATAAAGGGCTAGTAATCATAATATGTAAGTAACTCTTAGAACTAATCAATAAAAAAAACAAATAATGTATTTTAAAAATGGGCAAAACTGTTCACAGATGACATGATCAACTATGTAGAAAATCTGAAAGAATTGAAAAAAGAGCTTTTGGAACTAATAATTATAGCAAGATTGCAGGATACAACATTAATGTACAAAAGCCAGTTGCTTTTCTATATACCAGCAATGAACAAGTGGAACTTCAAATTAAAAGCATATTACCACTTATATTAGTACCCCAAATATGATAGATGTAACTCCAACAAAATGTGTACAAGGTCTAGATAAGTAAAACTACAAAACTCTAGTGAAAGATAGTAACTAAATAAATGGACAGGTATTCCATGCTCATGGTAGGAAGACTCAATAATGTCAAGATGTTAGATTTTACTAAATTGATGTATAGAGTGAATGCACTCCTAATCAAAATCCCAGCAAGTTATTTTGTGGTTATAGGCAAACTGATTCTAAAGTTTATATGGAGCGGAAAAATACCTAGAGTAGCCAACACAGTATTGAAAGAGAGGAACAAAGTTGTAGAATTAACACTAGTCAATTTAAGATTTATTATAAAGATGCAGTAATTAAGATAGCATTGTGTTGGTGAAAAAATATAGCAGTGGAACAGAATAGAGAGCCTAAAAATAGATCCACACTAATGTAGTCAACTGATCTTTGACAAAGACACAAAGGCAATACAATGGAGCAGAGATAGTCTTTTCAAAAAATGGTTGTGGGACAAGTGGACATCCACATGCAAAAAGAAATCTGGACACAGACATTACACCCTTCACAAAATTATATTCAAAATGTATCACAGGTCTACAAGTGAAATGTAGAACTGTAAAACTCCTGGAAGATAGCATAGGAGAAAACCTAGATCATCTTGGGGTATAATGATGACTGTTTACATACAATATCAAAGGCATGATTCATGAAAGTAGGAATTGATAAGCCAGACTTCATTAAAATTAAAAACCTCTGCTCTGCAAAAGACAGTATCAAGAGAATGAGAAGACAAGCCATGGACTGGGAGAAAATATTTGCAAAAGACACATCTAATAAATGACTGTTGACCGAAATAAACAGAGAACTCTTAAAACTCAACAATAAGAAAATAACTCCATTAAAAAATGGCCCATAACCCTACATAGGCATCTCACCAAAGAAGACATACATACAGATGACAAGCATAAGAAAAGATAGTCAAATAATATGTCATTGGGGAATTGCAAATTAAGACAAAGAGATATCACTACACCTATTAGATGGTCAAGATCCAAAACACTGACAACACCAGATGCTGGGAAGATGTGGAGCAACTTGAACTCTCATTCCTTGTGGAAATACCAAGTGGTGCATCCTCTCTGGAAGACAGTTTCCTCTCTGGAAGTACGATTTCTTATGAAACTGAACATGCTCTTACCATGGTCCAGCAATTGTATTCCTTGATATTTACCCAAATAATTTGAAAACCTACATCTCTACAAAAACCTGTATAAGGATGTTTATATACACTGCATTGATATTTGCCAAAACTTGGAAGCAATCAAAATGTCCTTCAATGTGACATTCTGGAAAAGACAAAACTATGGAAAAAATAAAAAGACCATTGGTTGCCAGAGATTGAAGCTTAGAGAGAGATGTATAGGGAGAGCATAGAAGATTTTTTTTTTAGGACAGACAAAATATGATGACATTATGATACTGAATAATATCTATATGATATTATGATGATGGATTATATATTTTTGGTCATATGCATTTTGGCCATTATACATTTGACCAAACTCAGACAATGTACAACACAATTTTGCAGTTGTAAAAAGCACACATTAAGAGAACTAATCATATTACAATTGAATGGGATCTTAGAGATAATCTCTGTGACAAGGTTATGAAAATTAGACATTTGAAATGATTACAGAATAAAATTTCATATGATATTTCAACTTTGTTCTTACCCTAAAAGTATAAAAAACAGAAAATTCAGAATTCATTCCTAAGACATTAATAATGCCATTTTATTTTTCTCTAAGTGGTAATGTATCTCGGTGATAGAACTGATATTAATGATTATATGCAAAGAGAGAAAAACTCAATTTATTTTAAGACACAAATAATGTCAACATGATAGGTAGTTTCCAAAGCATATGGTTAGAGGATGTGATGTGGTCAGCTGCTGTCATAAAATTTTATAAAACGGATTGAAAGATAAATCCTTTCATTTGCCATTTATACCTTAATATAACAATGCTACCATTTCCTTGATAAATTTTATACAGGAAAAGGAATGAAGCCTAGCTATTTGTATATTGAGAGTATAAATATGTTTGTGTTGAGCAAATAGGAATGTAGTTGATGTGTACTTGTATCTGGTGAAATGATCTTTGCTTCCACAGCAAATAACTTTATTGAAAACTAAGAATCAAGAGGTTTTTATTAAAATATCAAGTTTATTCTAAGAATAATATATAACTCTCTTGCTTTCATACCTCCTAAGCAAGCAGAAAATACTTCTAGTTTCTCTTTAAAATGATATCTATGATTAGTATTAGTTTGCAGACAAAACATGAGACACAGTTTTACTATAGCGAAGGTAAGATAGATGTTCTGCACTTTCTTTGGTGTATTACATTATTATGTTCGTGAAATATCACCTGACATCTAAAACTTAGAGTGAGAAATCGTAATACAAATGGAAAAAATGTAAAGCAATAAATAATTGAATGTTAATTTTATCCTCGTGGATTTAAGTGTATTCTGTAATATTTGCAAAACAGTCACTCCAGCTGGCAGTGTCTACATCACAACTAAAATATAAACAACATCGCCACATACAAAGAACGAAAGAGGAGCATATTACTCCACTGCCAGATTTTGCCCTGTGAACTGCTACTACTACTACAAGATGTTATAGGTCCTTAGGAAAATAACACAAATTAATGGAAAAATAAAACTTCTCTTTTCTGTTGTCACCAAATGTGGGGAACTCTACCTTGGAAATATTGAGGATCCCTGCAACTACCACTATCCATTAAATTGTGTTTAATGGAATGTTTCATAAATGTTTTTGAACTTAACACTTTTTCTCATTTGGTTTAGAGCACAGCTTTTATGCGTATAGTTTAGAAAATGCTAATGGTAAAGTAAGCAACATAAACAAATTTTGAATGCCTAACTTCTAACTCATTTTATGTATGAAGTCAATAAATACTACTGAATGCCTATTATGACAACCACATTTTTAGAACGTGGTCCTTGCTGATATTCTTTCCTGTGCCTTTCAAAATCATCATAGCAAAATGCTAAAATCCTTAAATTCTGAAAACCAGTTACCTTGTTATACTTCAAATCTCAACTAAAAAAATTATGACAGTAGGTTATTAGTGAGCGTGTATCTTTCTCAAGATTTAGAGAGGACTTGCCTTGTTTTTAATTTATAGCAAGGACTTTCATAAATGAAATGCTTGCCAACTAGTTTTCTGGAATCCTATCTAGTTTTTCTTGGGATTAACCTGCTGAAAGTTAGTTTATGCTAATTGCAAAGATGTTATCCAGGAGGAGTAACATGTTAGGCCTTGTAATTATTACATCTTCGTGTGGGAATTAGCTACCTGATCCCTGAAAAAAATTTTGAGAAAATAGAACAGAGACAAATAATGTTTGATGAGAAGAAGAAACTCCACGTATTTTGTACTGAGCAATGCTCTTCCCAGAGCTAGGTGGTGTTCTTTTCCTGAGAGCAAAGCCAAAAATATGCATAAAATAATAAAAATAGTTTATAATCACAAAAATTAAGCTGTTTAGAAATAACTGTTATTAGTATCAGGGGAATATAATTTTAGGTATCTTTGTACATACATAGCAGAAAGAAAATATTTGTATCAGGCAGGATTCAATCAAAGAATCAGATTCTCTATGAGTTGTGAAATAAAGGTTTTATTATAGGAATTAGACCTCACATAGTTGTGGGAGCAGCTTTGGAAGTAAAGGTACAGGAGAAGAGTAGGAAATGAGAGAGTCAAACATGAACCAATCTGAAAAGCCAAACAAGTCCAATTAAGTGGGAAGCTGTGTCTCTATGTAGCTTCTGCGTCAGTGGTCCACCACCAGATGTCTGGTTGTGAGTTCAAGGTTGCTGTTGATCAACACGGAGAACTAGACGCAGAGCAGAGGATATCAAGGACAAGCTAAAAACTAACCGACCCCTTGTCTCCATCACTACATCTAATCACAGTGACCTTCAGAGAATAATGGCTTTTGTATCACTTCTGTTTTCCAAATCTTGTGCCAATTCATTGTTTGGACAGCTAGAATCCAGGCTATATAGGGAAGGGAATTCTGGGAGATGTATGTCCAGTTTAGTCAACCTGACACTGCACAAATGGCCAAAAAGTATTTTATAAAACAGAATTATACTACAAATGTGATTTTAGAATGAAGTATTCAGTTTTGTCTTTTGCTCAGAAGAAAAAGGAACTGAAGGAATTCAAAGGAATGTTTTTTCATTACAGTATTACTTATTTTCTAAATGATCTCTTTAGAAATTAAGTTTTGAATACTATTAAAGGATTGGAGCTATGATTTTTCATTTACCTATATACATGTATATAATTATAGACATAGAGTTAAATTTTAGAGTGAATTTTTATCATGAAAGAAAATAATTTGCTCTCTCACATTTCCTCCTACTCCATTCCCATTTTCTGATTTGGTTTTAGTTAAATTATAATTTTTTATTTTGTTAGAGCTTATACCATTCTTACTCTGTTCAGTGCCATTAATTTTGGCATCTACTTTATACTTTCATGAATGCAGTGCTCATCACCTGGACTTTTGCCATGACCATTACTGAATCTTTTTTTCTGAGTAATCTCTTAATTGTCTGTATTTTGTTGTGAACTAGTTCTTTCAGGAAGGTCTAGGAGTACTATCTTCCCTAGATCTTTACTACTTGAAAATTAATGCTTGTTGCCCTTTTATTTATAAAACTTCTTGATTTACGGTGTTCTTGGGACATAATTTTTCTCTAAAAATGTGTGTTCATGGCCCCATTGTCTTCTAGCACTGAAAATTGTTGTGGGAGAAATCTGAGAATAAGATGTTTTCCTTTCTGTAGATGAAGTACTATTTGCTAGATGCTTGAAGATTCTTTATAGTTGAAGTTCAGTAATTTTACCAGAATATTATCATTTGATACTTTCCTAGAACATTTCTTGTACCTTTAATCTTGATTCAATCATTTCTACAATTCAGAGTTTTCTTTTATTAACAAATCGTCATATCTACTCCATTTGTCAAGTTTTATCTCATTTTTCAGTAGACTTTATCTTTTAGAGTAGTTTTAGATTCACAACAAAACTGAGCAGAAAGTATAGAGATTTCCCATATATCCTATACACACCCATGCACACACACACACACACACACAGTTTTTACAATCCATGAACATACACTGACACAGCATTATTACCCAAATTCTAATTTACATTAGAATTCAGTGCTGGTGTGGTACATTTTACGGGTTTCCATAAATGTGTAGTGACATGTGTCTACCATTATACTATCATACAGAGTAATTTTACTGCCCTTAAAACTCTCCATGCTCTGCCTCTTTATTCTTCCCTCTCTTCTCACCCTTGGCAGCCACTGATCTTTTCACTGTTTTCATAGTTTTGCCTTTTCCAGAATGCCATATATATGGAATTAAACACCATGCAGCCTTTTCACATTGGCTTCATTCACTTAGTAATATGCTTATTATATGTTTACAAATCTGGAAATTTTTCTTTTGTCTTTTTATTCATGTTGACCATGTTTAGGCATGTGGTGCAGACATATTTTTTCTTTGCCTGGGTCTTTTCATAGTATCTGAACATTTGTTTGAAGATGAGATACTGAGTATGTATGGTGTGCAGGAAGACAGGAGAATTCAGGTGAGGCTCTGTGCAGTCTTTGTTAGAAAGTGTGGTCTTTAACCTCTTTGTCTGTCTTGAGAATTCCTTCATCTTCTTAAGTCAAGGTTAGTTCTCTGCATTTGGGGTCCTGTCCTGTTACCATGGAGGTATACAGTTAGGTTTCACTTCAGTTCCCCAATTGTGTAAATCCTGGAACCTTTACTTCTTTTAGGAAGAGTTTCTAATTCTCTTTTACACTTTATTCATTTGATCACTCATCCCCATTCAGAAAAGGAAGAAGATAACATCTACTAAGTTTGCTTCTCTCCCAGGTCAGGCATAATTGTGAGTTTCTGTGACTCTGCCAATTCATTCATCTAGCTCAGGAGCAGGCCTCTAGTCAAGAAATTTCAGTACTGCTCTGAAAGATTCTTCCTTTTCCCCTTGGCTATCAGGTATTTTTATCTTTATTTTTTCAACATTTTATTTATTTATTCGAGAGAGTAGAGGGGGGTAGCAGCAGAGGGAGAAGAACAAGCAGACTCCGTGCTGAGCGTGGAGCCCGACCCTGGGCTTGATCCCAGGACCCTGAGATCATCACCTGAGCGGAAATCAAGGGCTGGAGGCTTAACCAGCTGAGCTACCCAGGCGCCCCTTGGCTATCAGTTTGTGAAGCTCACTGCTTTAAGCCCTGTTCCTTTCTTTGTTTCACTAGAACTAATAACTATTTTTTAGTCTGGTTACTATTATTTTATTTTAATTTGTCACTATTAATATTTACTTTATTATTTTAATTAATATTAATAAATGTTCAAGCAGGAGTCTATGATTTACTTTCACTCCACTCTACCCATCCAGTTGACCCTCTCCAAAGTGAATTTACATCATGGAGTATTATATATGACAGATTCACTCTTCTGTTTACTAGTTGTGTCACTTTGGCCATCTTAGTTAAACTCTCTGGTTTAAGTTTCTTCACCTTTAGATGATACAACACTCATCTCATAGACTTCTAGGCAGGATTCATTGATATAATATATGTGAACACATAACACAACTTCAATTAGGATACTACTGAAGTATTATAGGTAAGAGATGATGTTGGTTTTGATAAGAGTAACAGTAGTGTAGAAGGGCCGAAGTGGGCAGAGCTGAGGTATTTTTGGAGATTAATGCAGACTTGGTTCAGGTTGTGAAATCTGACAAGCTTGGGTTTAAATCCTGATTCCACCGTTTACGACTAAGTGCAACTGTATTCAAAGCTCTAAGTCTCAAATTATTTATCTAAAATATGGAAGATAGGGGCACCTGGGTGGCTCATTTGGTTAAGCCTTCAGCTCAGATCATGATCTCAGGGTCCTGGGATTGAATCCCCTGCGTCAGGCTTCCTGCTTAGCAAGGAGTCTGCTTCTCCCTCTGGCTCTGTCTTCCCCCCGCCACTCATTTTCTCTCTCTCTCTCTCTTACAAATAAATAAAATCTTAAAAAAATAAAATATGGAAAATAAAATTGTTTCGAAAAGTAAGCAAAAGAACACATGTAAAGCTTCTAGTACAGTGCCTGACAGAGCATAAATACTCAGTAAATGTTCGCTACTATTAGCATTAATTGCATGTGCATTGATACTGTACTTGGTATTAGTATTGATACTTAACTCACAGTTGAAACAAGGAAGGAGATCCTAATTGACTGAGCCCTTCAGCATTTCAGTGAATAGGGGTGTCATTTACTGAAATTTGGAAAACTGATAAGAAAACATATTGATGGAGGGGGGTTGCAAATCATGAGTTCCTTCTACGTTTTCCGTATATAGTTATTTAAAATCTCTTGACATCTTGGTCACATTTTCTCCACAAACTCGTTTGTCATTTTCCCGTATAAAGTTTGTTGTCCAGAATTGAACAGAATATTAATACTGAGTGGAGTAGGACTGCAGCTCCTTTATTTTTAATACGCTGTGTTTATTGATACAATTTAAAGCATCTTTATTCCCTGTGGAAGCTATTTCTCACTCTGACATTATATTGTCAGTAGAAGATCCTGCAGCCCTGGTGAGGAATTCCGGCTGAAGGAGATAAACAACATACATGGCACATTTGGCCAAGAATAAGCTTTATTAAAGTGCCACTTATTGACAGATTTGTTTATTCATTCACAAGTTATCTTCAGGACTTACCATGTGGTGGGCACTGGGGAAAGAAACTTTGGTGAACTGAAGATTTGCTGCTCAACTTGTACATCCTCTCTGGACAAAAGAATCTTGAAGGCAGTGATCAGTGAAGTCATTTAGTTTGAATATTTACCTTTGGCAGTCCCTCGTCATATTCTTTTCATGTAGAATCAGAGAAGATTAGTTAAAAATGACATTGTCCACACTATGGAATTAGAATGACATGTCCCTGAAACAGTTGAATCACAGTAGTGTGTATGTGTGGCAGGGGGAGGCGCTGGGGATGTGTGTATTTGTGTACAATCAATATATTAGGATCATATTAAAATATTTTACAAGCTACAGATAGCACATCTTTTATTTCTGATATTCCCTTTAAATCATTCCCACTTACCTCTTGGTGAATCCCTTAAAGAAGTAGTTAGAGGCAAAATGTCTCTGATCTTGTGCTATACCGATTGTCTTTGCCATTCCAGCGTCCACCCTGGTCTGTTATCAGATTGCCACTTCCTTTTATCAGGTTTTTGTACTAACTGCAAAGCTTCTCAATATCCAAATCCAATTTTTGTCAAAGCTTGCTCTTTAATACACAATCTTCAACTGATTTTCTGTAGCTCTGGCTACTGCTGCTCTGAATTTCCTAATCCACAGATCCTCCATGCACTGCTGGATCTTCTATTGTGTTCTAGACAGAACATCTATTGTTTGTTACCCCAGGAAGGGCCCTTCCCTCTCTATATTCCCGTCTGATGCTTGTTCTCTGTGTTTCAATGGTTTGCATGTTCTTATCTGGACTGTAGTAGGTGGGAAGGGTTATGGCCTGCCCTGAATTTGACAAAAATAAAACAGTCTGCAACTTGAATAATCTATTTTTTAAAAGTTTCCCCCTGCTATTTATTGCACATTCTTTGTACCAAATCTCCCCATCCAGACCACCTCCTGAGACTAACCAAAGTCCTTTTTTCTTGTCCTACTTTCTCACTGACATATATTGAGCTATATTAACTTGTCACTGAATATTGTGATATTTTTGTAAAGTTTTTTTCACATTCCATTTTGATCAGCCACACACTGTTCCTGGAATCTTTTTACTATTCTTTTCATCTAATACAGAGCTTATTTTCTTTTCATCCCTGTAAGTCAGTTTCTTAATCCCTGTTTATGGTTGCTGGCAGCTATGCACAAATATTCCTTATATAACCCTAAGTGAAGAGGCTGAGGGAAAATGGCAGGTCCCTTCAACATTGTAGCTTTCTCAGTGCCTTACATACTTGGAAAACATTTTTGCTTTCATGATAGGTCCAGCAAATGCAGGTAATCCAGATTTAAATCTTTATTATATTTGACAGTTTTTAGATTTTTCTAAAGGAATCTCTTAATTTATAAATTAGATCAAAATTCTGTGTCTTGTATTGACCTACAGTAAGTGATTCTTGTGTGTCAAAAACAAGTTTGATAGTCAAGCCTATTTAGAAGTAACGCTCAAGTATATCATCTGGACCAGAACATATTTGCTTAAGAAAGTGGTTTTCAATTTTAGTAGTTTAATAGCAGAACATTATTTAAACAAATCTCATACGTAAAATTTTCTTAATCCATTTCCCTAAATCAGATCTTCAAGCTCTCAAGCCTTTCCGCAGTTCTGCTAGAATTATATTTTATTTTTATTTTTTTTTTTTAGATTTTTTAATTTATTTATGTGACAGAGAGACAGCCAGCGAGAGAGGGGACACAGCAGGGGAGAGGGAGAGGAAGAAGCAGGCCGAGGAGCCCGATGTGGGACTCGATCCGGGAACGCCGGGATCATGCCCTGACCCGAAGGCAGACGCTTAACGACTGCGCTACCCAGGCGCCCTCTAGAATTATATTTTAAACTGCCAGTCTAAATAAACTGAATCCTGTTTAAACCCTTTGATGAGTTTGCTTCATGTTCAGGACAAGTGATAAAACCTCTTAATATGGACCATGAAGGGGTGCCTGGGTGGCTCAGTCATTAAGCGTCTGCCTTTGGCTCAGGGCATGATCCCAGAGTCCTGGGATCAAGCCCTACATCAGCCTTCTCCGCTAGGAGCCTGCTTCTTCCTCTCCCACTCCCCCTGCTTGTGTTCCCTCTCTCGCTGGCTGTCTCTCTGTCATATAAATAAATAAAATCTTAAAAAAATTTTTGGATCATGAAGACTTTCATGATATGGCCTCGGCCTATTTCTCCAATATCACACCTCTCCACTCAAACTCTAAACTCCAGACATATTATTTTATATCGTATCCTCTGCTTATTCTGTCCTCTGTCAAGCATCTTTTTTGACCAAAAAAAAAAAAAAAACACAAAAACAACTGGAAATTGGCTTGCCATGTATTTTTTTCAGTAATGAAATCTGTATGTGTTGATAAATAATATCAAACACTGGGATCCTGGAGAAAATCTCTGGTCTCAATGGTCCTATGATTTTTCTCTCCATGACCACCAGCACATGCTCAACCTTGGAAAAAAAAGTCTAATGTTATATTCCAAAGAGTAGGTGCTATCAATATTCTTGGAAAGCCAGATCTACAGATTAAAGTCTAGCATGAAGTCTACTTTCTGCTGTGTTTCAAGTCCAGTGACTGCTTGAAAATCTGTCGTATCATGCTATGCGTGTTTGCGATGTTTTGAAAATGTGAATTCTAGCAAAATTAATATTTTTAAATAGAACCATTATGTGCCTAATGACTATATAACCCTATCTGCAGCTTGAAAATATAGCTAGTCAGTAGGATTACCTGAGTAATGTATCTAAGTAGTCCATTCCACTTAGGTGAAAGGATTTACCTCTGTCTTGACCTGGTTTTGCCAAATACTGCCAGTATTAAAATGCATAATTTCCTGACCAGTGAGATATCCAGATTTTACTGATGTATTTCAGTTTTGCTCAGGTAGTATTCCATCTTTGGCATTGTATTGTCTTTTAAGTTGGAATATCCTTTTCTTAACCACCTCACCATCCACTCACCCTGTCCCCCAACAAGAAATGTAACATTTTCTTTTTTTGTGAATCTCTGTGGATTTCCATTGCTAATTCTGCACTCATTCAGTGAAATTCAAGCAAAACGTATGTGATATAGGAACAGAACAGAGATCAGAGAGAGAGAAATTCGTGTCTAAGTTGTCTTTTTTTTTCCAGCCATAGTAATAAAAATAGATAGTATTCATCTACGAACACATCAGTTAGCATCAGAAAGAAAGACTTCTTTCACATTTGATGCTGGAGAATATTTTTAAGCAGAACTGGTCTATTTACCAGATTACCCAGTATTTCCCAGATTTTTTAACTGGAAAAGACTCAACGACTTCAATTTCTTGTGACAAGATATATGACTTAGCTTTGCTTTTTTAGTTAATGTCGGATGAGTGGCAGTAAGTCTTCTCCAATAATTGAAATCTGAAGAGCCAGGGTAGTCTAGTGTTTGAGAGCACAGACTCTGCTTTAATTTCCAACTCACTTAAACTCTCAATGCCTCAGTTTCTTTAACTATAACACGGAGATAATGGTATATACTTCATAAGGTTGTGATAAGTTTGTGGTTTTTTTCTAGATTTCTTGAACTATTACATACAACATGTAAGTTTAAAGTATACACTGTGATTATTTGATACACTTATATATTACAAATGATTACCACAAATAGTTTGGTTAAAACCTCCATCCCCTCACATAATTAACTTTTTTTTGTTGTGAGAATTACATTAAGATCTACTTTCTTAATAACTTTAAAATATATAGTACAATATTGTTACTTACGGTCACCATGCTGTCCAGTAGATCCCCAGAACTTACTTATCTTAAAGCTAGGAGTTTGTATCTTTTGACCAACATTTCCCCATTTCACCTAACCCCCAACCCCCGGCAACCACCATTCTACCCTCTATTTCTGTGCGTTTGGATTTTTTAGATTCTGCATATAGGTGAGAACATATACTGTGTGTCTTTTTCTGTGTGACTTAGTTCATTTAGCATAACATCCTCAAGGTCCATCCATGTTGTAACAGAAGGCAGGATTTCCTTCTTTTTATGCCTGAATAATATTCAACAGTGTGTGTGTGCGTGTGTTTCACATTTTCTTTATCCATTTATCTGTTGAGGAACACTTAGGTTGTTTCCGTGTCTTGCCTATTGTGAATAATACTGCTCTAAACATGGGAGTGGAGATATCTCTTTGAGATCTTGTTTTTCATTTCTTTCAGACACATATCTAGAGGTGGAATTACTGAATTATATGGTACTGTTTTTTAATAATTTGATAAACTTCCATACTGTTTTCCATAGTGGATGTACCAGTTTACAGTCCGACCAACAGTACACATGGTTCCCTTTGCTCCACAATCTCACCGATGCTTGTAATCCCTTGTCTTTTTTGATGATAGTCATTTTAACACATGTGGGGGAGAAATGTCTGCTGAAGACCTTTGTCCGTTCTTGAATCAGATTTTTTTTGCACAAATTATATGAGTTTATTTTATATTTTAAATATTAACTCCTCATCACATATATTGCAAATATTTTCTCCTATTCCATAGGTTGCCTTTTTATTTTGCTGATTGTTGTTTTTGCTGTGCAGAAGCTTTTTAGTTTTATGTAATCCCACTTTATTTTTGCTTTTGTAGGTTGCACTTTGAGTGTCTAAAAAATTGTTGCCAAGACCAATGTCAAGAAACTTTTCTATCTTTTCTCCTAGTATTTTACAGTTTGGGATCTCACATTTAAGTCTTTAATCCACTTCAGGTTAATTTTTGTGACTTAAGATAGGGGTGCAGTTTCATTCTTTTGCATGTGGTTATCAAGTTTTGCTGGCACAACTTATTAAAGAAACTTTGCTTCCCCCATTGAGTCTTCGTGGCTACCTTGTCAAATATTAGTTGACTATGTATGTGTGGGTTTATTTCTGGGCTCTTGATTTTGTTCCACTTGTGGGTGTGTCCATTTTTGTGCCAGTATCATACTGTTTTGATTACTGTAGCTTTTAATAGCATTTGAAATCAGGAATTTTGATGCCTCCAGCTTTGTTTTTCTTTCTCAGGATTGTTTTGGCAATTTGGGCTCTTTTGTAGTTTTATCCAAATTTTAGGATTGTTTCTATTTCTATGAAATTTGGAATTTTGGTAGGAATTGCATTAAATCTTTTGGTGTAGTAAGGGCATTTTAGCAGTATTCTTCACATGCATGATCACAGGATATCTTTCCATTTATTTGTATCTTCGATTTCTTTCATCAGTGACTTGCAGTTTTCATTGTACAGATTTTTCACCTAGTTGGATAAATTTATTAGTAAGTCTTTTTTAATGGTATTTTGATGAGTTTTAAACTCGTTAAAATACATCAAGTGCCTAGAAGAATTGCTGATAGGGGCACCTGGGTGGCTTAGTTGGTTAAGTGACTGACTCTTGATTTTGGCTCAGGTCATGATCTTGGGGTCCTGGGATTGGGTCCCAAGTCAGGCTTCACAGCAGGGAGTTGGCTTGGTGATTCTGTCTCTCCCTCCACCCCTTTCCCCCCACTCATGTGCTCTCATGCTTTCTTTCTCTCTTTCTCTCTCTCTCTCTCTCTCATAAATAAATCTAAAAAAAAAAAAAAGAAAAGAAGCATGCTGATAGTTATCACCATGTGAATACTTGGTATTATTAATGCCTTTCTTTGATGTACTCCACATTTTAGCTCTCCCACCCAAACAGTATAAAAATTTAAAGTAGCCCTTTGTAGACTAGGACTTACCAAAAAAAGACTTTTTTTTTTTTACTCCTAGTAGTTGATTGTAATTAAGTTCCAACTGAAATTTAACCTTTGGAAAATTAGTGTAGTGTAATGCAGTCAGCATAGAGCCTAGATTTGTGCTGCCCAATTGAGTAACTGCTAGCCAAATGTGACTATTAAAGTTAAAATTAAAATTAAAATTTTAGTTCCTTAGTTGCAGTAGTCACACTAACAACATTTTAAGGGCTTGGTAGCCAGAAGTAGTGACTACTACATTGGGCTGCACATATATACAACATTTCCATCATTTCAGAAAACTCTTCTGACATTGCTCATGATCAGATTCTGATGCCTCCAAAACAATAAGCAGTGTCATTCATTTCTACCCAGGTTGTCATATAATCTACCAAGGTCAATGTGAATTTTTGGCCCTTCTCACTTTCCTCCCCTGCAGCTCTTCCTCTTTACACCGTGTATTAATCATCTAAGAATTACATTATAAAGAGGTAGGTTTGGGGTGCCTGAGTAGGTGTGGAGCCTACTTAAGATTCTCTCTTTCCCTCTCCCCCTCCCACCCCATTTGTGCACATACTCTCAAAAAAAAATAGCTTTGTTGATGTAAGTGAAATAACCTCATTTTTGAGTTGGACACTCTTAACCCCTCCCAGGCAAGAAAAGAGTGCTGACACTTTTCATCACATTGTCTAGATATCCAAATTGTTAGATTTTGCATTTACTTAACGGTAGAAAATTAGGATCTAAACATGTGAATTTAATGTTTGCATTGGAAGTTGGTGGTAATTTTTGTTCTAGTTCAGGTTGATTAAAGTTATGTAATTATCCTATTTATTGTCTTAAGTCCTCTCCTTTTCCCACCTACCCCACCATACACAGATCTCTGAAATTTTACAGTTAAGTCTATATATATTTTAAAGTTGTTATGAATCTTATCTTAATCTTCCTCCAGTCTCAAAATCATCCTGAAACTATAGTAAGAGAAAATAGAAGTTTAGTCTAGTTTGAGTTTCCTTAAAAGCAGACTCTGAGACAAGGATTTAGATACAAGTAGTTTATTTGGGAGGTGATCCTGGGAAGGACTGCAGGAATGAGAAAATGAGGCAGGGAAGGGAATAAAGCCCATATAAGGGAATGCCAATGAGTAGTCTTGTTTGGGCACCTGGGGCTCAGTCCTACTGGGGTCCTTCAAGAGGCTGTGTGGAACACAACTCAAGAGTTGTCCCTGGAGGGGTAAGCAATCTAGGGTACTTTAGTGCAAACTCCGGCCCTTTAACGGTCGAGAGTACTTATTGGGGTGGTACACGCCGTTCACTTTGGGCCTTCCTTACCGGCAGACTGAAGAGGTTTCTGAGGCAGGCAAAAGCCCTGGACGGAGAAATGTGGAAACCTGGAGATGAAAACTGTCTCTGGATTAGGCTAAAGGTTATGAGTAAGGTACCAACACCATTTGCTACAGCTGCTCTACTACACGTAGGTTTTTAATTTTTTTTTAAGATTTTATTTATTTATTTGTCAGAGCAAGCACAAGCAGGGAAAGCAGCGGGCAGAGGGACAAGCAGGCTCCCCACTGAGCAAGGAGCCCAATGTGGGACTTGATCCCAGGACCCTGAAATAATGACCTGAGCAGAAGGCAAATGCTTAACCGACTGAGCCACCCAGGCAGCCCTACTACACATAGTTTGAGTATCAACCTAAATACATAGATCAATGGCAATATAGGAATATGTATCAAAATCCTTTAAGCAAGTTATATACTTTTAACCTTACAATTATGTTTCTGGAAATTTATTTTAAGGAAATAGAGATAGGCAAAATGCTAAATGTAATATTATTTATAATGGTAGACAATAAAGAACAACTGAATTCCAAAAACAGACTATTAGTTAAATAAGTTCCATATAGTCTTATTATATGCCATCAATAGAAAACATGATTATGAATAATTAAATATATATGTAATATATAATGTATGTAGATATTTGTAATGTATTAATAAGCATAAAACAGGTTATAAAAGATTATATATAGGGGTGCCTGAGTGGCTCAGTCGGTTAAGTGTCTGCCTCTGGCTCAGGTCATGATCCCGGAGCCCCAGGATTGAGTCACACATCGGGTTCCCCTGCTCAACGGGGAACCTGCTTCTCCCTCTGACCCCTCTCGTGCTTTCTCCCTCCCTCTCTCTCTCTCTCGCTCTCTCTCTCTCAAATAAATGAATAAAATCTTAAAAAAACATTATATATAGTAAAACCCCAATTACATACATATTCAAGCACACATAGGCAAGAGAAAATGGCTGATACATTACATAAAAATAATTAACAGTAGTTATCACTTGATTATAGGATTAGAGGTAATTTAAATTTCCTTACTGATGCTTTTCTAAATTTTCTGCAATAAACCGTATTTTTATAACCAGGAAAATCATTAAGTATAATTTTAAAGCAAAATTAATTTTTTAATATTGATACTTTCAAACCTGAAATTCTATTGCTTCTTTATGTATAATTGCAAGTTAAATTCCAGCTCTAACACACAAAAGCATCCTACGTTTCTTTTTCTCAGAGTAGAAATATGTATAATCTTTGGGAGAACTTGATTGCAAACACATATGTGCTTTGAATGCAATAAGGCAGATTGTAGCTAAAGTTATTTTCTCTGCCTAACTGGAATGATGTTGTGATTTAGCCTGTAGGATTCCCCTGAAAATGGATTTCTGAAGGCAGATAAACTGTGTTCCTAGATAAAATAGGTTTCTGACATATATCGAAATGAGCTGGTTATTGACCTGTTTGTATGCAGCATATGCTATTTCTTATGGTAACATCATCTTCTCAGTACTGCAAACACTGTAGACAGCGATAAATTATTAAGAATGACTCTGGAAAAGGCTAGAGCAGTGAGGTTTGTGGAGTCTAGCACAGAGCATGTGGAAAGACGGTTTCATAGCCATAACCTACCTCTCTCACATCATAGTCCTATAATACATATATGAGAAGAGTGAATCAATCCAAACCCATTATTTTCCAGATACCCTTCCTATTGCTCATAGTAAAAATAACTCAAGAAAGGATGGGTCACTCATTCATTATTATCATAATTACATGATAATTAAAAAGAAAATGAATTTAGGGGCGCCTGGGTGGCACAGCGGTTAAGCGTCTGCCTTCGGCTCAGGGCGTGATCCCGGCATTCTGGGATCAAGCCCCACATCAGGCTCCTCCGCTATGAGCCTGCTTCTTCCTCTCCCACTCCCCCTGCTTGTGTTCCCTCTCTCGCTGGCTGTCTCTATCTCTGTCAAATAAATAAATAAAATCTTTAAAAAAAAAAGAAAATGAATTTAAAAATACTCTCCTATGTTTTAGATGCCAAATCAATGATCAGGTTTGCCACATCAATTGGACAAAACCATTCATATAATTGTGTTTGTCTCTGTATCTGTGTATAAAGTGTCAGGAAAGGAAAATCCATTTTTTTTATAGTTCTACCAACAGCAAATAGAATTAAGCTTCAGTGACCTGGTAATTCAACTTCTCAGAATCTGCTCTAACCAAATGCTCAGAAATTTCAGCAAGAGAATTCCGAACAAAGATGTTATTCACAAAAGTGTTTGGAACAGTGAAAAATTTAGCAATCTAAATAACCAACAATAGCAGAATGATTTAAATGACATCATTCAAACTACAAGATATTATTCACATTTTAAAATGATGCTATTAAAGGATATTTAATTACATGGAAACACTCTGCAACATTGAATTAAAAATATATACAAAATTCACATCCATTTCACCCCTATTATGTAAAAATATATATGTGTTTATGGGTATAAAAAATGAAAGGAAATAAAATACCAGTTACAGTTATCAATGAATCATGGGTTTATTAGAGATTTTTATTTTATTCTTTGTTTTAAGCTTGCATTACTCATATTATCTATACTGAACATGTTTTCTTTTTAATAGTAGAAAATGATAAACTAAAGAAATAGATAATATACAAAAAATTCTACCTGAATTCCTCTTTAACCCTGTCTCCATGCATCCAGAATTGGACATTTGAGTCATCAAATAAGAAGCAGGTGCCCAAATGTGAAAGTAATTGGAATTCACACAGCATTTTCCATGGGGCAATTGAATCATGACTGCTTAAAAACATGCCTTTGGAAAATTTGTTCCAAAGAGTTCTTAAATCTGTGTATTAGTACAGGCTAGTCTTTCATCAACTATCTATTCATTGTCCACCATGTACTCTACATTGTGATGTCTCCTGCAAAAAAAAAAAAAAAAAAAGAGAGAGAGAGACCTATAAAATGGTCTCTACTTAGAAGTTCAGATCTAAAGGAGAAGAAAAAAAATGAGTAAAACATTTGGCACATAATACAAAAATTATGGTAGCTTTGTGTTAAAAAAAATAGTGGATTCTATTAATATTGAGGCTCAGGAAGGAGTTGTGTAATCCTCCAAGTTAACTGAAGTATGTATTGTGCATTCCCAGAGGTCTATAGTTTAAATCATTTTCCCCTGCTCTTTCTTCTTTTAGGACATCTTCCAGCTTCTAACAGAGAGATGCAGATACAGGTTAGAGGACTTTCAGACAAAGTCCATGTTAATCAAGTGTCAGCTAGATTTAGCAAGAATGGATAAGGTATTATGCTAAAGTCAGTACCTGCCCAAAGAGCCTTAAACCAGGCGTCAAGAGACTTGAGTTTGTTGACCCAGTTCTGAAGGGAAGCGGGCTGTCTGGACCTGCCATGTAACTTCTCTAGAACTGTTTATCACCTATGGGGGTCAAATGATTGGCAAGGACCTTCCAACTTGAACACTTTCAGTGTCATGAAATTACAAAAGGACTGGAATACCCACTATAGAAAGCAATGTGACAAGTGGCATCTTCAGATTCGTTTTTTTCTGAGTTTATTATTTCTTCTTTACCCTGGCAGTCACTGCTGCAGAGACTGGTCTCCAACGCATTTCCAACTTTATCCCTTGTTCAATCCTATCTACTTAAAATGTTAGCCCCTCCCAAATGTTCTCTGAAAACCTTATAATTGCCAAATTTTATGACACTGCTTCTTTTTAAAAATTTTTTTGTTTAAATTTCAACGACTTAACATACAGTATAATTTTAGTTTCAGGTGCACCCCGATCTTTATAGCAGCATTATCTGCAATAGACACTGCTTCTTGATAATAGGGCAACACTTAATCACTAGTGACTATTCCTTCTTCCTTAAATTGGAAAGAACAAGGATTTAGAGTGACAGAAATAATTTAGAAGCCTAATTTTGCGGCACCTGGGTGGCTCACTCGGTTGTGTCAGACTCTTGGTTTCAGCTCAGGTCATGATCTCATGGTCGTGGGATCAAGCCCTGCGCTGGGCTCCATGCTTGTGCGTTCTCTCTGTGTCTTTCTAGAATAAATAAAATCTTTAAAAATATTTTTTAAAAAGAAGCCTAATTTTGTCATTTCCTTTTGTGTGTTCTTGAACAAGTTACATTTCCTCTTTAACCTTTTTTTCCACATGTAAGAAAACAGAAATAACATACCACATGAATCAAATTAGTTTCATTAGAATTGAATGCTAACACATAGGTAAAGTGTCTGGCACTTGGTGGATGCTCAAAAAATGATAATCATCTCATTCTTTTCTGGGCTGCACATTTTTCCTTAAACCTCTCCTTGCTTTATCACTCTCCTTCTGGTCGATTAATTTACATCCCCTATTAGCCTAAGTATGCATGGAGGTTCCATGGGTGCTTTTGGTGGTCTTCTACTTGAAAATGGCTCTTTCAGAGTTTAGATCTACTCTTAGTCTCCTGTCTCACACATAGCCAGGCTGGATATTCCACCAAGTCTGTATTCCCAGATACCTAGTGGGAGCTCCAATTTGAATGTTCAGTCTCATTTGAAAATCGGTATATCCCAAGCTAAATATTCCGTCAGTCTCCTTATTACATTCCCCATACTATATCAATTCCTTCTCTGTCTTTACTGTTACTCTTTGTGTTATCGTTATTGAACTTTGGATATTATTTGATCCCTCCATTGGCCTCCAGTCCTTATCCAACAAGCAACCTCATACTTTTTGATGTTTTTGTGAGATGGTGTGTATTAAAGGAATGATCATATATAATTCATTTGTCTTCAGGCTCTGGGTACAACACTTACTAGTTATATAATCCTTGGGAAAAATACATGACCTCTTTGAGCATCCCTTATTTTATCTGTGAAAATTGAATAATGATAATAATACCTATTTTGTGGGCTTCTTTTTGGGTGATGTGAATGTTTTCTTTGAACTAACAAATGACCTATAAATGAATAGATAGATAGGTAAGGAGGGAAATAATTTGCCATGCTTCTTCCTGCCCCTATCATAGTTCAGCTTCTTTCAATCAGTTAGGATGTATCTCATCTAGTCTGGTGACACAGCCTCCTCTCTGATCTCTGTGCCTCTACTCTATCAGTTATCTAAAACAGCATATTAATTTCTTCAATTTAAAACAGCATTTTCAGTAGCTCCTCATTGCCCATGCAATCAAGTCCAAACTCATTCTCCTTGTTGATCTTAGGGAAAAGCAATTAAGGAGAGGAAAGTAATATTTACTGAGCATCTACTCTATATGAGGCATCATTCAGAGTAAGGTTGGAGCCAGAATTCAAACTCTGCTGCTTAACTCCAAAACCCATAGATAACACATTGCTTTATGATGGTGTAGAATTATATAATATTGATAACATTATTACCCATTACCAGGAGCTTTGTTTGAACCAGACTTAGAGTTCGTGAGTATGGGAATCAAGTAGGTAGCCTCCAAGTATTTTTTCCTAATATGGTGATTTGGTTGCAGAGTGAAACAATCCCTTTGAAATTTCATGGTTCAGACAATAGCAGTATTTCAGCTTAACATATGAAAGTGTCAACCTGAGTAAATGGGAGGATTTCACTGTCAATCAGAACACTAATTGTACTAGACACTATTAGGTGGCCTTTGCCTGTCTTTATAAAATCAGTGATGCTTACCAAAAAACTGTGTAATAAGTCTCTAAACTAATTATATCGTGAAATAGTACACAAACATTATTAAATAAAAATGAAAGTTAAATTATGGGGTTGTTTGAATTGCCTTTGTGAAATCTTTGGCAGTGTTGTGCCTGGTCCTGCTGATGGCTGGTTCTGGGCAGAGGCTTCTGTGAAGTCTGCAAATTGAAACAAGCCACCAAATTGTGTATGTCATTGTATTTGCTACTGAGCAGCTGCAAGAAAAATAATGTAAGCAAAGTGTGTATCCCAGCTTTTGTCCCCAGGAAGGAGGCAAACAAAGCCACTCTGTGATCAAGTATCCATCAATCAGTGACATTTTGGGGGGAAAATTTGTCAGATGTAAGGAGGAAGCTGAGGATCACTTACCTGGAAAATATGACCTGGTGACAAGTGGTCTCAGAACAGGGGCCACCTGAAATGAAGAAGCATGGCTACTGTGGATGGGGTTGGGAAACTGAGAGGGAAACCTAATTCTGTACATACAGGTATTTTCAGGTTTTCAAGATTCATTATGAAGTTACTTGACCACTGATGTTTCAGACTAAATAATTATAAAGCTATCTACATTATTTAAGAACTACCTTTCTCTCAAATGCTGACACACACAGACTTAAACTCTCACACTCATAAGGAATATGGAGAGATTAAAGTAGGGGAGTTGGAGTGCATTGAATTCCTCAAGAATTCAGTTCTTGTGAAATTGTTGCCTTGCAGTAGACAGACCTGGATGGATCTAGAAAGTCCTAATGAATCAAAACATTCTCATTCCATTTCATTCTTGTTAAAAAAAAACTGTAACGTCTTGTTTCATCATTTTTTCTCTATAAATGTGAAATCATAGGTCATACAATGAGAGTGAGTCTGTAATCCAGTGTGATAATTTTCCGTGGAAGGAAACCAAGGAGAGTTTTACACGTAAGGATAATTGGTTGATAGGATCATGTCACTATTGAACAATAGAACCAAACCCAGGATACAAACTTCAGATTCATAGTTCATGGGGCTCCTATTACAGTGTTGCTTTGCCTCTTCAGATGAGGTCCTTGCTTTGAGTCACAGCTTCTTAGGATTACCAAGCAGACCTTTATCATACTTTGGAATGCTGTCAAAGTGGTATATGTTGGTATATATGTTAGTGTGCATATAGTGTGCATTTCCTAGCTGAGAAACCCAGGATAAAAGTTAATGTCTTTTCCTTTTAGAGAGGCCTCAGGCAAAAACAGTTAATCACATTCTGCATCTTTAAGGCCTGATAGGGAATATCTTTGCTACCACCTCCATCTCTCTGCTGCATTTAGCTCCTCCATTTACTCTCTGAAGTCACTGATTTCAATCCTGCTCTCTCTAGAGAAGTAGAACCTTTGACTAAAGGTTGAAATGGATGAGTTCAGGTTCACGAGTATTACGCCTTTGTCACTGCAGCCATTGGTGTCCTTTCCCATGGAGTGGTGCTCGTAGCGGCACAGCTTGACATGGAGGACCCTACTGCTTCAAGGGGAAAGTGGAGGCTCCATGTTCAATTTCTAATCTGTATCAGATAAGATCCTCTGTGGTCTGTTTCCCAACTCCCGGTTCTTCCTCGTACATGTATACACACACACATATACACATACTGTTTCTCTTTTGTTCTTTGTGTTTGTGTCTCCCTTGATGTCTGTCTCTGACTGTCTCTCTTAAGGATAGAAATGGTCATTCATTCAGTTTTTTGGTTATCCCAAAGCCTATCACCTGATCCCTGCATGGCCACAGAATCCCAAGGAACAGAACCTCCTGAGAAAGGCAGAATTTTCTAGGATTTCCACAGCATCACTTTCCTGCCATCTCCCCGCCTTTCTCCCCTCCCCTCTCTCCTTCCCTCTCCTTGTTTGTTTCTTTCTTTTCTTCCTCCCTCCCTTGGTTTATTTGACGTAGAGTTTAGCTAAGCACGTAAAAGGCTGTCTGTAGTAACATATGGAATATCTAGCCTGTGCTGTTTGATATGGTAGCTACTAATTAATTGTGGCTATTTAGCATGTGAAACGTGGCCAGCACCACATATTGAAATAATATTTTGGACATATGGGTTAAAATATTCAATTAGTAATAAAGTATATTATTAAAATAATTTCACCTATTTATTTTTACTTTTTTAATGTGGCTGCTATAAAAGATAGTTATATATGTGGCTAGTGTTTATTTTTATTATTTTTAAAATACAGTGTTATCAACTATAGCCACTGTGTCATCCATTAGACCTCAGACCTATTCATCTTATAGCTGAAAATTTGTACCCTTTTACCAACCTCTCCCTGTTTTCGCTTGTCCTTGGCAAACATTTTTCTATTCTGTTTCTATGAATTTTTTTTAGATTCTAGATATAAGTGATACCAGGTAATACTTGTGTTTTTCATATTCTATTCTGATTGGACAGTGCTGATTTAGGTTTTTTTTAAGATTTTATTTATTTACTTGAGAGACAGAGAGAGTGAGAGAGAGAGCACAAGCAGGGTGAAGGGCAGAAGGAGAAGCAGACTCCCTGCTGAGCAAGGAGCCTGATGTGGACTTGATCCCAGGACTCTGGGATCATGACCCGAGCTGAAGACAGGCGCTTAACCGACTGAGCCACCCAGGTGCCCTGTTTTTTGTTTTTTTGTTTTATAATAGGCTTATGCATGTAAAAGACTCTTTGTGGCCATCCATACATGTTGTAGCTGGAAAACTTTTCGAAATATTTACTACACTGTATTTTCCAAAATGAGTCCTAATCCTTTCTTCAGCTATGTCTAATCATGTTTAATTTATGTACTTTTAAAAAAATTCAGTGACTATGTATTTTTTGCAAATATTCTGCAGTATTTGGCTCTTGGTTTGCAAGTCCCTGCTCAGATATTATCTTATTCATGAGACATTGATTGATCATTGATATAAAGTAATGTCCCTATAACCCCTAACATCGCACGCGTGCACGCGTGCACACACACACACACACACACACGAGCCCACCTTGTCTGTGTTGCCCTGCTCTGTTTTTTTCTACAACACATATCACCATCTAGCATAATATATATTTTCTTGTTCATTGTATTTCTCTATGCCCCCTCCTCCACACACATTGGTTCTTAAGCCACCTCAGTATAAGAGCTTTGTCTATTTAGTGCACTGCAGTTTTCTTAGTGTTTGGTACATACTAGGTATTCAATGAATCACAGTTGAATGAATGAGTCATATCAGTCATTTTATATGTACCTATGTTATGATCTACAGGCAATGTCTGATATGATATCCACCAGCCCCATATGACTATTGAGCACTTAAAAGGTGACTAGTCCAAATTAAGGTGTGCTTTAAATATGAAATTTCCCCAGGATTTAAAAAACTTAGTATGTAAAAAATGACTTTTTAAAAAGTTAAAAAAAATAAAAAATAAAACATTAAACTATTGAAATTAATTTCAGCTATTTCTTTTACTTTTTTAATGTGAAAATTTAATTGCATTTAAAATTATATAGGTTACTCACACTTGTGGTTCGCATCATGTTTATATTGGACAATGTGGTTATAGAGTCATAACACCATCTATAGGCTTTTCCCCAAATTATTGGACTGTTAATCCTCTTGTTTGTAGTATCTGCTGGCGTTGCTATAGGGTGTGTGTGTGTGTGTGTGTGTGTGGTGTGTTTTTAGAGAAAAAGTGCACTAGTGCAGATTTGGGGGGAAGAGGTAGAGGGAGAGAGAGAATCTTAAATAGGCTCCACGCTCAGCATGGCTCCCAGTGTGGAGCTTGATCTCACGATCCTGAGATGACCCTGAGCTGAAATCGAGAGTCAGACCCTTAATCGACTGAGCCACCAAAGCATCCCCATCTATAATTTTAAACATGTTAGTTCATCCTAAGGGGAGGTGTTTGTTGTTTTTTAGGGGAAATACTTTGTGGGATGGGTTATTTCTCCAGAAAATTTGTGTTTGTTTGTTAGGCTTTCTAGGCTGTCTAGGGTGTCAGTAGCACAGTATGAATGTTTGTGTTAATTTACTATCTTGGAGGATCCTAGACTAAGTTTAGGGTTAGTAGATTGTAGCTATGTGGAGCCCCATCATAGGAATTTAATTTTTCTCTGAAGATTTATTGTCATCTTACTGGGTAGATAGGTGGAAAATTTTTATATCCCATTTACTAGTATTACAGTCTTTTCAGGGTTTCAGTATTTTTCCCAATTCTCAGTTTTGATGTACTACCATGAGTGTGTAAATCTGTTATCAGCCATGCATATGTTTGCATTAAAATCAAAACCCTACTATTATTGAACTAGTAACATATCCAGGGGTCCAGAAAAATCAGCATGTACTCCTAGAATTCTGGTTGTGAGGAACCTCTTCAGTTCTGGTTCCAGGAGGGTTCACATTTTTTGAAGTCAAGTCTATATTTAAAATGTATTAGGTTTACCCAAAATCACCGGGTTTTATAGGAGGAGTTTCTGTACTAGCCAAGTAAGATAATTTTGCTGAAATCTGAAATCATAATTTCTTTAACCTTTTTTCTGTTGGAGGACATGACATTGTTTTCAGTTATTCAATATGTAAAATAAATGCTGCAATGAGCATTCTTACCTGTGCATTTTTCCATGTATGTCTATCTCTTATGGAGAATTCATATTTGTGTCTTACAATAAATTCATAGAAATAAAATTGTAGAGTCAGAAGATATAAACACAAGGCAGTGTCTCATAGAGATATGAACAAACACACAGATCAGGGGAACGGAATAGAGAGTCTGGAAACTGACTCACACAAGTATATCCAACTGATTTCTGTTGATGAAGAAAACAATTCAGTGGAGGAAGGATGATCTTTTCAGTAAATCATGTTGATACAGTTGGATATATCCACAGATCAAAAAATAAACTTCAACCTAAACCTCACACCTTACACCAAAATTAACTCATAATGAATCATAGGTCTGAATGTAAACTATGAAACTTCAATTTTTTATAGGAAAACATACGAGGAAATCTTTATGATGTAGGTTAGGTAGAATTTTTAGACATGACACCAAAAGCACAATGCATAAGAGAAAAAAAATGACACATTGGTCTTTATCAAAAGTTTTAAACTTTTACTCTCTGAGAGAATCTATTAAGAAGATGAAACGACAAGCTACTGGCTAGAAATATTCACATATTCAGCATAGTACTTGTATCCAAAATGTATTCATGGGTCTCTTTAAACTCAATAGTAAGATAATATTCACATTGGAAAAAATGCAAAAACGTGACCAGACATTTAACCAGAGAGGATATACAGAGGGTAAATGAGCACATAAAAACATGTTCAACATCATTAGCCATTAGATAAATGCAAATAAAAAGCCCAATATCAGTGTACATTTATCAGAGAGACTAAAATAGAAGATAATGACAACACCAAATGCTGGCAGAAGGTGGAAAAGCTGGATCTGATATATATTATTGATGGAAATGTAAAATGCCACCTTCTGAAAACAGTGCAGTAGTTTCTTACAAAGTTAAGCTAAATACATGTCATAGGACCTAGTAATCACAATTGTGAATGTTCATCCTACAGAATTAAAAACCTACATCCACACAGAAATCTGCGCACAAATATTCATAGCAGCCCTATTTGTCGTAGCCCCAAACTGGAAACAACCCAAATGCCCTTTGATGGGTGAATGGACAAAGAAGCTTGTTCACCCATGTAATGGGAATACAACTCAGCCATGAAGAGAAACCAATTATTGATATCCACAAAAAACTGGATGGATCTCTAGGGCATTATGCTGAGTGGGGGAAAAAAAGCCAGTCTCTTAAGATTATCTCTATGATTCCATTTATATAATACTCTAAAAATAACAAAATTATAGTGATGGAAAATTGATCATTTGTTGTCAGGGTTAGAGTTGGAAGACATAAGATTATAAAGGGGGGTATGATGGAGTTTTTGTGGTGATGGAACATTTCTGTATCCTGATTTTGGTGGCTGTTACACGAATCTGTAAATGTTAAAAAAGAAATTGAAATAAGGCCTATAATTTAGTTAATAGCATTGTCCCAATGTCGGAGCACCTGGGTGGCATGGTCGGTTCAGTGTTGGACTCGGTTTCAGCTCAGGTCGTGATCTCAGGGTTGTGAGATTGAGCCCAACCTCAGGCTCCATGCTAAGTACCAAGTCTGCTTAGGATTCTCTCTCTCCATTGCCCTCTGCCCCACCCCTGCTCTCTCTTTTGCTCTCTCTCTCTCAAATAAATTTTAAAAAATAGTATTGTACCGATGTCAGTTTCCTGCTTTTGATATTTTACTATGACTGTGTAAGATGTTATCGCTGGGGAAAAGCCATCATAGCAATGCTTTACTAAATTTGCCACTTTTTAGGAGTCTTAAATTATTTCAAGGTAGAAAGTTTTAAAAAGGTATATCAACATTTCTAAGCTATTGATACAGGTTGCCAAATTAGCCTTCAAAAAGACCGTGTTGTTTTTCTCCCATTCTAATAGTATTCCCAGTGGCTCTCTATCCGCTTAGCCTACTTGGTATTCTTCATGTACTTACCAATGGCTGAAATCACGCTGTTATTTTTTTTTAAACTTCATTGCTGTCTCTTTTTCATGAAGTCAGGGGTACTAATTCACCTCTTTGTTCTTAGTGACCCACAAAAGTACCTGGCATAAAACTGGTCATAGATTAATAAATTTTGAATGAATGAGTGAATGTAGGTAAAATAGCTTAATTCACTCCAGTTATTAGTGAGATTGAAACAACTGTATGTTTATTTATTGACCATTACAGTTTTGCTTCTGTTGATTGACCATTAATGTTATTTGCCCTTTTTTTCCACTGGGGGATGTTTACTGTTTTGATTTTAAGACTTATTTATATGTAAAACTATTTATCTTTTGTCATTTTTCAAATATTTCCCTGGCATCCATTGTGTTACTTATTTTTGCTTAGTTTTTTCTTGTAATTTTTAAAAATGAATATTGTGAAATTAAATTTATGTTTTTAAAAAATGGTTTCTGTCTTTGTCTTTATGCTGAGAAAGATTTTCCCCTTGGATCTGTGATAATTGGCCATTTTTCTAGAAATTATAAGGCTCTATTTAAAAATGCAGATTGTTTGGGGCACCTGGGTGGCTCAGTCAGTTAAGCATCCTACTCTTTATTTTTCAAGATTTTATTTATTTATTTGTCAGAACACAAGCAGGGGCAGTGGCAGGCCAAAGGGTAGGGAGAAGCAGGCTCCCCACTGAGCAGGGAGCTTGAAGCAGGGCTTGATCCCAGGACCCTGGGATCATGACCGTAGCCAAAGGCAGACACTTAACTGACTGAGCCACCCAGGCACCCCTAAGCATCCTACTCTTGATCTTAGCTCAGGTCTTGATCTCAGGGTCATGAGTTCAAGTCCCATATTGAAAAAGAAATTTGCATCATTCACTCAAGTGTAATTTGTCCTGCAGTTAAGTAGAGATCAACTTATTTTTCCCCAGTAGTGCTTCTTCACCATTATTTATTACAGCATCTTTTGTTTCCTTTACTGGTTCAGTTTATATTAACATCATGAATTCTTGAATATACATTTCCCCTAAAATTTTTACCTTGTTTTTCGGTTTGTCTGTTCCCATAATAGTACCACTGGGTTTAAGTACTCTACTTGTGGTAACTGATTATGCAAGAACTGCTTTAAAAATATTTCTTACTTTCTCTTACTTCCTTATTGATCTAAGTGAACATCTTACAAAATTCGAAGTAAAAATCCCTGGCTTCTTGATGTTACCTTTGATTTAGAGACTACATTGGAGAGGGTTGGCAACTTTAAAATATTTCGTCTTTGTAACCAACAACATGGTGTGTCTCTGTTCAATTTATTTAAGTGTTCTTTATGGTCTTTAGTCAAGTTTTATAGTTTTCTGCTCATGGGTCCTGCACATTTTATCTAGTTTACTCTTAGATAGTTTATATCTTATTGTTTAAATATGAACACACTCTATTTTCCATTATACCTTCTAACTAGTTTTTTTGCCATGCTTGCAGTTTATATATTTATTATGTAACTCAGTCCCTTATTAATATTTTAATAATTCAGATATATTTCATTCAATTTTTGTTGTAGTTACAGGATGGGTAATGTTAACATTTTCAATCACTGATGATGCTCTTTTTTTTCTGGATTTATAACCTATTTATCTGGTCTTATAACTTAAGTAGTATTAAATAAAGGTAATGAGAATGATTGTATTTCTCATATTCTTGACTCCAGTAGGAAAGCATTTAGCATAAGAAATATATATGAAATATATATGACATGTAATATATAGAAATAACAAATGTATAGATAAACAAAACAAAAATGTAAATGAGAAATCTATAAACCTTCCTGTTTATAACCTTTTGGCTTTCTTAATTTTCAAAACAAATGGGACTTTCATCAATTGCCTTTTAAACCTCTAATTGAATAACCTTAATTTTTCTATGGCATAGTGGTATGACCCATAGCCTTTCTAATACTGAACCACATGACTTACTATAAGAAAGCATATGATATCATGTGGCTATATTTCTTAACATGTTGCTGGATTCAATTTCAGTACGCTTTAGGATTTCTTCTGCTATGTTAATCAAGGCTATTAATTATTTTGTCCTTTGTTGTCAGGTTTTCTATTTTTTTAAGTTTTTGTTTCAATTCCAGTATGGTTAACATACAGTGTAATATTAGTTTCAGGTATACAGTATAGTGATTCAGCATTTCTGTACATCACCCGGTCCTCATCACAAGTGCACTCCTTAATCCCCATGACTTGTCTCACCCATCCCCCCACCCACCTCCCTTCTGGTAACCATCAGTTTATTTTCTATAATTAAGAGTCTATTTTTTGGTTTGTTTGTCTTTTTGCCTTTGCTCATTTGTTTATTAAATTCCACATATGAATGAAATCTCATATGGTATTTGTCTTTCTCCGATTGACTTATTTTGCTTAGCATCATACTCTATACTCTCTAGATCCATCCATGTCATTGCAAATGGCAAGATTTCATTCTTTTTTATGACTAATATTGCATTTGTGTGTGTGTGTGTATGTATACTACATTTTCTCTATTCATTAATTGATGGACACTTAGGCTGCTTCCATATCCTGGATATTATAAATAATCCTGTTATAAACATAGGGGTGCATGTATCCCTTTGAATTAGTGTTGTATTTTTCAGTAAATACCCAGTAGTGCAATTGCTGGATCATAGGGTAGTTCTATTTTAAAATTTTTGAGGAACCTCTATACTGTTTTCTAGAGTGGCTGCCCCAATTTGCATTCCCACTAATAGTGCCCAAGTTTTCCTTTTTCTCCACATCCTCAATACCTGTTGTTCCTTGTGTTGTTGATTTTAGCCATTCTGACTGGTTTGAGGTGGTATCTCATTGTTGTGTTGATTTGCATTTCATGTGTCTGTTGGCCATCATTCACTATGATCAACTGGGATTTATTCCTGGGTTGGAAGAGTGGTTCAATATTTGCAAACCAATCAGTGTGACAAATCACATCAATAAGGGAAAGGATAAGAACTACCAAAAGTAAGAGAAAGGATGAGAACCATATGATCATTGCAATAGATGCAGAAAAAAACATTTGACAAAGTACAATATCCATTCATGATAAAAACCCTCAACAAAGTAGGTTTAGAGGGAACATACTTCAACGTAATAAAGGCCATGTATGAAAAACCTACAGTGAACATAATCCTTAGTGGGGAAACCTGATAGCTTTTCCCCTGAGGTCAGGAACAAGACAAGGATGTCCACTCTCACCACCTCTACTCAACATAGTACTGGAAGTCCCAGGCATAGCAATCAGACAACAAAAAGAAATAAAAGGCATCCAAATCAGTAAGGAAGAAGTAAAACTTTCACTGTTCACAGATAACATGATACTCTGTATAGAAAACCAAGGGGCACCTGGGTGGCTCAGTTGGTTAAGCATTTGCTTTTGGCTCAGGTCATGATCCCAGGGTCCTGGGATTGAGCCCCACATTGGGCTCCCTGCTCAGTGGGAGTCTGCTTCTTCCTCTCTTTCCCGCTCGTGCTTGCTCTCGCTGTCTCTCTCTTTCTCTCTCAAATAAATGAATAAAATCTTTAAAAAAGAAAAAAACTGAAAAGACATAAGCAAAAAACTGGTAGAACTGAGAAATTAATTTAGTCAGGTTGCAGTATACAAAATCAGTGTATAGAAATCTGTTGCGGGGTGCCTGGGTGGCACAGCGGTTAAGCGTCTGCCTTCGGCTCAGGGCGTGATCCCGGTGTTGTGGGATCGAGCCCCACATCAGGCTCTTCTGGTATGAGCCTGCTTCTTCCTTTCCCGCTCCCCCTGCTTGTGTTCCCTCTCTCACTGGCTCTCTCTATCTCTGTCGAATAAATAAATAAAATCTTAAAAAAAAAAAAGAACCCTGCATTCGAGGTTACTCTTCTTTAAAAAAAAAGAAATATGTTGCATTTCTATACACCAATAATGAAGCAGCGCAGAGAGAAATTAAGAAAATAATCCCATTTACAGTTGCACCAAAAATAATAAGGTACCTAGGAACAAACTAATCAAAGAGATGAAATACCTGTACTCTGAAAACTGTACAACACTGATGAAAGAAAATGAAGAGGACACAAAGAAATGGAAAGACACTCCCTGCTCATGGATTGGAAGAATGAATATTTTTAAAATATCTATACTACCCAAAGCAGTCTACACATTTAATGCAATCCCTATCAAAATACCACCAGCATATCTCACATAGCTAGAACAAACAATCTTAAAATGTGTATGGAACCACGAAAGACCCCGAATAGCCACAGTAATCTTGAGAAAGCAAAACAAAGCTGAAGGCATCGCAATTCTGGACTTGAAGTTATATTACAAAGCTCTAGTCATCAAAACAGTGTAGTAATGGCACAGAAAAAGATACATAGATCAATGGAACAGAATAGAAACCCCAGAAAGGAGCCCCCAACTATACGGTTAACTAATCTTCAACAAAGCAGGAAAGAATATCCAATGGGAAAAGGAGAGTCTCTTCAACAAACAGGGCTGGGGAAACTGGACAGCAAGATGCGAAAGAATGAAATTGGACCACTTTCTGGCACCATACACAAAAATAAATTAAAAATGGATGAAAGACCTAAATGTGGTACCTGAAACATCAAAATCTTAGAAGAGAGCACAGGTAGTAACTTCTTCAACATCAGCCATTGCAACTTCTTTCTAGATATGTCCCCTGAGGCAAGAGAAACAAAAACAAAGATAGACTATTGGAACTACATCAAAGTAAAAAGCTTGTGCACAGTGAAGGAAACACTGAACAAAACTAAAAGGCAACTTATGGAATGGGAGATGATGTTTGCAAATGATATATCTGATAAAGGATTAGTATCTAAAATATATAAAGAACTTATACAACTCAACACTAGAAAAACCAAATAATTCAATTAAAAAATGAGCAGAGGACAGGAAGAGACATTTGTGAGGTTTTTTATTAAACTAGTTTTTTGCCCAAAAGATGTGGTAAACTTCCCGCAACCTTACTTTAGCAATTAGTCATATTGTAAATGTAAGAGTCCCTCCACTACCTTACTTGCTTTACTCCAAATGCATTCAAAATTGTCTGGTCCTTACACTCCACTGGCAGGGCTTGAAACTAAAGGGATGATAGGGCAGTCTGACCTACAGAGGGCCATTGCTTCCTGGCTTCTGGATTTTATCTCTGCTGATAATGGTCTAAGATGATACTGGCTTTGGTTTCTGGTAGCCACTTAATGCTTTTGGTTTTTATTAGTCTGATAATCATCTAAAACCCTGAGTGTTTCTTAAAAACTCTGCTTAGTCAGTTGAAAACCTGACCAACCAGTTGGTTTATTGAATCTACTGACAGTCTCTCACACCATTGCCTCTTAAATTCCATGTCATTAGGTTCAGACTGTTATTTTAGCTTATTTTTGTTCTTTGTAAGTTTTGAATTCTGTCATCCAATGAAATTACTGTCCTCAGTCTTATTCCATTAGCAAATGGAACATTTATTTGCTACCCCTTTTTCTTTACCACTGATAAAACTATAGTTTTGGATAGGCATGAAGACAGGGTCTCTAGCTAGACATTTAAAAACTCCATCCAAATAAGTATATATAATTATTAATCTTTTAGTAAGATCATTTTAACAGTCACATATTTGAGTTTATTCTTTCGTCAGATAGTAATTGAACAATTTCTCTCAGCTACGCACTGTGGTAGATAATGGGAATACAAGAACTAATAAAACTTGTTTCCCCTGTTCAAGGATTCAGAGAGAAAGGACAAGAAAAAATATTAATTAAATATGTCATATGTTAGAGAAGTATAAAAAGCTTTAATGTATCAAAAGATTTAAGGCCAAAGAGAAAAATGGTAATTATTTTCTATATCTCATTGATCCAAGTATATCTGATAGGTGGTGGGTGCTGTGATATGCTACTGATATTCTGGTTTAGAAACTAAAGAATAATGCCCTCAGTTGCAGAGAGTGTGGCCTGCAGGAAATTCACAGCTGTCATCCTCTGACAAGGATGACTGTGCTTAAGAGAGCCATCTTGGCCCACATCCAATGATTGAAGCAGAGATGTTAGAGCCTGCCTGCCTTACCAACTGTAGCAATTCTGAAGAGTCATTCTAGCTTCATAATTTCCAGTAAGGTCACCTGAGGGTTCCCTTGATGCTGCCTTGTATTATAATTTCCCCTCCCTCCCTCCAAGAGATGATAGATAGATAGATAGATAGATAGATAGATAGATAGATGATAGATGATAGATAGATAGATAGATAGATAGATAGATAGATAGATAGATGATAGATAGATAGAAGTCAAGTAGTAGTTATACTTTGGGGCAGTACCTGGGAGGTAGCAATGATGGGGGCTTCTGGGTTTTGGCTGGTTTTCTGGGTTTGCTTTTTTTTGTGAGAAAATTATCTGTGCACCTGTAGGGAAGTTTATTTTTAAATAACTTTCACCTCTTCATTAAGCTTTTTAATGGTAGAATTAGTCATATTCATCAGTGTCTTATACATGTTGGTGTCTTATTCCCTAAATTTTTGATTAGAAGTTATTAGGGAGAAATGTTTTGTCTCTACTGTTTAGATTTTCATTATGTGGATAGTCATTAAACTTTCCTCCTCTTCTGTACTTACACCTATCCAAAGAGATTTGGTCCGTTATCTGATGTCAGAGTTGGGGGGAAAAAACAGGGCAAAAGCAACTCAGTCTTGTCTCTTTTAAGCTAACTAATTTGCTCTACACATTGTGTTCTTATCGATGCTAAATATCTTACAAGGATAGGAACCCACATCATAGGTATTGCAGTGGTCTGCACTGCCTGATTTGGTGGGTAAATCATTCTAATATTGGTATTCCTGATTACTGTGCATCTAAGCAAGTGTCTTAATTAAAAGAGAGAGTCTCAGACAAGGACTTGGGTGCAGATAGTTTATATGAGAGTGAACTCCAGCAACAGGAGTAAAGGAATGAGTAGATTGGGACAGTGGAGAAAGAAAAATCAATAAGAAACGTGTTACTGAAATGATAACTGATGTGGTCCTCTGAGTAATTGTGTAAAGTATATTTAGAATTATCCTCCCACAGTGCAGCATTTATCCACCAACTTGTATCTTAGCTGGTTGAGGGTTTACCCTTAGGAACTTCTACACCTCCTGGCTGCTCTACTGGACTGCTGAGTAATTAGGTAAGGGCTTTGCAGAAAATGTGGGCGATTGAGGTACGATGTTCAGATTAAAAAAGTACTTAAAATAGGTGCAGCTAAAGTTGGAGGTGAAGAGGGTTGGTATGGCGCACCAAAGGCCTCTGCTATAACCACTTTCCCCAGTATCACATTTGATAGTAATAAGGCAGAAAATTTATTCTTATACCTCACTCCTCCTCGTCTATTTTTTTAAAAGATTTTATTTATTTATTCGACAGAGATAGAGACAGCCAGCAAGAGAGGGAACACAAGCAGGGGGAGTGGGAGAGGAAGAAGCAGGCTTTCAACGGAGGAGCCTGATGCGGGACTCGATCCCATAACGCCAGGATCACGCCCTGAGCCGAAGGCAGACGCTTAACGACTGCGCCACTCAGGCGCCCCTCCTTGTCTATTTTTGAATAGATTTAGGATTGCAAGCAGGTGAGTGGTGTTGTTGTTATTTGATTTGAATTTCTTAAAATTCTAACAGTAGCAACCCAGGATTTATTTCTAATTGTTATAGACCTTGCAACTAAACCAAATTTTAAAATATTTTACACCTATAACAATACAAAAATAAATATATATTAGGTTAATGATTCCAGCATTATTTGCAATTGCAAAAAAACTAAATTCCCATCCATAGGAGATGACCAAATAAACTATTAACAGTACATCTACACAGTGGAATATTATGAAGTCATAGAAAAGAATGAGGATTATCTCCATGAATTGATATGGCATGGTCTGCAGGTATGTTGTTAAGTAAAAAACCTGAAGTTCAAAAAAGCATTTATTTCATGATATCTTTGTGTAAGGAAGAGGTGAGGGTAAAAATATCTCTATATTTTGCAAGAAGAATCACAGGAGTGGTGAACAAAAACTAATAAGATTGTTATTTATGAGGGTAGGTAATAACACTGTGGAATGGAAAGGAGAGTGAGTGACAGCTCTTTATATTTTTGTATGGTTTTTACCTTTGGAATTTTGTTAATGTATTATATATTGAAAAATAAAATTAAATCAGTAGGATAAGTTAAAAAAGCTAAAATAAATTGAAACAAATAAAATTTTTTTCATGTGAATAACATAATTTACAGAAAGAAAAATAAAGCTAATCAAAATAATTTGGAACACAGTACTGTGACTATATGCCTTCTCAATCTAACTACAAAATCGAACTGGAAAGAAATCTTGAACTCTTCAATGTAAATTTGTTTTCCACAGTGACATGGGTATAGCAGTTCTGAAACTATTTTATATATATTTCAGAAATGAAAAAATAAAATATTGATATCTCAGAAAGCCAGGGTCTCTCATTTTTAGGATGAAAGAAATACAGGATGAATTAGTAGAAGGCAAGACAAAAAATACAGGGCACTGAATTTGAGTGAGAAATTCCAATGTGATAATTAGTGCTCAGATACTGGTTTCTAAATACCATTCCACGTTAAAAAGGAAAATGGCTAGTTCCAGGGCTGGGGCAAGGAAAATACAAGATGCATCTGGACCATCTTTTTGTGCCGTAAATTAGGAAAGCACTTAAGAAGACATAATGACATTTCAAAAAAATATAGAAACCAGACTGAAGGAGCTCAGGCTAGTCAAATTTGGGAAAATTGAGCAATAAAATGAATCATGACAAAAATTAAGTATAACCTATGTATACAATGAGAATTCATTAATCCATACTGAGACACACACACACACACACACACACACACACACACACACACACATTCTCTCTCTCTCTCTCAAATAAATAAACAGGGAGGAGGAGGAAAAGCTTCTCCCTTGCAAGACAATGCCAATAAATACAGAGGAAATGATAGAATTAGGCAATGGCCATTTTGCAACAATACTGTAATTACTGATTCAGACAAGAGTCATCAGTGGATGTTAATGCTGTTAGCTGGCCTTTGGGTAATAGGATATTTAGCTAGTCTAAAAATCTCTTCCCCCTGATTTCTTATTAATTACAAAAGACATTTACAGTAGAGAAACTTGGGGGATCCACCCATTCCAAGTGATCAGTGTTAGTATCACTAACAATGAGAAAGACATCATGAAGCTCCTGATATGAAGCACTAGAAACAAGTCAAAATACATGTAGTGTCCCTGACATAAATGCATAGCCTGAATCAGAGAAACATAAATTGAGGGTCATTCTACAAAATAATTGGTCTGTGTTCTACTCTATAGTTCTGGGGAACTTTTTTATATAAAAAGAGAATGAAAAGAGACATGATATCTAAACGCAGTGGTGATCTATGACAGTGTTCAGAACCATGAGGGAATAATAATATAAAGCATGTTATTAGTACAGTGTGCAAAATTTGAATATGTACATAGGCACAATATATTAGATAACAATATTGCATTTGTATTAAAATCCTGAATTTGATGCTAGTACTGTTAAAAGAATGTGCTTTTTCTTAAAGCTGTATGTGCAAAGTATTAAGGGGTGAAGCATCATGTTGCTGACAAATGATCCAATTCAGTAACTCAGCAGAACCAATATGTAACAATAATCAAATTCATTACATTATAATAACATAACATATATTCTTTTTAGTATCAAATATAATATTTGTCAATATCTTATATATGAGGGAGCAGATGTGGTAAAGTGTGTTAATATTGAATCTAGGTGAAGGGTATTTGGGAATTCATTTTATTATTCATGCAACATTTATGTAAGTTTGAAGAGATTTTCAAAATAAAACTGATTAAAATGCTTTAGTAACATATTAATCTATAATTTAACATTTAAAATGTGTTTTTCATAAATTCCCTCACTGCTTTTTGAAACACAAAAGAACACTATGCCTGGAACTTAATATAGTCTGTAATAATTGGTGCATACTCAGTATCTAAAAAACTAGAAAAAGTAATTTGTGCCCAATATACTCTAATTGGCTAAATTTTGTGACTCATGCATCCATTCTTAGAATATGAGCCCAAATAAGGGTTATTCCTCAATCCTATATGCATAACTTGTGCCAAACCAAAAAAAAAAAAGGAAAAAAAAGCATTTCTCTCTAAATTGGGACACTTACTTTGATCAGTAATTCTATTTTTATTACATTTTTTCAATTAATGATGAATGATTAGAGGAGCTGTTAGTTGGCATTGGCCATAATTTTTAAAAAATTAATCTACAGAATAAATTCTAGATAAATTCAAAAGATAACATAGATTTCTCAAAAATTAATTTAATCTCCCTTAACCAAGATGCTTTAAATTAAAGACCTGGATGAATTAAATATGATTTCCCCACCATCTACAGAAGCCTTTCAAAATGTTTTGAAGTGTACTTATAACTAGAAAAAGTGTTTTTTAATCCTATCGATCAAAATTTTAATATATACTTAGATACTGATGACTAATGGAACAAACCAGAGCTCCTTGTTGGGAAAAAATAGCTATATAGGGGCACCTGGGTGGCACAGCAGTTGAGCATCTGCCTTCGGCTCAGGGCGTGATTCCGGCGTTATGGGATCGAGCCCCACATCAGGCTCCTCTGCTATGAGCCTGCTTCTTCCTCTCCCACTCCCCCTGCTTGTGTTCCCTCTCTCGCTGGCTGTCTCTATCTCTGTCAAATAAATAAATAAAATCTTTAAAAAAATAGCTATATAGAATTTCACTGGAAAATCACAAGGATAGTCCTATATAAAGTATCTTTGATACCTTTTACAAATATGCATTCTGGACTTAGGATTCTAAGCATATAGAGTAGATCTACTTGTCCTATTCTTCCCACTAAGTTCAACAAAACCCCTGGGTATTATATATAAACAAACATAATAAGACTCTAAAAGAATGAAGTATGGCAGATCTCCTAGGGATCTCCGGACCTGAGGAATGGCTGGGTGGTGAGTTCTCTGGGTTTTCTTTTTGCCTCATATATCCCACAGCTGAAGCTCTAGAACCTGGCAACCTGCAAACACTAATGGGTGCAGTAAAAAAATATCACAGGGTGGATTATACCCACAGCCTCACCCATAAATAATTTAGATGAGTTAGATGATGAGAATTTGGGCTTTTAAGGTGAGAAGACTTAGGTGAGAATTTGGACTTAAGTTGATGCTGTAATGGGTTGATACTTTTGGGGACCTTGGGGTAGAGTGAATGTATTTTGTGTGTGAGCTGGACATATATCTTTGGCAGTCAAAGGGTGGATTATTGTAGACAGAATAATAGCCCCCCAATGAGGTCCAGGTTCTAGTGCCTATAACCTGATAATATCGTATGTACCCTATATGGCAAAAGAGACTTTGCAAAGGTAGTTAAAATAGGAACGTTTAAATGAGTTTGTTGTAGTTTTTTGGGTGGGCTTAATGTAATCACAGTGGATCCTTATAATGGAAAGAGGGTGGCAGAAGAGTCATAATTAGATATAGAGACATAATAATGGAACCAGCCAGTCGGGGTGATGTGATTTCTGACAGAGACCACATGCCAAGTAATCAGGGAAGCCTCTAGAAGCTGGAAAGGGCAAGGAAATGGATTATCCTCTAGAGCCTCAAAGGAACTCAATCCTGCTGACATCTTGATCAGCCCAGTAAGACCGAGTTTGGAGTTCTGACATCCAGAGTTATAAGAAAATCTAGGGAATTAATATGTATTGAATCAATAAGTGATAAAACTGAAAGGAGAAAAAAACACATTTATAGTTGGAGACTTCAATACCTCTTTTTCTAAAAAATGGATAGAATGATTACACAGAAAATCAGCAAGGATATAGAAGAGCCCAATAACACTAGAAACAGAATCTAACTGATATTTATACAAAACTGAACACAACAACAGCAAACTATATATTCTTTTCAAGTCTCCATAGAACATATATCTCTAGAGGTTATATTTGGGGCCATAAAACAAACAAATTTAGAAGAATTGAAATCATGTGTTCTTTAACCACAGTGCAATTAAAAAGAAATGAATACAGAAAGATAATAGGAAAGTTTCCAAATACTTGAAACCTGAGCAACACGCTTCTAAATTATCCATAGGTCAAAGTATCAAGAGCAATAAAAAGTTGATAAACAGAATACGGATGAAGGTGCAGCACTCTAAAATTTGTGGGACACAGCTAAAGCAGTGCTGAGAGCGAATCTAATAGTAAGTAAGTAAATGTGTGTATCAGAAAAGAGGAAAAATCCCAAGTCAGTACTTTAAGCTTTCACTCCAAGAACCTAGGAAAAGAAGAATATATCCTGAAATAGCAGAAAGAAGAAAATACTAAAGAGAAGGAAACAATGAAATTGATTTTTTTCTGTTGTTTTTCTGTTTTTGACAAAACAAAAAGCTAGTTTTTTGATAAGATCAAAAAACCCTGACAAACTTCTAGCAAGACTAACAAAAAAGAGAGGACATAAATTACTAGTATCAACAATGACAGGGCATATCACTACAGACTCTATAGGTTTATAAAGGGTGATGGTATATTACAAATAAGTGTACACACATAAATTTCACAAATGAAATGGACCCCTCCCTCAAAACACACAATCTACTACAAGTCACCCATTATGAAATACATAGTTTGAATAGTCCTATAATTTACAAGGAACCTGAATTAGTTTTCAAACAACTTACCACAAAGAAAATCTCAGAACCAAATAACTTTAATGAAGAATTCTACCTAACATTTAAAGAACATTTAACAACAATCTTATACAATTCTTTCAGAAAAGAAACAGAAGATGAAGAAACACTTTCCAATCCATTTTAGCAAGCTAGTATTAACCTGACATGCAATCAAGAGAAAGTACAAAAAAAAAAAAAACACCCAATGTATTTGATGAATACAGACACAAAAATCCTTAACAAAATATTAGCAAATAGAACACAAAATGTGTACAGAGAATTTTACCCTATAACAAAGTAGGGTCTATTCCAGGAATATGAGGTTGGTTTGGTATTCAAAAATTAATCAATGTAGGGGCATCTGGCTGGCTTAGTCAGTAGAACATGTGACTCTTGATCTTGGGGTTGTGGGTTCAAGCCCCATGTTGAGTGTAGAGATTACTGTAAAGTCTTTTAAAAAATTAATATAATTTAGACTAAAGAATAAAAAATGATTATATAAATCAGTGCAGAAAAAGCACTTGACAAAAGTCAACACTGATTTATAATAAAAGCTCTCTGCAAACTAGGAATAGAGGAGAGCTTCCTCAACCTTGTAAAAACCTACAGCTACCATGCTTAATGGCAAAATACTAAATGCTTTCCTGTTAAGATTGGGGAAAAAAGCAAGGATGTCCGTTCTCCCATTCTTACTGAACAGGGTGATGGAAATTCTAGCCAGCACAACAAGGCAAGAAATGGAAATAAAAGGTGTAGAGATAAGAAATGAAGAAATGAAACTATTTTTATTTGCAGATGATATGATTGTGTACCTACGAAATTATTTTTAAAAATCTTCCTAGAACTATTAAATAAATTTAACAGGTTCATGAGATATAAGATAAATACAGAAAAATCAATTCCATTTCTTTATACTAGCAATGAACATTTTAAGCATTGAAATTAAAAATAGAATCCCATTTATAAGTGCTCAAAAAATAAATATTTAGTTGAAAATTGAACAAAACATATCCATGACTTCTATGCTTACACCTACACATGGCTTGTGAAAGAAAGGAAGGACATACCATATCCATAGATTGGAAGGCTCAGAATACCAAAGAAGTCCATTTCCCCTCAGGTTTAAGGCAATTCCTGTCAAAATCTCAGGAAGATTTTTGTTGTAGATACAAACAAGATTATTCCAAAATGTATATGGAAAGGTGAAGGTACTAGAATAGCTAAGACCATTTTGAAATAAATTTGGGAGGAATCAGTCTATTTCAAAACTTATTCAGTAAGTTTTACTTACACAATAATCAAGACTTTGACATTGATCACATGATCAATGGAACATAATAGAGAATCTATAAATAAACCAACACAAATATACCCAACTGCATTGGCCTCCATGGGTCAGGGGAGAAGGAGGAGGATCCATCAAAGTCTTACACAAAACTAAGAATGGGTCATAGACTTAATATAAAACTTAAAACTAAAACTTCTAGGAAAAAATCATAGAAAACTTTAGAATTTAAGACTAGGGAGAGCATTTTTGGACTTGATACCAAAAGCATATCCATAAAAGGAAAATTAGAAAAATTATACTTTATCAAAACTTAAAACTTTTGGCTTGTTAAAGACCCTGTTAATGTGATTAAAGCTAAGCTATGGAGTTGGAGAAAACATTTGCCAATCACTTATCTGACAAAGGTCTAGTACCTAGAATATATAAAGAACTTAGAACTCAACACTTAAAAGGCAAACAGAACATGAGAAAAAGACATGATGAGACATTTCAGTGAAGAACATAATATAGAGAGCAAATAAGCACGTGAAAAGATGTTCGTCTTTAGTCACCAGGGAAATGTAAATTAAATCAATAATATATCATTACACATATTTCAGAATGGCTGAAGTTACAAAAAATGTCACAGTATCAAATGCTGGCAAAGATGTGGAGAAATTCATACATTGATGGTGGGAATATGAGATCTTATAGCCACTTTAGAAAAGGTTAGATTTTTCTAAACTTGCTAATTGAACTCTTAATTTTGGAATAGCTGTGTATATGCATGAGTTGTGCAAGATAATACAGGGAGATTTCATGTAATCTTTGTTTAGGTATATTTTTAATTTTCAAATTGGTTCCATAAAATATTCATTATTCAAATAAAATATATGGAGCAAAATCTATCATTAGATTGACTTTTTTTGTTCTTGATAGAAAAAAGTAAAATGCATAAATAAAATAATAACACAAATAGAATGTATATTTTACTGTTATTGGATGGAGAGTTTTAAAGATATCAATTAAGTCAAGTTGCTTGATAATCTTAAAGTTCTGTTGTTAGGTACATACCGATTTGGGATTCATAATTCTGGATGGATTGACTTCTTTATTAATAGCTAATCTTCCTCTTATACCTAATAATAATCATTGTTCTGATCCTGGGAGTGCAAAGTTGGTTTGACATTTAGAAATAAATCAATATATTGGGGTGCCTGGGTGGCTCAGTCAGTTAAGCATCTGACTCCTGATTTTGGCTCAGGTCATGATCGCAGGGTTGTTAGATTGAGTCCCATGTGGGGCCGCATGCTGGGCATGGAGCCTGCTTAAAATTCTCTCTCTTTCCCTCCCCCTCTCCCTCTCTCCCCCTCTCCCTCTCTCCGCCTCTCCCCCATTGGCACATGCCCTCTATGTCTCAAGAAAGAAAGAAAGAGGGAGAGAAAGGGAGGGGGAAGGGGAGGGGGGAAGGAAGGAAGGAAGGAAGGAAGGAAGGAAGGAAGGAAGGAAGGAAGGAAGGAAGGAATTAATTTAAGCAGCGTATTCCAAATAAAGGAGACAACCCATATAATCATAAAAGATGCAGAAAGAGCATACAATAAATTTCAGACATTTATGATTTTAAAAACCCTCTGGTAACTAGGAATAGAAGGAAATGTCCTTAACCTGATAAAGGGCATCTATGAAAGGCCCACAACTAACACTTAATGGTGAAAGATGAAATATTTTCTCCCTAAGATAGGGAGCAGGGCATGGATATCTCCTTTCACCATTTCTATTTAACATTGTACTAGAGATTTTAGCCACCATAATGAGATGATAAAAAGGCATAATGATTAAAAATAAAGGAAAACTCAGTGTTTACAGATGACATGATTTTGTACATAGAAAACATTACAGAATCGTCAAAGAGAATTCATAGAACTAGTATGTTAATTTAGTAAAGTGAGGGGATGTAGGCTCATATATAGCCATTGTATTTTTATGTACTAATAAACATTTGGATAATTGAATTTTAAAAAACCCACAAGGTCATAAACAATAAAACACCTACATTATATTTGATAAGGCATGTGTTTCTTTCAGTTGTTGAGAGAGATGAAAGAACATCTAAATAAGTGGAACAAAATATTGTGTTCATGGGTTTGGAGAATGAATATTTTTGAAATGTCCATCTATTCTCTCTAAATTTTTCTAAAAATTCAACACATTCTCAATCAAAATTTTACTTCTGAATATCTGCACATATGTGTGCACACATGCACACACACACACGATGAAAATTTATACACACAGAATGATTTAGTAAGAATGTTAATGGCAGTTTTTTCATGAATGCCAAAGTCTGGAAGAACCCAAATGCCTATCTACAAGAGAATGGGTAACTATATTATAGTATATTTTTATAATGGTATACTAATTCAGCAATATAGAAGGAGGAAGTTACCAAAAAACAAAAACATGGCTGAATCTAAAACAAAAACATTAAGTTGAGCAAAATAAAGGCACAGACAAAAGAATACATGCTCTATTATTTCATTTATATGAAGTCCCAAGAGCATGTAAAACTAAGCTATGTTGATTAAAATCAAAAGTGGGGGATGCCTGGGTGGCTGAGTCAGTTAAGCATCTGCCTTCAGCTCAGGTCATGATCCCAGGGTCCTGGGGTCGAGCCCTGCATTGGGCTTCTTGCTCAGAGGGGAGCCTGCTTCTCCCTCTGCCTGCCCCTGCTCACCCTGCTTGTGCTCTCCCTCTCTCTCTTCAAAAAAAAAAAAAAACCCAAAAGTGGTTGCCTCTGGGATGACTGTCTTTAAAGGGACAGAAGAGGATTTTCTGGGGTAATAGAAAAATTTTGTATTTTGTTTCAAATGTTCATTATATGGGTGTATGCAATTTTAAAAATTCATCAGACTGAATGGTTAAGTTCTCTGCATTTTATGTTAATTATTATACTTCAATAAGTTAATGTTACCCAGGCTATTATTGACCAATTCATTGGCCTCATGGGTTTTGAATTCTGAGAAGAAAACATTCTGGGAATTTGCTTATTTTTTAAAAAAGATTTTATTTATTTATTTGAGGGAGTGAGAGAGAGCATGAGCAGGGGGGTGGGGTGGAGGGAGAGGGAGAAGCAAACTCCCTGATGAGCAAGGAGCCTGATGTGGGGCTTGATCCCAGGACCCTGGGACCATGACCTGAGCCACCCAAGTGTCCCTATTTGGGGAATTTAAAAAATTCATCAAGTTTGTCTATGTAAGTCATAGAGGGCAAGTCAAGCTTTTCAGAAAAGAACTAATTTTTTGGACACAGGACATTGGCAGAGAAAAGTTTGTGAAAGAAAGTGCCCACTTATAAACATTGCATGAGAATTGCTTTCCTCTCCAGGGTTGTTCCAACTGCCTTGAGGCTGTATGGTTAGAATTCAAAATATCAGACAGGAATGTCCTTGACACAGTTTTGATGATCTCCATCATTGCTTCAGCAAAAGTAATGTTTTAATGTCTTTTTTCTTTCTCTTTAAATTATGCTGTTAGCTTTAAGCCTCAGGGCAGAAGTACAGTAAAATGGATAACTAATTGAAATATTTAAAACAACCAGACAGCAGTATTCATGAACGATCACAATGAACCAGCACAGAAAACTGCCTTCTCAGTATAAGTATTGGTTAGATTAGGAAAGATGTTTACCTTCAGATTAAAGGTTCATCAAGGACAGGAATTTGTCTTTTATTGTACATAACATCTTCTTTCACAGTGTTAAACACAAATGTGTTAAAACACTCCCTGTTTTAATATAAGCAGAAGCTGTCCTATCTAGATATACTCCGCGGGGCTATATCAGTTAGTTAAATATTGCCATAATGGTGTTGTGTAACACACCACCCCAAAACTCACTGACTTAAAACAGCAGTCATTTATTCTCATGGATCTGCTCTGCTGACTCATACACCTGCGGGGAAGAAAGTGCAAAGTCACATGGCATAGGGTTTAGATACCAGGAAGAGTGAAGCTTTGGAGCCAAGGATGTAATCTGCATGGGGATCTTGAGTTTTATTTTTATTTTTTATTTTATTTCATTTTTTTAAAGATTTTATTTATTTATTTGACAGAGAGAGACAGCCAGTGAGAGAGAGAACACAAGCAGGGGGAGTGGGAGAGGAAGAAGCAGGCTCCCAGCGGAGGAGCCTGATGTGGGGCTCGATCCCAGAATGCCGGGGTCACGCCCTGAGCCAAAGGCAGACGCTTAACGACTGAGCCACCCAGGCGCCCCAGGATCTTGAGTTTTAAATAAAAATTCTTTTTTTTAAAGATTTTATTTATTTATTTGACAGAGAGAGACAGCCAGCGAGAGAGGGAACATAAGCAGGGAGAGTGAGAGAGGAAGAAGCAGGCTCCCAGCAGAAGAGCCTGATGTGGGGCTCGATCCCAGAATGCCGGGATCATGCCCTGAGCCGAAGGAAGACGCTTAATGACTGAGCCACCCAGGTGCCCCTAAAAAAAAATTCTAAGAAGCCTGTTGGTGAAGTATTATTGTGAGAGCATATTGCCCTACTGAATCACCTTGATGATATATCAAAGTAAACCAAGATCCTTCGAAATTATTACCTGAAATACAGTCTTACCTAGAGAATGAATTCTCTTTCACTATTTTTCTGTGGATCAATTTGTGGATAATTGACATTTAAACAACACTGTGTCTTTCTCCCCATGAACACAGCGTACCTCCAATATAGAGTAAGGTTCCTATTCCTTTTTGTTTTTAATTTTAGACTTAATTTGAAACTCAATTATATAGAGCCATCTCTTTCTCTCTTTAAAGGAAAGAGCATTTTGATTATTTAGACATATAAATAATTTTACTCCTTAATATATTACAGGGTATCTTGGGTAATAAGCTGTCTAAATTAAGTAGGTTTGGGTTGAGTGTACTGCAAAATAAGGAAGCTTAATATTGCAGATCTTGGCAACTAAACTTCAGTCCTATTGCTAACACCTACCCCATCTCAAATAAAAACTGACAGCATTAAGGGTGATAGGTAAATGCTTGGAAGGGCAGAGTGATAAGGCAACTAAAGTAGTATGATGGTTTTTGATCTTACACATGATCAGCTTCAGAACTTATTAAAAATTCCTTATCAGCGTGCTGTGCCTTATGCATCAGACTTTGTACACATAATCTTCATTCTTCCTTCAGTTGATAAATCCCGCTCCCTACTTCCCTATTTCCTTGCCAACCCACATTAATATTCTAAAGTCAGATTAGGTATGGGATTGCAAAGATCTAGACTTAAATTGAAGAATTTTTTTTAAAGCCTCAGGCTTTAGAATTTTCATAACACTTGAAAACTTGCACATAGCTGAGCCTTTTTCCAAAAATTGTCAAGATAGCTGAGGATCAATCTAGTTACCTCTCTGTCTTGATGACTATAGGATTCTAGTGGATAAGTCAGAGAACTGATGGATCTGGGTCCCTTAGGACATTAGAAATAGCAGCCATGTTCCCTAACTACCCAAGTTTGTATTTTTACCTAGATGAATGAGGGAATATAATTGTAATCTCTAGGGAGTTCAACCTTTGCGAGTATACATGAAATCTCCATCCTTTTTTAAAAGATTTTATTTATTTATTCGACAGAGATAGAGACAGCCAGCGAGAGGGGGAACACAAGCAGGGGGAGTGGGAGAGGAAGAAGCAGGCTCATAGCAGAGGAGCCTGATGTGGGGCTCGATCCCATAACGCCGGGATCACGCCCTGAGCCGAAGGCAGACACTTAACCGCTGTGCCACCCAGGCGCCCCTCCGTCCTTTCTTAAGGTTGAGAAAATGTACCTTTGCCACATCACAAATCACATTAAGAGGGGGGAGAAGACAACAGGGTAATCCTGTATGATTTCACCCAATATTTCCAACTGCACCAATATAGGATTTTGAAAAATTGCTTGTAAGGCTGTCCCAGCATGGTGACTGTGACTTGCCATCTCAGTGCTCTAGCAGGAGGTGTTACTCAGTAGTGCCAAGGGAGAAGTACCAGGCAAATCAGCTACCTAGGAATGTGGAACTATTCTAGGCAGCATGGGGTCTCCACAATTCATAGAGAAGCATTTTAGAGCTATCTTCTAGAGTGACATATGGGCACTCCCTATGTTAGGAATTTCCTGTGTCTGAAAGGTCTTGGAAACTGTGACTCACCAGAGATATTAATGACAAAAGCCCCTCAAAAATGAGTGAAGCTGAAACTGCTACTTGGGAGAACGGTTCACTGACAGGAACTATCACTAGAATTTGGCAAGAATAATCCCTGGGAGCATAAAATGACTTTTAACTTAGGAAACTTAAGGTCTCTGGTTTTCTCTGGCATCAGAACATGCATTAGTATCTTTCCTCATGCATAAGGGGATTTGATTTTAGATTGGTCTATCAACAGAGTTCAGAATAAGAAGAAATAACAGTTTTTCACAAAAACCAGCTTAAAATTGGAAGTGTCTAAACCTTACATGTGGACTAACCAGTTATGGTAACCTTGAATTCCAACCTGTATTTTAGATCCCAGTTTTGAGTCTGAGAATAAGGGGTTATACAAAGGTGGATATGTCATGGACCTACAAAATGGGCTTGTCTTTGTTTATTTCTCTTAGGTTTTTAGGCTTTCATTGAAATGCACATTTGAAAATAGACAGAGTATATTGGCTGCATACTGATATTCAGCTTAATGAGAGAGAATAGAGTATAAGATGATAGCTGTAGTAAGAATTCACTTTGATAGATGTGGATGTCACTAATGCAAATTTAATTGGAATTGATGAATTTTTTGAACTTGGGGTTTTGCTTGATTTCTAATAGAATGTGTGGGGATATAAGAATTTGTAATAGAAGAATATTTTGTCCTTTTTTAGATTTCATTTAACTTCCTCATATAACACTTGTATTTAAATAGAAGCCAATGTGTTTCCTATTGTCCGTATTACACAGCTAACAGCCATAATGAATCTAGTAATCATGATACTGTATCTGCTAAGATGGGTAAAGATTACAAGCTGTTCTCACAAAACTAAAATCTCAATATTCTATTTTGTTCAACCTTCAAGTAGTTGTTTAGGATCAAGAAGTCCCATGTACACTTGGGCCTGGGGTACATGTTGAACCTCTGGGCATCTCTCAGTCTATCCTGGGAATGTCGGTTACCTGGATTTTCTGAAAGAGCTGTTGTCTCATTTTTTAGCCTTTGATTTTGCAATATTCTGGGTGCCATTTTCATAGTATGAACAACATATCTGAGTGCCAGTGTGTTATTTTTATACCTTCTGGATTTCTTGAGAAAATAAGCAAATAGTTTTGGATAATGGTTATGAATCTGTGGTTATTGATGGAAAAGTAAATCTGAGTGCCATTCTAAAAATGTCGACGTCAACTACAATAGGAGGTCACACTCATCTTCTCCCCAGTTGTAAGATGGTTTCCCTGTCACAGATAAGGGCTAAAGAAGAGTGAGGTGTACAAAAACAAGGGGCCAAAATAGGAGCAAAAGGGGTTAGGGAAAGGAGAGTGAAATATGGTAAAGATTATGAAGGATTATGAAGCTGAAATGAACAAGGAGATTCATGAGCACTGATTTATGAAAAGCAATGATGTCTGGTAATCAAGTGGAGTTTTCTCTTTATTTTTACCACTTGGTCTTTTCCTTCAGCCAGCACTGCTGCTCTTCTTGCCACTATGGGTTCTTGTTGATACATACCAGACTTAGGTGATTTAAGTGGGGGCTTACAACAGTGTTTGGAGGTACTCAGTAATTTATTGAGTTCAGCTGAGGAAGGAGGGAGGGGAAGTAAGGAAAAGGAAACTCCTGAGATGGAAATAGGGGTTTTGGTGACACATATCTGGTAAGCAAATTAATTATGTGGAGGGAACTGACTCTTAAGCATTTTGCTATCACACTTCCAATTTTTTTAAATTAAAATCCTTCACAAAAACCTTTTCTATAACGTTTTCCTCCAAATAAATTGAATTTGTAATGCTTTGTAATGCTCTAAGCTGTCAAGAAATACATTTTGGAAGTAACGTTTCTATAAAATGTGGTTGATACATGAAAATAAAACTAGATTACTGCTTATTCTTTCGTGTGAATTCTAAACATCTAGAGTTAGTCATAATTATTTGGTTGGTACAAATTAATAACTCACTCTTAAAACCACCGTATTGAGTTTTCTTGAGTGGCCAACTATTACAACAAAATGCACCATAACAATCAACCACAAATATCTTTGTGACATTTCATAATAAGCATTTATTTCTCAGGTGTCTGAGGGTAGGCTGTAGGTTGGCCGATACAGGCTAATCTTCAGTGTCATGATTTTGCTGGGGTAGCTCAGCTCCATCTTTCATCCAAAAGGTGAAATCATTTTTCTTATGTCAGTCATTCCCTTCCTGAGGTCAATAGGCTAACCTGGGCCTGTTTTCTCATGACGATGGCAGAAGTGTAAGAGAGTAAGCCCAATTATAAAAGAGCTTATCTAAACATTGCACACCTAAATTCTGCTGTTCTTCCATTAGCCAACAAAAGTTATATGGCCTAATGCAAAATCGGGGTGGGGAAATAGACTTCAAGTCTTTAACAGGAAGAACTACAAAATCACATGAAAAATGGCCTGGAATCAAAGAGGAAAGAAGAATTGGGGCCATTAATATAATCTAACATATTTTGTAAACCCAAATGTGACATTTCTCCATTTCTCTTTTCATATGTATATGCATAGGTATTTACACACAAATATATACACGATGTATGTGTATGTATAATATGTACACAGCATCTTTAAAGAGTGTATTTTCTTTTGCAGAAATACCATTTTTCTTAAATAAATGTACAGTGTTGAGAGGAAACCCATTGGTGAGAGATAAAGGCAACTAGCCAGGTAACCTGAATCAAATTTTGTGATCAGTGGATTCTGCACCCCACCCCCCACATGCTTATTTGAAGTTGTAGTGCATAAGAGTAGGATATTTCAAAGTACTCAAGTAACCAAATTACCTTGTTGGGTAAGATATTTTTCAGTACTTTATTTGAATATATCAGTCACATAGATAATCCTCATTTCTTTTTACAAAAAAAATCATAAAATGAATTTCAGTTGTTGTAGAGATGGCATCGGGAAATTGCCTTGAATAAATCAGCAACATAGAGGGAAAAAAGCCCACGCACTCAGTAGGCATATCTTTCTCAGAATCCTATGTATTGAAAAGAGATAGATAAGTAATTGCCCCTAAGGAAATCTCAACCTAGCCTTGCTCAGGTACCTGAGTCACTATTTAACATTGCCAGTGTGACACTTCCAATTTTTCACAAGCTCAGATAAATCACCAAACCTCACAGAGCTGAGTATTATACTGTGTCTGCAATGCTGCCAGATCTCACTGCCCTCCTCAGCCCAATCAGAGAAGGCAGAAGTTACTCACCAAATAATTTTCTGTCCTTCAGTCCTGACCTTTAGTCACTGCTTATCTTACTTCGTAGTGCATCCCCTCTGCATTCTAACCCCTTTCTCTTGTTTGGGTTCTCATGACCATTTCTTGGGCCATTGAAAGAATTTCCTTAAAAGAACATTTCCCCTCTCCCTACTCATCTAATGTAATCCATTGTGTATAATATTCTCATAGTCTACTCAGCATCTTCCCACAGCACATATACACATGCAAGTCCAAGACCTTCTGTGTTCTGCATACTCTGGCTTTATTCTAGACCCTTCCTTTTTTCCCAGTCTTATTTCCCAGCCCCTACTAACACATAGTCAAGGGTGAACAGCTCATCCTAGTTTGCGTGGACTCTTCAGGTTTTAGCTGTGTAAGTCCCACATCAGTTTCAGGCAAACCTGAGTGGTTGATCACTCTAACATACTCGCATTCACTCAATCACACACATCACACAACTTATTTGATGAATATTTATTGAACACTGAATATGTACTAGGCATTGTACTAGATACTGGAGATTGAACAGTAAACAAGAAGACAAGGTCTTTTCTTATAGGCTTAAAAATTCTAATAGAAAGAGACAGATGATACACAAAAGATATAAATATGTCATTGGTGACAACTGTTAAGAAGAAAAAGCAAGAGAGAATGAAGAAGTAGCTGGGTGGGTGATATATCTTTACAGGGGCAGACAGAAGTTCTGACAAAACTTCTGCATACATTCTATGGTTAACAGTTTTCCTGTCTCCTTGTGTGCCCTAAAATAACTGATCCGTTCTTTTCATGCATTCATTAATGTATTAACTCAAACCATAAGTTCTACTTCAATACCTACCACCCCCTAGACATGGTTTTAGAAATTGGTGACAAAAGAGTGAATGAAACTCACCTACTCCCCACTGTCATGCTTCTTACAGTTAAGTGCAAGAAAGATTTGAACCAACGATCACACAAATATGTTTATAACTATAAAGTGTTATAAGTATTAAGAAGGAACTGAGTGGGAAACTATGGATATTTAACAGTAGGATCTAATTTTGATTTAGGAGTTAATAATTGACATTTGAGTGCCAAAGGATTAGTAGAATTAGCCAGGGGAGGTGTACTGGGGAGGAAAAATGTTCTAGGCACAAGGAGAAGTACATGTGAGGCTCTGAGGAAGGGAAATAAAAGCTTAGTCTGGAGCAGAAAGAAAGCCCATCTGTGTGGAGCACAGTGAGTGATAGGTGATGAGGATTGAGAAGAGAGTAGAGACTAGATCAGGGAGGTTTTTGTAGTCTGAAGAAGCTTGGTCTTGATTGCACTTTGGAATCACCTAGGGCTTTATAAAATCCTGTTGCCTGGTTCCTCTCTAGAGTTTCTGGTTTGGGGTACAGATTGGGTGTTAGGCTTTAAAATATTTCTTGTTGATGAATATTTTTACCAAGTATAATCTTTTACCTGTTTCTTCATACAAGAAAAGACCTCACCCCAGTTTTTATGTATTGGAACCCTGCATGTTTTCCCCAGGTTTAGGTGTTACTTTTCTTGGAAATTTCTCTTCCTTCCTCTGCTGAAGACAACCAGTCATTCCTCTTTCTCTTTGCCCTTTGATGTCTTGTTTGGATATAGCATTAAGGAGCATCAGAAACTAACATTCTGATAAACTTTCCGGGCAACTTTGAGCTCTTTGTCTCACCCATCATTTGCCTTGTTTGTCTCTGCTTCATTTCCATCCTCTACGCTGCCTCTCAAAATCTTAGTACATAGACTTGACTGCAGTAGATATTAGGTATGAGTTGATTAAATTGAATAGACTACCACCTTAAGAGGAGACAAATGTGCAGGACAGTACAATATCTCTAAATCTTGGATTTGCATTCATGAGGGTGAATAAGCTTACATCCAGTCACATTACTTGGCTGTCTTTGAGATAAGCACAGGCAAAAGTAATTGTCATTTTTTATTTAGTGTTCTAAACTGAGATGAAAAAAAGATGGTGTTCTGCAGGCTCTAAATTTGATCTTACTGTAATGGTTTTATTTTCCATTATAAGTTTTTAAAAGTTGGGAATAAACATGCTGAACTCTTTATTCATATTTTTCTGGTGAACCATACATCTAAATACTGTTCATTTGCTTTGGATGTTCCTGGCATCATTTTTAGCTAGTGCCTCTGATCTTGTTAAAGGCAGAATCCATTTTTATTTTTTAATCAAGAATTCTGTCTTTGATAGTGAGTTACCGAGAAAGGAATAGATAAAACCTGAAATATCCAGAGGGAATTTCCCTGGCCTGCTTTGTGGAGATAGGCCAACATCAGGCAGGATTATTAATCGTGTCTCTCTTTATGGTCCTCAAGTTCTTCTTGCTCCTGTCGAAGAAAAACAAAATCATTTAAATGAAAACTCAAATATTACATATCAAACATTCTTGCATGAAAACTAAACATATGTCATTAATTCCATAATCTGTAAGCACAGGTGAGAGGAAGGGAGACTAATATTTCCATCCTAAAACTGCTGTATCATTTTTACTACCTTTGATGGCAGGTAGAACAAAAGTAAACTCAAAGAAATTTCAAAAGTAGGAAACATTTTATTTCACTGACCAAAAAGACCATTCCAAGTTTGGTTAATTCATAGGCTCAAGGATACTTTTAAGGATCAGGTTTTTCCAGTATCTTTTTTGCTATCCTTCCTGTTTCGAGGATATCCTCAGGTTAATTCCTCTCATAATTGTTAAGATGGCTGCCACAGTTCCAAGCATCACATCCAAACACAATATCCAGAAAAACATTCCTTGGCCTTCTTTGGTCTGTCTCTAAAAATAAATGCATGAATGAATGAATGCCAGGAAACACTTCCCCCAAAGTTGTGTTCTTATTTGCCACTCAGAAGACTTCCTGTCACCAACTGTTGACCAAAAATATGCAACAGTTCCATGTCCAGAGGAAATGATACCACCACTATGGGTTTGGTCCAGTTAAGAACTATCTCTTGGGACTGATGCTCAGAACACATGGCCCTGTGGAGGAGAGTAGATACTTGAACAAGACCGAGAAAAGGTAAGAGAATGAGAACAGTTGGAGGGAACCAACTAACAGTGTCTGCTATAAGTGGCATTGGATTTGAGAAATAAAAATTGTAGACCATTATATTTCTTCTTCAAACTGGGAGGTTGTAGCATTCAAATCAGTGACTTTAGAAAGGCTACTTTAAATTTTGTTGATTTCAAAATTTCAAAAATGTGAGGAAAAGCCTCTTTAAAGAAAAAGCAGTGTTCACATTAGTTTATTTGTTATATTAAAATCTTGCAAACTGGTCCATGGCCTAGAGGATTTTAAATAACCAAGTCTTTAAAAAAAACTAATATGGTGGCCTCTGAATTTGTTTCTCCTGCTGTTCTTTTTTTAATAAAACACCATTTTAGCATTGTGGACATTTTTAAACCATGTGTGTTTGCAGTGTGAAAATGTGATATTGATGGTAGATTGGGGGACTGGGGAGCATGGTTTGGGTCAGGAGCTGGGGTCAGGGCTTGGAGTTGGGGTTTGGTTTAAGGGAGATAATCTGTTAGAGTTGGAGGGATTCACCCAGGCTGGGATAATGAGTGGATCTAAAGTTGAGGGGGAAAGGGGGATGGGGTTAATTGAACTGTGGCGCCATGGCAGGGGAGCAGTTCCCAGATTGTACAGTTGACTTTGACACAGAAGTGAAATTCAAAGGAGCTCTTGTTAAATAGACTGGTGACTATAAATTACCGTGATGGAAAAAGCACTGCTTTCCTGCCCAGGAGACAGTGCAACACTTTGTGGTGAGATGATAATTCTACTCATTTGCACAGGCAATCTCAAATATCTGTGATGTTTTGACATCTCAAGAAGGTAAGCACACTTGCCCAGAGGTGGCTAGAAAACCTGGTGTGAGCAGCAGTGCACAAAGACAGGGACCTGTGGGCAGCAGGAGTGGGGAGTCTTCCTTCAGTATGTTTGGCAGCAGAGGCCCTAGCAGGGGCTACAAGTCATAAACATGATTACCATCTCAGGTAAATAGGAAGTTTTCATTTTGTATTACATCTAGTCAGACATTTTCCCCTCAATGCTAAATTCTCTTTGCTGGAAGTTTATTTAGAATTTTTGTATGGATGCTCATAATTGTTTTTTTTTCTCTTATGCTTCTTACTCAGTTTTGTTATCAAGGTTAGATTAATCACATCAAATGTTATGATTAGCTTTCTCTCATTTCTTGGTTCTTTGAAACATTTGTATAAGACAGGACTTTGGGGCGCCTGGGTGGCTCAGTTGGTTAAGCGTCCAATTCTTGATTTCAGCTCAGGTCTTGATTTCAGGGGTGTGAGATCAAGCCCCATGTTGGGCTCCATGCTGGGCATTGAGACTGCTTGAGACTCTCTCTCCCTCTCCTTCTCTCTCTGCCCCTCCCTGCCATGTTCTCTCTCTCTCTCAAATAAATAATTAAATTAATTAATTTAAAAAAAAAGGCAGGACTTCTAAGTTCCCCTGAATATCCAGTAAAGATTTGTCTGCAAAATCATCTCACCCTGTTATCTTTTATGACACAGGATTACTGCTGTTCTTTTCCCCCTACAGTTTAGTTTCTTCAAATGTTACTGGTATTTGTATATATTCCTTTTTTTTTTAGTCACTTTTGGCATTTGTAATTTCTAGGTCATCCATTTCCTTTAATATTTTCAAAATATTGGGAACATTTCTTTTACATCAGTATCAGTTTTAGAATGGTTCATTGTATAAGCCTGATTCTCACAGGTAAGATAAAGAGCCTGAATATAGTTGAATAATACAAAATCATACAATAAACCTGGAACATTAATCACTGTGGATATATTTTGAGGATCATGCTTGGTATGGTAGATTTTAGGGGAGGGAGTATCAAAAATGATATTGACCAAGATTGAGGCATATCATTATTTTGAAAATGCTACAAACACTGGTTTAACAGGTAGCAGAAGTCTACGGGTGGAGTGGTAATTTGCACTGGCCAGCTTTTACTTCTCTCGAAACCCAAAGGTGGATTGCAATTTAAATTCATTTAAATATGAATTTACATGTATTGAAAGAAGTATTTAAATAGTAATGTGGTATGACAGAAATTTGTGCTGAAGTTGAGCTCCATGGGGATGAGGGTTTTTCTCATTTTTATTTCGTGTTCTGTTTCCAGAGACTGAGACAGTACCTGGCATATAGTAGATGCTCAATGACTTTTTAAAGGAAGGAAAATCTGAAAATCTAATTTAATACTCTTAACAACTTTGTGATTATAATAGCACTTACTGTGTGCTTACTCTATATCAGAAATCATTCTAATTCTTTACACACGTTAGTTTATCTAAATCCTTATGAAATAGGGAATTGTATAAAATAGTATCAGTTACATCTGTCTTTATGCCATTTCTATATTGTTTTATTACTGTGGTTTTATAATACGTCTTGAAATCAGGAAGTATGATAGTTCTAGGTTTGTTATTTCTCAAGATTGACTTGGCTATTTGTGGTCTTTTGTGGTTCCATATGAATTTTAGAATTTTTAAAAATTTCTGTTAAAAATGCTGTTGGCATTTGTATGGGGATCGCACTGAATACATATATTGCTTCAGGTAGTATGGACATTTTAACAATATTAAGTCTTCAAATCCACGAACACAGGATGTTTTTCCATTTGTGTGTGTCTTCTTTAATTTCTTTTATCAGTTTTTTAAATAGTTTTCAGTATACATGAATTTAATTTAGCTTCTTAACTAAACTTAGTCATAAGTATTTTATTCTTTTTGTTGCTATTTTAAATGGGATTATTTTAAAATTTCTTTTTCAGCTAGTTCATAGTTAATATAACTGACTTTTTGAGTAAAAAATCTTTTTTTTCCATTTTTATTGAGAAATAATGGACCCACATCACTGTATGTTTAAAGTGTATATCATGGTGCTTTCATTTACATATATTGTGAAGTGATTACCACAATAGGTTCAGCTAAAATCCATCTTATCATATAGATAGAATAAAAAGAAAAGAAAGAAGAAAAAGGGGGAAAATTTCTTGTGATGAGAACTTTTAGGATTTACCATCCTAACAGCTTTCCTGTGTATCATACAGCAGTGTTAGCTACAGTCATCCTGTTATACATTACATCACAGAGCTTACCTTATAACTAGATGTTTGTGCCTTTTGACCACCTTCCTCCAATTCTCCCCGCTCCCTGGCCTCTGGTAGCCTCAAGTCTTATCTCTTTTCCATCAGTTTTGTTTCGTTTTTTTAGATTCCATATGTCAGTGAGATCATATAGTATGTATTTCACTAACTTATTTCACTTAGCACAATGCCTTCAAGTTCTATCCATGTTGTCACAAAGGATAGGATCTCCTCATTTTTTAGGATTGAATAATAATCCATTGTGTGTGCATGTATGAGTATGCACACTTCTTTATCCATTCATCCATCAGTAGACACTTAGGTTGTTTCCGGGATGTCTTGGTTGTTGAAAATAATGCTGCTGTGAACATGGGTACAGACATCTTTTTCGTGTTTTCATTTCCTTTGGCTATATTCTCAGAAGTAGAATTGCTAGCTCATATGGTAGTTCTGTTTTAAATTTTTTGAGGCCCTTCCATACTGTTCCCATAGTAGGTGTGCCAATTTACAGCCCCACCAACAATGCACAAGGGTTCTCTTTTCTCCATATTCCTGCCAGCATGTGTTAGCCCTATCTTTTTGATGATGGCCATTCTGAAGGTGTGAGGTGATACCTCATTGTGGTTTTAATTTGCATTCCCCTAATAATGTTAAGCATCTTTTCATGTACGTATTAGCCTTTCATATGTCTTCTTTTGAGAATGGTCTATTCAGGTCCTTTGCCCATGTTTTAATTGGGTTATTATTATTTCAGAGGGGTTATTATTTTTTTATTTACTTTTTTGCTATTGTGTTGTATGGGTTCTTCATATATTTGGATATTAACCACATATAAGATAAATGATTAGCAAATATTTTGTCCCATTCCATTGGTCATCTTTGGACTTTGTAGATGATTTCTTTTGCGTTGCAGAAGCTTTTTTAATTTGATGTAGTCCGACTTGTTGATTTGTAATTTTGTTACTTGTGCTTTAGGTATTCTATTCAAAAAATCGTTACCAAGACCCATGTCAGAGAACTTTGTTCCTATGTCTTCTTCTAGGAGTTTCTTGGTTTCACACCTTACATTTAAGTCTCTAATCCATTTTGAGTTAATTTTTGTAAGTGGTTAACGAAAGGGGTTCAGTTTCATTCTTTTACGTGTAAATATCCAATTATCCCAGTACCATTTATTGAAGCAACTGTCTTTTTGCTGTTGAATGTTTTTTTAAAAAGTTTTTATTTCAATTCCAGTTAGTTAATGTATTGTGTTATATTAGTTTCAAATGTACTCTATTGAGTATTCTTGGCTCCCTTGTCAAATATTAGTTGACCATATATATGTGTGAGTTTATTTCTGAGTTCTTGATTCTGTTCCATTGGTCTACTTGTCTGTTTTTATGCCCGTAACATACTGTTATTGTTGTGTAGTTTTTAAAGATTTATTTATTTATTTATTTGAGACAGAGTGGAGGGGAGGGGCAGAGAGAGAGAGAGAATCTTCAAGCAGACTCCCCACTGAGCGTGGAACCCAACATGGGGCTCGATCACATGACCCTTGAGATCATGACCTGAGCTGAAACCAAGAGTCAGATGCTCAACTGACTGAGCTACCCAGGTGCCCAATAACGTACTGTTTTGATGACTATAGCTTTAAATGAGGAAATGTGATACCTCCTGCTTTGTTCTTCTTTCTCAGGATTTATTTGGCTACTTAGGGTCTTTTGTGGCTCCATATAAATTTTAGGAGTGTCGTTTTTACTGGTGTAAAAAGTGCCATTGGAATCTTGATAGGGATTGCGTTGAATCTTTGATGGCTTTTGGTAGTACTGACATTTTAACAATCTTAATTCTGCTAATCTATGAATATGCGGGGTACAGTTGTACTTACTTGTGTCCTCTTTGACTTCTTTCATCAAAGTCTTAGAGTTTTCAGGGATGCCTGGGTGGCTCAGTCTGTTAAGTGTCTGCCTTCAGCTCAGGTCATGATCTCAGAGTCCTGGGATCGAGTCCCATGTAAGGCTCTCTGTTCAGCGGGAATCTGCTTCTCCCTCTCTTCCCGACTCATGCTCTGTCTCTCTCTCTCAAATAAATAAATAAAATCTTTAAAAAAAAAGTCTCACAGTTTTCAGAAGAGAGGTCTTTTACCTTCTTAAATGTATTTCCAAGTACTATATTGATTTTTATGATACTGTAAGTGGGATTGATATCTTTATTTCTTTGTCAATTAATTGTGATTTGTGTATGTCAATTTTGTATCCTGCAACTTCACTGAATTCGTTGATTAGATCTAACAGTTTTTTGGTTGAGTGTTTAGGATTTTCTCTATGTGAAATCATGTCATCTGCAGATAGAATTGTACTTCTCTATTTCCAGTTCTGATACCTTTTATTTCTTCTCCTTGACTGATTTCTTTAGCTAGGACTTCCAGTACTGTGTTGAATAGGAATGGTGAGAGTGGACATCTTCTTTTGCTCCTGATCTTAGAGGACCAGTTTTCAACTGTTCACAGTTGACGGTGATGTTAGCTGTAGACGTTGTATATGGTTTTTGGTGTTTGTTTGTTTGTTTTACATTGAACTAAGTTCCTTCTATGCCTAATTTGTTAAGAATTTTTATAAAAGGATGTTGAATTTTGTCAAATGCTTGTTCTTTGACTTTTGAGATGATCATTTGATTCTTTTCTTTCATTCCATTAATATATCACATTGATCGATTGGCTTATGTTGAACCATCCTTGCATCTGGGCTAAATCCCCCTTGGTTATGATGAATGATCCTTTTATTGTGATGTTGGATTCAGTTTGCTGGTACTTTGTTGACGATTTTTTGCATTTGTATTTACCAGGGGTATTTTAGTGGTAGTTTTGTTTTCCTCTGGTGTCTTCATTTGGCTTTAGTTGCAGGGTAATGCTGGATTCATAAAGTGAGTTTGGAAGAATTCCCTCCTCTTTAATTTTTTGGAAAAGTTTGAAAGAAGTTGCATTAATTCTTCTTTAAATGCTTGGTAGGATTCACCAGTGAAGCCATTTTCTATGTGCTAGTCACAAAAAGATAAATACTGTGTTATTCCACTTATATGAGGTGCCTTGAGTAGTCTAATTTATAGAGATACAATGTAGAATGTTGGTTGCCAGGGACTAAGGGGAGGGAAAATGGGGAGTTGTGGTTTAATGGGTATAGAATTTTAGTTTTGCAAGATGAAAAGAGTTCTGAAGATTGGCTGAGCAACAATATGAATGGCTTTAACACTAGTGAGCTATGCACCTGCACATGGTTAAGATGGTAGATTTTGTGTTATGCCTAATTTACTACAGTTAATTTTTTAAATGTATATGAATCTGCTAATTAGCGGTGGGTGAGATTTCTTTGCAGTGTTTAGTTTGATGATTAAAAAACAAGAATTTAAGATATATCACTGTTTCTTCCAGTTAAATTTTAGATATGAAAATTGGCTAGAATATGTACTAGAATTATTGTGTTTTTATTTTAACTCTGAATTAAACCTTAATAAATATGTCCGTTGATACTCCAAGGCCCAAATCAATTACCATTTCCTCTGACACCTATCTCAGAAGATTTTTTTTGAGTACAGTTCTGTACATATTGCTAAACTAATACACTTAGTGGTACATGTGTTTACCTGTAACATTTAATGTCAAGCATTATCTTTTAGATAACTTTGTTTCCTTGGTTCTTAGTATTGTTTCAGTCGCAGAGCAGACAGGTATTAAGAGTTTACTACATTCATTGAACAAACATTTATTAAGCACTTAATATACACAAGGACCAAGTATGTTAATTGGAATTAAAATAAAAACTTAAAAAGTGTATATATGTGTGTATACACACACACACACACACACACACACACACACACACACACACGGACCAAGATAGATGAATTTCTTAATGTTACCTTTATTTATTTAGTACTAGTGAAAACTTCATACAGAAAATAATCTAAAACTTAACCACAATGTTACTGTTGATCAAATAGGTTTAAGATGTTTTATTCAGAAGGTGTCTGATATTTAATACAAGACAAGATAATGTTTTAATTTATGAGAAGAGAATGCCTAATTTTGGAATTTCGTGTCTCTGAAAGATAGGAGTTTCTTGTTTTAGACACAACTTTCTTCTTGATGGCTTTGAATGTATACCATACTTGGTAGTGCCAGTTCTTAAAATTATACTTGGAACTTGCCTTTTATCCCTAGAAAAAAGTTCTTATATGTTGTACAGCAATTATAATTACACTAGTGGTAGTAAAGTGTAGCTACTAAAAGTAGTGTCTGAGAATGTGGGGCAGCTTAATGAAGTTATGTCAGCCAATGTGGCATTAGCAGTTACCATTAGCTTTATTGAATGTCTAAGAAACTGTTACAAATAAGCACATTTCACTATTTTTACAATGAGTTTAAGTCAAAGCATCCTTAGTAATTGTATGTTTCCTTATGTCAGAATTTGTGTTACATTAATTGAATGTGTGTTCTTTTGTTTATGGATAGCTAAGTGGTGCCAACATTTCTTAAATTCACATCTTTGGAAAACATTTAATCTATTAACTATTAAGAAATCTATTTTTTTAAATTTTTTAAGTATTTAAATTCTAGCTAGTTACCATACAGTGTTATATTAGATTCATGTGTACAATATAGTATTTCATCACTTCCATACATCACCCTCTGCTCATCCCAATAAGTGTACTCCTCAATCCCCATCACCTATTTCACCCATCCCCCCACTTCCCCTCTGGTAACCATGAGCCTGTTCTCTATAATAGTTAAGAGTCTGTTTCTTGGTTTGCCTTTCCTCTCTAAGAAATATAATTTTTAATTTTAATTATTAATCAAAAATATGTGAGCATGGTGTTTCATATAAAGATGAGGACCAAGAGGAGCCCATGTCAGTAATAAATAAAAGGTAGACTGATCAGCCAATTAGAGTCAGAATTGTGAGATCATCCTCTTAAATTTTATATGCTCAAACAAACAAACAAACTAGGGACTTTGTGGTTCGAATAGCAAAGCTGAAAATTGTTAATTGTGTTTTCTATGTTCAATAGATACAGAAATATGGATATAATTATGGTGATCAGGAACACTGACTTTATGATAAGAGAGTCATATATAGAATGTCATTAGTCCCTGTGATGGTCCCTTGATTATTTTAAATATACACAATAAGAGCCAGTTATGAGGATCATCTGTCCTTAAGAGTGGTAGATTAGTTATTCTGTGACATGTTTTGACTTAAGTTCTCAACTGAATTCAGAGCCAGTATGAGAACTCAGGATTATTTGTGACAATTTCATTGCATATATAAAAAGTTAAACTGCTTAAAAACATTTTTAAAACATCATGAATTTTTGGTAACTTTATTAAGTAACTGTGTAAGTGAGGGTGTTCTAACCAAATGAACCCAAAGAATATGGAAAAAAGAATGTTGGGCAAGTGGCACTGGGTAGATTGAAAGCATCAGGCAGCTAGAATTACTTGTGTATAGAAACTGAGTAATCTGGAAGGAAATATAAGAAATATAAGAAATATCCATGGATGTATATTAGGCAGTGTGCTCTCTCCCCTTGATCTACCATCAGGAAAGAATTTTGGACAAGAGTAATGGGTTAGAATTATAAGGTCAAACACTAGTGCCTGTGATTGCAAGCTTCTTCCTATAAGACTAGAGTAGAAAGGGTGTCTGGGCTGTAATCATTATGCTGTACCTTCCATATGCTAGAAGCGAGCAGAAAGCTACTTCAACTCTACTTCAGCTCTGTTATGAGTGTTAGTACAATATAAGTTTCAGGAGGGTGGGCCTTTATTTTATTCACTGTTGTATCTCCACCTGCTACACTACTGGGCATATTCTTGGTGCCCTGAAATATTTGAGTGAATTAATCAATTAACATGGATTCATTCCTTCTGAGAAGCTCTTTCAAGGGAGGAATACAGACTAACTGGTCAACATTAACAAGTAGGAATTTGGCATCAGAGAATCCAAAGATATTTAGTACAATCTTCAAAAACACGTGAGTGATGGAACATCCCAATGGTGCAAAATACATCAGGATTAAGCACTTTAAAAAGACCTGTTTATTAGTTGGGTTTCATGTGAATTGGTGACTAATAAGGAAAAAGGACTGAATTCAACTTAGTTAATTGCTTTGTTATTTCTTTTGTACATCTAACATGGGTTATGCTGGGTATCATTATCCCAGAGAGGGAAATCTGTTGTTTTCTGCCTCTTTTCAAAGTCAAAAAAATCTATATAAATTACAGTAAATCCATATCATGATCTTAATGATGTTGTAAAGGGACCTTACTGTATTCTTGGAAGTATGTGTGTATGTGTGTGTGTGTGTGTGTGTGTGTGTGTTGAAGAAGAAAGTGATACTCAAAATTCTATTCTGCTGGCTTGTTTTGTCTCTTTCCTCTTTGTTTTTATCCTTAATTCATCAGTTCTCATTAGCTTCTATTATAGGACCCCTGTAACTTAATCTCTAGGCGTTAGTTGGAATTCTAGCCCTACTGTACTCCTCACTATCTATAGCCAAAATTGTAGTCATTAAATGATTATGCTGGATATTGACAAGATAAAATCTTATAAATAAAACCACTTTGTCAGAATCTCATGACCAACATATGAAGAATGAAAATGGTGTTTTCAGTACAGTTTTAGAGAAAACTTAGGAAGAAGCTGTAGTAATTAGAGGAAAACTGTCATATAAATTAGAAGAAAGAGTAATATATTTTAGAAATCTCTTGAATGTTTTGTTTTTCTCTTTTCATTTTCTTATACCTCCCACCAGAAACAATAGAGTTAAGAAAATAGTAGCTTAAGCATTTGAGTATGAAAGTGATAACATGTGAACAGAATCATAGAATAAGGTAGAATTTGGCTGAAAACAAAATATTATCATTCAAGAAGAGTAAAAATAAAATAATTGTATTAGAAGTAGGGGGAGATGAATTTACATCATGCAATGTGTGTATTTTTCTAGTGATTACATGTATCCAATAGCTGTTATATATTTGGAAAATAAATGAGAAAATCTGAAGTCTGCTTTCAATATCAGTGACAAATCTGGTACCTTTATTGGTCCATTTGATGTTTAGTTCCACAATTAAATTTTTATAATGGCAAAAAACAAAGATGATTCCAGAGTTCTTTACTTCCAGTGTAGTGTCCCTTCTAATACCCCTAGTTACTTTACTAAACAAAGTGATAATTTCTGTAAAAGATATCATTAGAGAATTTCCTTGTCTAGTGGAGATAGCCAAGAAAAAAACTGTAACACTGTGTCTCAGCTACAGAAGCATCAACGTCTTTTGGGAACTTTAGTTAGAAATGCAGAAGTCTTAGGCGTACTGAATGGCACTCTGCATTTTAAAAAAAGATCTGAACAATATCCACATTAAAGTTTGATAAACAATAATGTAGAAGAAAATGGGAAGGGCACCCAGTAGAATCTGGCTGTGGTTAAGATGTACTATAGAGTGAAGGGATGCATAAGGAAAGTTTCAAACAGAGAAAAACAACATTCACAATGGCACAGAAAAATTAAAGCATGTGACAAATTCAGAGACCAGAAGATAGTTTGATGTGGCTTTAACACAGAATGCGTAGATGAAAATTTGTCAAAATATTTGTAAACATTTGCATGTACATGTATATGCAAGATTATCATTGATTGTCATTATTTACAAAGGAGTTTTGAACAAATTTGTTAGCACTAGTTGGAGGATAATGTGTTCATTTATTCAGCCACGATTTGTTGAATGCCTCCAATACGTCAGGCACTGTTTAGGCACATACAGTCAGCTTTTGGGAACAGATAGCAGGGACAGTACATGAGGAAATGATGAAAAAGAAGGCAGAGAGATGGGTAATAGAATCTGTAGTAATCTAAGTGAAAAACGAATTACACCCAAACCGTTGACTGAAGAAATGGAGGAATAATGAATAAATTTAAGAGAGATTTTACATATGGACTTACCATGACTTCTTGACTGATTGGACTTAGAGAGTGGTGTCAGGACAAGTTTGGGGTTTCTTTTTTTTAATATTTTATTTATTTGAGTGAGAGTGAATGAGAGAGAGAAAGCATGAGGGGGTGAGGGTCAGAGGGAGAAGCAGACTCCCCACTGAGCAGAGAGCCCAATGTGGGACTCCATCCCAGGACTCTGGGATCATGACCTGAGCCGAAGGCAGACGCTCAACCGACTGAGCCACCCAGGTGCTCCAAGTTTGGGGTTTCTGAAGTGAGTAACAAGGATCAATTTACATTTATCTTTCTAATAAAATAAAAAATAATAAGTGTACTTAACCTAGCATTTATTAGTCCCCACTGAGTTAAGAAATGTGTTAAACGTTCACTTAAATCTCACAACAGCTTTTTGAGTTAATAACAGTTTATTTCATTTTTACAGATGTAGAAACTAAGGCTCAGTGATTAAGCCTAAGTTACCAAGCTAAGAAAAGGAAACTCGTGCAAATCTAAACATAGTCTTACCATACAATGTAGCAGTTACACCTCTACTATTTCCCGTCTGATTTGAAAACTTATATCCACACGAAAACCTACACATAAATATTTATATCAGCTTTACTCATTGCCAAGAACTGAAAGCAACCAAGATATTCTCAGATGATGAGTGGATAAATAGCCCATAGTTCTTCCATATGATTGAATAATACTCAGGAATAAAAAGGAATGAACCATCAAACCAAAGACACAGATGATTCTTATTTGCATATTGATAAGTGGAAGAAGCCCATCTGAAATGGCTACACATTGTAGGATTCCATTTATATGAAATGCTGGAAAACACGAAACTATAGAGGTAGTAAACATTGGTCAGTGTCTGGGGGTGTGCAGTTGCCCCTCACTGAAGTATTTTTTCCAGTTGAATAATTGTAATCCTTTACTCTGTTTCAAGTCTCCTAAACTCATAAGGTTACATTTACTTCAGCACTCTCTACCACTAGGTATTATCAATAAATAACTCCATTTAGTAGACACTTGAGCATGAGGTACAACACAGAAATGACTCCATTTCTTATCCCCCATTTTCCCCGTCTTTAATTCCCCCACCCTTGACTCATACATGAAAGAGTCTCACAGCCAGGTTTGCTTCTCCCAGAAGGGGTGGTGGCTTGGTGTAGGATCATTCAGTACCCAGGGCTCTTCCCCAGTTGGCTCAGCTAAGTGCCCTTGGAGAAGTTACTTAATCTCTGCAAGATAAATATTGCAATAGTAGTTAATTGGCTTTTTAAATGAAGAATGAATGACTTACTGTGTGTTCAACATTTGGAATAGTACTTAGTATATTTTAAGTGCTCAATAGATGTTTATGATTACCAAAAAATCATCAATTCTAAGTTCCACAATTTATCGCATTTCGACTTCTCTCAAATTGGAGCACATTTTATAATTGCTGGCATCTTAGATTCAAAGCAATGTGTTATTATCTGGACAGTTTTCTTCTATTTTGTCCACCTACGAGGGAAACTCTTTGAAGGGGGGAAAGTCTTATAAATAAGCCAATATCTGATTTCATTTTAATTTGCACTCCTCAACCCCTGCTCTACCCTTACCAAGGTTAGACAGTCATTACGGGAGAAACATATCCACCACAAACCCAATATTTTCTCACAGAATGCTCACAGCAATAACGTCAGATATTTTTACAACCCCATTTCACAGGTGAATAAATCAAGTTTCAGGAAGGTCAACTACTGTGGCCATGAGCACCCACTGAATAAACTACTGAGCCATGAGCATTCAAACCCAATTAGTCTCCGAGGCATTTGCTAATTCCACCATACCTCTAGACCCTGCAGCCCTTCATAATATTATAACAAAAGAGCTTCTCTGGGGGAATTATAAACATAAATGTCAATTAGAACAAACCCAATAAAAGGTTTCCATATTACATTTACAAAATAGAAAACCACTAATTTATATTAAGTTGGGGTGATTTGTTTTCTTGTTGAAGGTGACTGTTTAGGGAAATAAATAATGCTGTTTTATTCATTGGGAAGCTTTATACTTCAGCAGCTGTAAATATTAACAGAATTAAAGATTTTAACAGGAGTCTAATGTGAGTCCTCTGAAAAGCTATTCTATCAGGTTCTTAGGCTAGGCAGGTTTTTATTTTATTAGGGCCTTGTTAATTTATGATTTATTGAAAGGATTGATTCTACCTGTTATTCTAAGCACTCATATGATATTAGCTTCATTATCTCAGTTTACTGAAGTTTATACATGTTTAAAACAGATGAAGTTGCAGATTAACCTATTACAATTATTTATAGATACAAGCATGCTGCAATACACTTAATGTTTATCTTTTTAACTCCTCAAACTCATACTTTGTAACAATTTAAATGAGAGATTGCCTAGACTGTTTAGATTTTCTCTAGTGATAAAAATGTATTACCAAATAAATTCTGTAAAAAGATTACATGGAGCATATTTGAACCTGTGCAAGATATCAGTTTGTTTAAAGCATTTCAGTAGTAGCATTCATATGTTTTCTTTATATACACGTATTAATGCAAAGGCCTAAGACCTCTAATTGGCCTCACTTTGTTAACCTCATTAAAATCAGTACCATAGAAATATTTGTGTTATTTATTGTCACAACATATGTTCTGGTCTTTTTAGAACTTCAGATATTGTTTTCCATCAGTTAAACCAAGTTAGTAAGATTTACATTGAATTTGCTTTGTTTCATATATGGTCATCAAATGTGATGAGATGAAATGCTCCAGGTGTAGAACTAAACATAAGGGATATTGGAGTATAGAAGTAAGAGAATTAGCATAGAGGCAATTTTTATGTGAAAAGTACCTTAGTCCTAGGATTTCAGAGGACTCTGAACTGACTAAGCAAATGCCAAACTACCCAGTGACTGAGCCCGTTCTCATTGTAACTGAGAGCATATGGTTCACGGAGACGACAGATGCATGTGCTGAATTCTAGTCAGAGTGCTCTTACTGCATAAATATTCTTGGTAGTTTACTAAGGCCTTTCTCCTGGTTATAAAACACTTGTACTATGAATAAGTAAATAATCTATATTTTAAGAAGACATTTGTTTTAATGGAAATTATTTTCCTATTTACAGTTGTTCAGTATAAAATTAAGAAAACGAACAATTTAACAAATTAGCTAAGTTCATAATCTATGAAATAAGGGGTGCGTGGGTGGCTCAGCCAGTTGAGCATTTGACCGTTGTTTTCCACTCAGGTCATGATCTCAGGGTCCTGAGATCGAGCCCCAAGTTGGGCTCCACACTCAGTGGGGAGCCTGCTTGAGGATTTCTCTCCCTCTGTCCCTCCCCCCACTCATACTTGCTCTCTTTCCAAAATAAATAAATGAACCTTTAAAAAAATAAAATCTATGAAATAATATTAAAATGCCTCCATTTATGCAGTTATAAAGAGAAGGTGGACTAGAGAAGCATAACATTTATGCATAGCATAATAAATACATTAACTCTTTGATGCCTTAAAATAGCTTTAGTTAAAGACTGGAAATTGCATGATCCCTAGAATTTAGGGGTTCAAAGCCTAACAAGGACATCAGTGTGGGAAAAGCATTATTGCATTACAGTGCTAACAATATAATAATGATAATGATGATGATGGTGTGAAAATTATAAGGGAGCATCCAACTACTGGGAAAATCAGGAAGGTTTTCAGAAAAGAGGCAGTACTTAGGGTTAGCCTTAGAACCTTTATTTTACCAGAGAGAAAGCGGTAGGATCGTGATACTGAGAAAACAAACAGAAGTATGGGGGTATTTGATCAAATAGCAGAGTAGGCTAATTAAGCTACCTTTCCACTCATTTAACAGTGCCCAACACTGTAAAAAAACATAGAAAATATATGCCACTGAATATACATGTACATATGCATATTTGTATATGTACACAAACACACGTACATCCCTATAACTTAAATGATTACCAAAGAACAAGAAAATTTGGAGAAAGCTGAAAAATGGAGAGCAGATGGGATTGGATCAGTACATTTTCTAGGGAAGCATAAATTATCTAAATGGACAGGAGAAGATGTAGAAACATGAATTGATCAAAACCATAAAAGAAAATGAAAACGTAGTAAAGTTTCTGAGCTTTAAAATAGACACCAATCATAACTCACTCAAGATGGAATAATTTGAACAGCCCAATAATTATTAAAGAAAATGAATTCATAGTTTAAAAACTCCTGAAAAAGAAATCTTCAGGCCCAGATACTTTTATTGGGGAATTCTACCAAATAAAAACAAATTTATACCAATTTAATGCGACCCTTTCCAGAAAATAGAAGAGGAAGAAATATCTCCCTTTCACTTTATGAGGCCAGTATTACCCTGACACCCAAACAAGACAGAATCAAAAGCAAAACAAAAAGAGCAAAGACCAGCATTCCTCATGACCATAGATCCAAAAGTCTTCAACATAATATTAGGAAATTAAATGCAGCAATATATTTAAAATACAGTGACCAAGTATTGTTTATCTAGGAATGCTGGGGTGGTTCAATATTCAAAAACAGTATTACCCACGTATTGACAAACTAAAGAAAAAACACATGATTATATCAAATGATAAAGAACAGTAATTTGACCCAACTCAGCACCTATTCATGACATAAAAATCTCAGCCAGCTACGAGTAGGAAGGAATTTCTTCGAAGAAACCTACCTAAAACCTACCTAAAACCTAAAGACAATATCCTGCTTAATGGTAAAAGACTGGATGTTTCCCCCCTAAGATAGGGAACAAGAAACAAATGTCCTCTCCACCATTTTATTCTGCCTAGGATGGGAAGTTATAGAGAGCAAAATGAGGTGAGAGAAAGAAATTTAAAGGCATTTAACTTGGGAAATAAAGAAGTGAAACAGTACCTATTTACTGATGACCCATTTGTCTACATAGAAAATCCCAAGAAATTGACAGAAAAACAGCACAATTTCAGCAAGGTCACAGGATAGAAGATCAAAACACAAAAATCAATTGTATTTCTATAAATGAGCAATGAACATGTAGAAACTGAAATTTAGAATAATACCATTCATACTCAAAAATGAATGTTTATCGGGGGTGCCTGGCTGTCTCAATCAGTAGAGCATGCAACTTTTGATCTCAGGGTAGTGAGTTCAAGCCCCACTTTGGACATGGAGCTTACTTAACAAAAAATGAATATTTATGGATAATGTAACAGTAAACTTACAGGACTTTTTTGAAGAAGACTACGTAACTTCAAAGGCAAACTATACAGACGAACGGATATACCACCTTGATAGAGTGGAAAATTCCACATAGTAAATGTTCTGCAAATTTACGTGTAGTTTTAATACGATTCCTATCAAAATCCCAGCAGTTTTTTTGTAGATATAGATAAGATAATTCTGAATTTAATATAGAAAGGTGAAGGAATTATAATAATAGCTGAAACAATTTTGAAAAAGAAAAACAGGCTGTCAGATATTTTTTGAAGTTTCTTCAGATATTGTTTCTGTACCATTCTTTTCTGTCCCTCTTGGGCTCCACATCCACATGAATTAGATTTGCTATATTATCCAACAGGTAACTGATGGTAGTAGAAAATACCTATTTATCTATCTCTGAATTTACTTACTCTTTTCCTATCATCTCTAATCTTCTATTAAGTGAATTTTTTTAGTCCTGGTTATTATCTGTTTTTTCAGTTTTAGAATTTCCATTTGCCTCTGTTTTCCAGTAGTTTTTGTTTTTCTGTTGAAATTTCCTTTTTGCCTATTTATTAGAAGCATATTTTCATTTACTTCATTGAATACAGTGATAGGAGTTGCTGTATTCTCATATATCTTATAATTTTTAATTGCATCATGGACGTTTTATTGATCTATTTCATAGGCTGTAGATTGTTATGTTCCTCTAAATGGTGTTGACTGTTTTGCTTTAAGAAGGCAATGGGCTTGGTTAAACTCAAATTTCAAACTGTGTCCCCCCTGTGTTATGCAGAAGGTGCAGTCTCTGTCACTTCTTTTGGCCTTAGCTGTGCTGCTTGTAGTCTGTAATTCCCGAATCAACCAGAAATTTGTACAGAGATTATATATGCAAAATTCAGGTTTTCCGGGGCGCCTGAGTGGTACATTCATTAAGCGTCTGCCTTCGGCTCAGGGCGTGATCCCGGCGTTCTGGGATCGAGCCCCACATAAGGCTCCTCCACTAGGAACCTGCTTCTTCCTCTCCCACTCTCCCTGCTTGTGTTCCCTCTCTCGCTGGCTGTCTCTGTCAAATAAAAAATAAAATCTTTAAAAAAAAATCAGGTTTTCCCTCCTGTGGTTCTCTTTTCTGAGATTTAAATTTTTCACTTTCCCAAAACTTTGTCCTCTCATTTTTCAAGCCAGTAAATTGTGGCATTTTATCTGAGTTCTGGATGCCTAGCACTGTGCCTGAGACCTGTCCTTAGGCAGAAAGCCATAAAAATTGAACACTCTTTGACATTCCCTTTTCCTAATGAAGCTCTTGAAGCCTGAAGTTTCTTTGTAGGAAAGTTTTTAATTAGGTATTACTCAACAGTAACATTTTTAACAGTAATCCCTTTTATATCTTCACTGTTATGTACAAAGCACTTCTACAGTTAGTTTGCATTTTCCTTAGCAGTGTGTCACAATTTATTCATGTTTATTCTTAGTCGTTTGTTAAAATGATTAATAATTTTATAATATTGAAAGATGAATGAATTGGTTATTTTTTGCTCTTACACAGTTGGTATAATTTTGATTCTTATTTTAATATTTTGTATTTCATCTGTATAATGTTAAATTTGATTTTTATGGGCCTAACTGTGAAACTAAATAGAGCTATATTACATTTTGATTTTTTACTACTAGTCTGTTTATACCCTATAGCACTATTCTTTAATCTTCATCTTTGAATTTATATAGGATATTTTTTCAAATACTTTAAGCACAATCTAATCCTCATGTAATTTAATGGTCATTTATGCTTGATTATGAATAAATAAGCAGAGACAGTGTTGCTCTGGCTTTAAAATTCTATATTCATATATTTATGATAATTGTTTTGCTGTGGACTACAGAAACTCAATTTCACAATGCTTAAACCGAGAATTTATTAGCTTGCATCATTTGAAACATGTTGGAATGAACTAGCTTCAGGTACAGCTCAATCCATGGTTTGATCAGCATCATCATATCTTTGACCCTTTTTAGTCATTAGCTCTATGTTCTTCCTTTATGTTTGCTACATTTTCAGACATGCTTCTCCCATGCAAAGTTAGTACCAAAGACAGTCCCCTCCAGAAACTCTGGTTTGTATAAGTCTTTCAGCCACCAACGTCTCCTTTTTCATCATCCTAGCCAAAGTAAAAGAGAGCTCTTACTGGTCTCGTGTAGGCCACATGCTTTTCAGTAAAAGAATCTTTCTGGCTAGGGTTTAGTGCTTTTTTGGCCATGTTGGGGTCATCATCTTATCCCTGGTTTTGAAGGGTGGGGTCAACTCTGAGAAAACAGAAATTTGATCCTCAAGAGAAAATAAGGGTGAACATGTACTGGGTATAAATGAAGTCTGTTACAATACCAGAGCCCTCTAGATTGAATGCTTTCACTATTGATATGCTTTCATTTCACTCCTTTAAATGACTAAATAAATTTGGTGATTATCTTATGTTCCTTTTTAATTATCTTCTACCAGAAGTAGCACATGTGGAATGTGCTAGTTCTGTGTCATGGTATATCTTAATTTTCTCAGTGTCTTTTTCTTACCTTGAGAGTTGTGCTAAACACAGAGAGCAGATTGCTGTTAAATAGATCATAATTTCTTATGAAATATTATTCTTTCATTTAAAGAAGGTACATAAAAGATAAAATTTGCTCTTGGCTTTATATATTTATAAAATTTTATATATATTTATGTATAATATATGAAATAACATATATCAAATACATATATAAAATTAATACATTTATAATATTAAGTATATTCTAGCCAAAAGAAGGTTTTGGCATTCTAAATAAGTCTCCATAAATAATATAAGTAGACCCCAAATTCTCCTGATCACATAAATAATTCTTACATTCAAAAAAGAATTAATACCATTTCTTCACAAAGTTTTCCAAAAATAGGAGATGAATGAACATTTTATGAAGACAGTATTACCCTGATATAAACCAGAGAAAAACATCACAAAGAAAGAAAACTAAAGATTAATAAGTCTTATGAATAAACGTAAAAGATCCTCAGCAAAATATTAGCAAACTGAATCAAGTAGCATGTAAAAAGGACTGTACATCATGACCACATGAAATTTATCCCAGGAATGCAAGGCTTGTTTAACATCCAAAAATTGATATAATATACTGTGTTAATGGAATAAAGGATAAAAACATATAACTGTCTCAAAAGATGCAGACAAAGCATTAACAAAATTCAATATCTTTTTATGATTAAAACACTCAACAAACGGGGCGCCTAGGTGGCCCAGTCAATTAAGTGACCGACTCTTGGTTTTGGCTCAGGTTGTGATCTCAGGGTCACGAGATCAAGCCCTGTGTCCTCGGATTCCAGGCTCAGCTCAGAGTCTGCTTAAGTTTTTCTCTCCCTCTCCCCCTCCTCCACTCTTTCTCCCTCAGATAAACAAATAAATCTTTAAAAAACACTCCATGAACTAAGAATAGAAGGGAACTCCTTCAACTTGATAGCATTTATAAAAATCCCACAGTTAACATAATACTCAATGGTGAAAGGCTGATATTTTTCCTTCTAAGATAGTGATAAGGATGTTTTTCATCACTACTTCTATTCAACATTTACTGCAGGGTTTAGCCAGGGCATGTGGGGGGGGGGAGGACAAAGAAAAGGTATCAGGTTGGAAATAGGAAAGTAAAACTGTCTCTATTTGTAGATGCTGTGATTTTGTTTATAGAGTAATCTAAAAATCCACTAAAAAATATTAGAGCTCATAAACAAAGTTCAGCAAGATTGCATGATAAAAGATCAGTATGTAAAAATCAATTCTATTTCTATACACTAACACTTGAAAATGAAATTAAAACAATTCCATTTATAAGAGCATTAAAAAGAGAAAAAAGCCTAAGTGAAAATTTAACAAAGAAATGTGAGACAGGTACACTAAAACCTACAAAATATTGTTAGAATAATTTTAAGACAATTGAAATGAATAAAGAGCCAATGTTCATGGATCAGAAGACTTAATATTGTTAGATGGTAGCACTTCCCAAAGTGATCTACATATGTAATGCAATTCTACCAAAATTTCACATGGCCTTTTTTGCAGGAATTGACGGGCTGATTCTAATATTTGTATGTGAATGCAAAGGACCTAAAATAGTCCAAACACTCTTGACAAAGAGCAAAGAGGATTCACACTTCATGATTTCAAAACTTATTACAAAGCTATAGTAATCAAGGTAGTATATTACTGGTATAAGGATAGACATATAAATCAGTAGAATAAAATTGAGAGAATGTGATTGAATGCTTAAGTTTATAGTCAGCTAGTTGTATTTGACCAGGGTGCTGAGAAAATAAAATGGGAAAAACTATTCTTGTCAATAGATGGTGCTTGGCACAACTGGATATCCACATGGAAAAGAATGAATTTGGATCTGTACCTCACGTCATACCCAAAAATTAACTCAAAATGGATCATAGGATTAAATATAAGAGATAATACTATAAAACTCTAAGAAGAAAACATTTTCTTGGTTTAAGCAATTGTTTCTCAGACGTGACACAAAAAACACAAGTGATAAAAAAACAGGTTTTTAAAAATAGATTTTATTTATTTATTTATGTGACAGAGAGAAAGAGAGAGAGACAGCAAGAGAGGGAACACAAGCAGGAGGAGTGGGAGAGGGAGAAGCAGGCTCCCACTGAGCAGGGAGCCTGATGCTGGGGCTTGATCCCAGGACCCTGGGATCATGATCTGAGCTGAAGGCAGACGCTTAATGACTGAGCCACCCAGGCGCCCCCCAAAAAACAGGTTTTTGAGGGTGTTCATTTTTTCTCTTTGTTACAAATGATGTCATCAAACAAGTGAAAAGATAACCCACAGAATGGGAGAAAATATTTGCAAATAATATATCTGATAGGCTTTTATCTAAAATATAAAAGGAATTCTTACAACTCAATGATAAAAAGACAAATAATACACTTTAAAAATGGGCAAAAGATTTGAAAAGGTTTTCCTTCAAAGAAGATATACAAATGGTGAGTAAGTACATGAAAAGATTCTCAACAACACTAGTTATAAGGAAAATATAAATCAGAACCACAATGGATACCACTTCATATCCATTAGAATGGCTATTATCAAACAAAGACAGATGACAGCAAGTGTTGGTGAGGATGTAGAGAAATTAGAACCATCACACATCACTGGTAGGATTATAAAATAGTACAGCCACCTTGGAAAACAGTCTGGTCTAGTATTATCACTTTCTCTATGTTATGAAGCATGACAGATTTTATAACGCACTTACCTGTCCAAGTTCTTATTTTGCCAAGAGTGGATAGAGTTTCCTTGGCTCATTGTCTAGTTGGTCTCAGTCAAATCTTAGTTAATAGAAGGCAAAGCTCAATCTAATCCCAAGGGTCTAGATAACATACTAGCCTACTCTAACTTCAGTAGAATGAGGTGGAATTATTTTCTTCTGTGTAATTCCCCATAGTGGTGCAAGCTGGGATTGCAGTGTGTTGAAGAAGGCCAGTGGTCCCAGCATGCACCACTACCAGAGCTTTCCTACCTCTATGCCATCCTTTGGTGTTTTACTTATAATTGCTATATCCTCCCAGGATGAAAGGCACACTTGCCTTTCTTTCCCTTATTTCCCCTGGATGCTACTATTTTGATCAGATAAAGAAAATCGAGAGTGTGGGCAGAGGTAAAGGAGAGTTTAAATTACATTGAGTAACTGAAAGGAGAATGCATTCATTTCTAGGGCTGTTGTAACAAAATACCACAAACCGAGTGCCTTAAAACAACTGGAATTTATTCTTTAACAGTTCAGGAGGCTAGAAGTCTTTTTTTTTAATTTAAATTGAATTAATTAACATAGAGTTTAACATTAGTTTCAGAGATAGAGTTCAGTGATTGATCAGTCTTATGTAATACCCAGTGCTCATTATATCACATGCCCTCCATGATGTCCATCACTCAATTACCCCATCTTCTACCCCCCTCCCCTCCAGCAACCCTCAGCGTGTTTCCTATGATTAAGAGTCACTTATGGTTTGTCTCCCTCTCTGATTTCTTCTTGGTTTATTTTTCCCTCCCTTCCCCCATGTTCATGTTTTGTTTTTTAAATTCCACGTATGAGTGACATCATATGATAATTGTCTTTCTCTGATTGACTTATTTTGCTTAGCATAATACCTTCTAGTTCCATCCATGTCATTGCAAATGGCAAGATTTCATTCTTTTGATGATGGCTGAGTAATATTCCATTGTATATATATATATACCACATCTTCTTTATCCATTCATCTGTCAGTGGACATCTGGGTTCTTTCCATTGTTTGGCTATTGTAGACATTGCTGCTATAAACATTGGGGTGCGGGTGCCCCTTCAGATCACTACATTTGTATCTTTTGGTGTAGATACCTAGTAGTGCAATCGTAGGGTCATAGGGTAGCTCTATTTTCAACTTTTTGAGGCACCTCCGTACTGTTTTCCAGAGGGGCCGCACCAGCTTGCATTCCCACCAACAATTTAAGAGGGTTCCCCTTTTTCCACACCCTTGCCAACATCTGTGGTTTCCTGACTTGTTAATTTTAGGAGGCTAGAAGTCTTAGCATCAAATTTTTGGCATGGCCGTTCTCCATCTAAAGGCTCTAGGAAAGCATCTGTGCTGTGCCTTTCTCCTAGCTTCGGATGGTTACTGACAGTTCTTGATGTTCCAAATCTCTGCATCCGTCTTTATAGGACAGACATTCTCCTCTCTGTTTCTGTATCCAGAATTCTTTCTTCTTGTAAGGACCCCAGTCATATTGAATACAGGGCCCACCCTAATCCAGTATGACGTCATCATAACTGGAACTAACTATATCTGCAAAAAACTCTAAGTCCATATTCAAGAATATTATTTTTACAGATGGACATGAATTTTGGGGGCTCACTATTTAACCCACTATAGACAATAATAGTGCAGTACAGAAGGCTATCAGTGTGTGTGTGTGTGTGTGTGTGCGTGCGCGTGTGCGGTGTAGAAGCCAGGAGCAGATTGGGAGGGAGGGAGTATAGGGATATTTTTAGTATGTATATCACTGAGCACTTTCTTGGCTCCAGGCTCTGCACTGCTGGGCAAACACTATTTCATTTAACCCTTGCAGCAAGCCTGTGCCATGGGTATTGTTCTGTCAGCTCTATAGAGAAGAAAGTTGATGTCTACACTGATGTTTGCAAGGTCACACTGTTAAGAGGTTCGACTTGGAATCACGTGATACACTGTCTACTTCCAAAACCTGTCAAGTGAAACACTAATCTCTACTACCTTAACACTTCTAAGGAAAAGCATTGAGTTGTGGTGATTAAAAGGATGTGAGGCAAGGGGGAAGTCTAAGATGATGCAAGTTGAAATTTGAATTGGGGAACTAGCTCGTATCGCTGGTAAATATTAAAATGAGGAGATCATCTGGAGGCAAGATGTGAATTTTTCTATTGTTTTGGTTGAGAAAGGGAGTAGGGGTGGAAAATGGCGCTCCAGATTAAAATGCACGTTGATGCACATTGATGTAAAGAATCTGCAACTTAACACTGAAGGTGATCATTACCTGGTCTGTGGTACTCAGTTTGACCCAGCATCATTACTCTGTACCCGGTAACCAGGTCCTTGTCATTTGATTCAGTCTGTGGTCAGGCACAGAGCCACCCACCTCAAGTACTCTAGACCACCACACAAAAAAATCTCTTTTTTACTCAGTGTTCTGTTTTGCGTTGTTCAACTTCACTGAAAATATATTAATTCTAAAAGGACAAAACCAGGTGTTCCTCATGTTTGTGTTCACTTTTCCTAATGAAGTAAGTGCAGCTTCAGCCGTTCTTTCATGTGTAATCAGAAGCCACTGTCCTCATTTTAGCTCTGTTTTGGCCTTCCCATGTGTTCTCTGCAATCTCTAGCTGATGTGTGCCTAGGTGAGTCACTTTTCAGGTGACTTCTTATTAAGGCTGTTTGTAAAAACTGCTGCCACAAAAAAAGTACAGCATTGGCTTGGTGTATTTTTTAAAAAAATTACTCTCAAGATTAGATGCAGTGATTCCAGCAAGAAAATGCTAATGGGAACATTTCACTAATTTTTCATGTTGGTTAAAACAAAAACAAACTGTAAAGTATCCTTAACAACTATGAAAATTATAGATGAAGGATTTTTTGAGTGTTTGCAAATATACCCAAGTTTTCTTGGGGATACTTATATTTTATTGTATCAAATAGGTTTAATGTCAATTATTGGAGCACATTAAAAGTAGTATTTGACAATGTAAAATTACTTGTAATTCAGAATATTGAGGGAGAGTCCCTTATTTATTTTTGTGTTTTTATTTAATTTCCAGTTAGTAAACATACAGTGTACTATTAGTTTCAGATGTACAATATAGTGATTCAGCGCTTCCGTACATCACACTGAGCTCATCCCGATAAGTTCCCTCCTTAATCCCCAACACCTGTTTCACCCAACTCCCCCCCACCACGGACCTCCCCCTCTGGTAACCAGCAGTTTGTTCTCAAGAGTTGAGAGTCTGTTTCTTGGTTTGCCTCTCTCTGTCTCTCTTTCTCTTTTTCCCTTTGCTCATTTGTTTTGTTTCTTAAATCCCACATATGAGTGAAATCATATGGTATTTGTCTTTTAAGAGAGATTCCCTTATTTAAAAAAAGGCAAGAATATTTTTTTTATAAAATCGGTTTCAGATAATGGCCATTTTATTTAAGATTCTTAATTATGTATATAATACAATTTAAGAATTTGTTTTGGGGCAAAAGTAAGTATTAAGCAAAGATTGAATAGTCACATTCTATCCTTTTGGAGGAGGTCAGTTTGAAAAAAAAGCTGTTTTCCATAGATGTAAGGTTTATCTTTTTCCTGGTAGTCTCTGCATATTTCTTTTTTTCTTCTTATTTCTTAATATGTCTTACTTGCTACGTTCTTTTTCTTTTAATTACTAATTTACATTGAGCTCCTGGAGAAAAGATAGTGGTAGTTATTTTCCAAACATGAATAGTAAAAGCAATTTGCAGCAGCTAGGAACCGTATCAAATAAGTGTGCTGTCTCTAAAATGAGTGAGTAAAATGATTGGAATTTCTTTTCATAGAAAATAGGGTTTCATTGAGCCAGATATATATCAGTTCATAGAATTGGTTAGAAAAGTTTTGGCATATTGGTTTATACATTTTTAATAATTCTGTACAAATTTGTGAATTTCTTTAAAAATATATTTATGTAATTGTTATTTTTTACCAGTACCTCAGAAAATACTGAGACTTATATTGAATATGTAATCTTAGGAACGGTGACATTTAGAAATAGATTTTTCAACTATTTTCATTGAATAAGAATATAATTGATCAGGTTCCTATATTTTGGTTGCATATGCAAATTACTATGAACTAAAATACACTTGGGAATAGTTAATAATTCCAAATATGAAGCTGACTAAAATATTATGACAAATTTATTTTCATCATCTGGAATTCTATTTAATCAGCAGAAGAGGGGTGGACTTGAGAATAAATAATATTATGTTAATTAATATGGGGAATAGCTTCCAACTACAAAGTTTATAGGCAGAAATTTTCTGACAATCGTTAGAAATCTTTGAGAAGGACTCATAATGTATTCCAGGGTGTAGAATGTTTTCCCTCTGAACTTTCTTGAGTCATTCCTCTCTTTCTTTCACACGGTGACATTGATGGGAAGGTGAGTCTTAGCCCTCCTTAAGCCCGTTTCCAAAATGTAGTTACTACGACTAGATACATCATATGACTGTTCTGAGGACTGAATAAATGCAGGTTGGGTAGTGTTTGGGACAGCACCCAACATATGGCAAGTATTCAAAATTACTAGCTACTTTTATTGATACTTTTTTTTACCAGCGGTCTCAAAGCCATCTTGTACTTCAGGCACTGACACTGCAATTAACTCCTCAATCACTGCCCTTCCCAGTCCAACCCCAGGGGAACTAGACAGTACCCCGATCCACCAACACCACATCACCTGCTCATTGAAAAACACTTTTATTCAATCTTGAACATGTGAGATGGAGACCAAGACCCAGCAGTTACTATCTAATCAGGTTACTAAGTTATTTTTCACTTTTCCTAGGGATGAAAGTGTATACACCAACAAATGCCTAGAGATCAGGGCTCCCCAAAACTTTCTTGTGAAGAGTCAGGCAGCAAACATTTTAGGCTTTGTGGGCCATAAAGTCTATATCACAACTATCTGTTGTCATGCAAAAGTCATCAGAGACAATATGCAAAGAAATGAGTTTGGCTATTTTCTCAGACAACTTTGCACAAAAAAGCCACTTGGGTTGTAGCTGGCTGACCCTTGTTAGAGTGCATATGTAATGGTTGTAGACTATTTATTTGTTAAACGAGGCTGTGAACTCATTGAGGCCTCACTGAAACCAAGTCTTACCTTTATAATATGTGTACACATACATATTTGGGATTCAGTAAATAGTTTTTTAGAATAAATAAGTCATTGATTCAAAAAATTAAATAGCTCAGTAAATTACATCCTGATCAACTATATGTATATACACACATACATAGCACAGTTATCTTTGCCTGTTTAAAACTCTGTAATAGGTTGAACTAATTTACTATATAATGAATTCAGTTTTCAAAAATAATGAGGGATGACTGAAACTAAATGACCCTTTGATATTAATGTTCATTGAGAGATACTAAAATTGTTTGTGTGTTTGTGCATATGTGTGCATGTTTTGGGGCAGGGGTTGGGGGGAGAAAGGTTGATTTATATTATTAAGACTCTAGGGGCGCCTGGGTGGCACAGCGGTTGAGCATCTGCCTTCTGCTCAGGGCATGATCCCGGCGTTATGGGATCGAGCCCCACATCAGGCTCTTCCGCTATGAGCCTGCTTCTTCCTCTCCCCCTCCCCCTGCTTGTGTTCCCTCTCTCCCTGGCTGTCTCTATCTCTGTCGAATAAATAAATAAAATCTTAAAAAAAAAAAAGACTCTAAACTAATATAGGTATCGACAGAGCATTAGATTGTGTTCGGAATTTGCAGGCAGTTAAAAGCTAAACGTGAGACACAGTAGAATATATATTTTGATCAAAAGAAACAACCTTTTTTCATAAGGAGCAAACCTTTTTCCTGGTACTAAAACAACTATAATATGAGTACTTGAACAAGCAGTATTAAGCAACATAATAGATAATATTTCCAGTAATGGCTGTAGAAAAAGTGCACAATGTTCTCATTTCACTGTTTTATGTGTGGATATTTGACTAAAGCCAAAGACACAGCAATAAAACATACTTCATTAGAAATAGGGTTTTTGGAGACATTTTATTTCAGAATGATTTCCCGTATTTTATAAGTAACAAAGATCTCAAAGAATGGGTCAAATATTGTGGTTCATCACTGGCCTTCATTAGGTCCAGGTCTCTGAGGGACCACCAACTTATTAGTTAATGATTAAAAGCCTTTCACCTAGACAGTAATTATGACAAAATTCCATTCCATATATATCAAACAAAGCACTTTTCCATGTACTATATCTCATTAGACCTCTCAACAATCCTGGACAAGCATTATTTGCAGCATCTTATAAATGAAGAAATGACAGTGATGAGGGATGAAGTGTGAGAGCCCTGGGTAAAGGGCAGAATAAAGCCTAGCATCTGCAGAGACCTGTCACTCCAGTATAAAATTCGAAAAATTTTTCTTTAAAGAGTGAGCCATTTAAAAAACAAAACCTAGAAACTCAATATATAAAAGAAAGAGCTGTTCTGCTTAACTACGAATGGAATGGGTTCAGACACCAACTTGCTTCTTCCAGAATGGCCCTTAAAACACCAGTGTCCCTAAGGATCCTTGCTGCTCACTCTGAAAACCACTGGTATGTATCAGTGAAGATGCAAAGGCTTTCACTTAGGAGATGCGTGAGGACAACTTTTAAAGTTTTTTGTAGGACCTAGGGTATTTGTTTGCTTTGCTTTTTAGTATAAGACCCTAAAGGATTAAAATGCATGGTCTCACTCTACAAATATGCCTGATGATTCTTGATTGAAACTTATGCACATGTATTTAGGAACTAAAATTCTTCATTACTAAAATACTACTCTTATTTACCAAATTCTTGAAAACCTAAAGGATTTAGCCCTGATAAAAAAGGCCATGTTTCTCTCTCTCTCTCTGCGTCTCTCTCTCTCTCTCTCTCTGTCTCAAGCATAGCCATTTGGTCTGGCTAAAACACCCTCCTTGGGTGGATTACCAATTTGCCTTTACTGAACCTTGACTATCTCAGAGGATGTGCGTCCCTGTATTCCTCTAAGACAAAGCTATACTGCCTTCCTCCAGGATTTCAGGACTCCGTATTTCCCCTTTCTCTCCATTTGCAATTACTGATCACAATGCTCCTCTCACTCTTCTGGTTAAAAAAGAAAATCTTTGCTTCTTTGAGGAGCCACCATAAGGCCGCCTCTGCCTTCGGGTTGCTATTCCATTAGGTATCTTGGTCGCTCCTTTGGTTCACTGAGATGCCTGCTTTTACGTTCTTTCTTTACACTCACCTCCACTCCCTACCAAGTCTGGACCAAGTCTTCAAAAACTGCACTGATTGCAAAACCAAAGTGCAAAAATCCTACTCCCTTAACATAGCCTTCTTTCAAGTTCTTCTAATACTCACACTAGACCAATTACTATCTTCAATCCATAGATGGTTCTTTATTCACGGTTCCTCTTTTCATCACTTTCCTTCATGAATAACCTAATCCCATCAGTCTTTTGTATGTTCTGCCTTGAAAGCCACCCCCTCTGGTTCCTTGCCCTTCTCTCACTCCATTGCATTCCCTTGAAAAGCCCCTACTGTGTTGAAATCTACCATTTGCCTTTTCCATTCCTGCAGCCCAGCCACTTAAGCTAATAGAAAAGAATCACAAAAGCTGGGAAGTTGTTTTCACCTTAGCTTCATTAGCACAAACCTAACTAGATGGTTAGCCCTGCCCAGTAACTGTATAGTTTTCCAGTCTCCAAAATAACTAATTTAACCTTTCTCCTCTCTCTTTAAGCCTCCTTATTTGGATCCTTTCTCCTTACCTGAGCTTCTGATCTCACCTCACATTTTACTGAGGAACACAGTACACATCAGGTGGGAATTCCCTCCTTTTCCCACTGCCAAATTGTGAACCTACTACATCTCATCATCCGTCCTGTGATGTCTTAGGGAGTGTCTTGCCTCCTCCTGGAGGGCAGTCCCCCTGTCTGTGCTCTTTGCTTTAGCTACTACAGGGTAAGCTCCAAAGCAGATACCGTCTCTTCTTTTTTCACCATCCATATGCTTCGTACCTTGTACAGCGGTTGGTGTAATGCACATTTGTGTGTATTATTTATATCTGTATGTGTGTGAGAGAGAAAGAAAGGGGTGTGTGCATGCTGTATCTCTTGGCTTATGTGAAAAAATTAAAGAACCAAAGCCATTTTACATGGCCCATTGATATTTTAACTGAATAGCTTGTAAAGGATGATGGCTTCCCAAGCTACAGTGATACCTTTCCGTTTCAGGAAAAGTGCCAGGTTATCAGGTTATCATGCAGAAAAGACAGAAAAATTATTCCTAGTCTTTTGTAGAAATCAAAACTGCTGATTATAACATCCCATACGGAGTAAGTATAATAAGCCTATAATGTACTCACCGAGCTCTGAAATTGCATTCATTTGGAGCATTAATTTTCCAAAATTATTTCAGCTGGTTCTAACATTAATAAAAGTGCATTACCTGTTTTAATAATTGGGGAGGAAAGAAGAATTAGTCTGGCTTCTGATCTGCACGTGGAGAAGTGTGAGCACTGTGGAGCATATAAGTGAATCTCACAGTGATTCAGTGCTCTTCTTACATGCAATTCAAATAGAAATGAGAATCTGAGGCAACCAGATTTTCTTTAAAAAGGTGTCTTAAGAGTAGATTATGATTTTTTAATCTTGAATTGGAGCTGTTAAGATGACCTCTTCTGTGTCCAGAAATCTGCTTAAAGACCTTGCTGGAGAGCTGAGGTCAACAAAAACCCAAAATACGGTAGAAGGAGGTAGATTATAAATCCATGGAAGATAGCCAGGTACTGTGAAGCCAAGACAATAGATAGATTGTAGGAAGAGGTAAGGGATGGACCTTGGAGTCCCCAAAAAATCACTGGTTAAAAATGGAGCTGGAATACATAACTGTCAGCATCAGTCTAAATCAGACTAGTATCTTTTAACATTTCTCAAAAGTGAGAGAGGTACAGAAGTGCTGGGTTTGCAGAGGGCTTCCTGTCAGAGTGTGTCCTGAGTTAACAGAGAGGCTGTCATGATGTCAAGAAAGGAAGTAATTAAACAGAGTGGGATTTGATAATTTAAAAAGGAAGCAAAAAAATTACTATGAAAAAAACCCTTCATGGGTAGTTCTTATTGGTTCAGGAATCTAATCTCAGCCTCGTCAGTCGTGAAATATATCCTTGGTCCTCCTAATGAAACTCTAACTGTAATTACTTTCTTTTCCTCACAAAACCAAATCTTTGGGAATATTGTGTTAGATATGCTTAACTGTATTTCTTATTCATTTCAGCTTCATTAACGTCATTAAACATGAGATGTACTTTCTCTAAGTGAAAGAAAAAATAATTACATATTCAGAACAGAAATTTCCTTTTCCCCTATTACTGTCATTTCTCTTTCATAGCTTCAAACATACTTCCATTCCTCTTTACAGCGGTGGTTCATGGAGGGATTCAGTGGTCTATAGTTACCCTCAACTGATAGCAAAATTTTGTGTGCATAGGCATTTTCCCCCTTGAGAAGAAAGTTCATCACGTTCTTCAGATTGTCAAAGGGTACCATGACCTGGAAAAGATTAAGAATCTTTTCTCTGTAGCATTTTTTTAAGACTCTCCAAGACAACATGGTGGAGTCATTTCCATTTGTCTTCACTACATCCATTTTTCCATGTGCTTGGCTTTCCTCAAGTCCTAAGTTATTACAGGATCTCTGCTAGGTTTCTTTTTAAAACATTTTGTTCTTGAGTATTGCTTCATTATAAGGAATATGCTACCATTAAAATGACTTAAAATATTATTTGTGCTATTTTCAACAGGTTATCTTAGCATTAAAGAATTAAACCCCTGAATCATGTTTCAAATAATAATCTTTCTGAGGGGAACATTTTATAGGTACAAAACTATTATCTCTACTGCTGAGAGCAGACTTTTACCTTTTAAACAAAAGTATAATCAGCCTCATCTGTGCTGTTTTGTGCTAAAGTTCTTTTTTTTAAGATTTTATTTATTTATTTGAGAGAGAGAGAGAGCTCATGAGTGGTGGGGAGGGGGAGAGGGAGAAGGAGAAGTAGGCTCCCCACTGAGCAGGGATCCCCAGGCAGGGCTTGATCCCAGAACCCTGGGATCATGACCTGAGCCGAAGGTAGATGCTTAACTGACTAAGCTACCCAGGTGCCCCTTGTGTTAAAGTTCTAATAAACTATCCTTATCCAGTGTTCAGTCAGGTCTAAGTGTAATAATATGAATTCCCGGAACAAGGTCACTTGATAGAAGTAAAATAAAATTCAAGGGTACTTCAACTTCAATTTTACTCATGTGTACAAGCCATTTTTAATGTTCAGTCTTTATTCTCCATTAAAGGATAAAGAACTCCTTTAGGTATTTTTTCCAAGAAGCCTTAAATGTCGTGTTTCATTTTCTACCTTTTCATTGAATAACCATGTCATACAATGTATGATCTAAATGAAATACAAACACAAATTTACAGCTACATCAGAGCTTTTCCTTTTTGTAAAGCATAATAACCCATCCTTTTTTATATGTATTTATCAAATACCTATTTTGTGAAAAAATTTTCAAGGTCCAATGAGATAAATGATGTGAATGTCTTGTTACCTAGTAATGCCATTTAAATATAAAAAATTAGATTGACTAAAGAAGACATGGTATTTAATAAGCCGTGTTGGTGGTGCCACATCGAGATTCCCTTTATCAAGCCAGTCCAACCACCCCCTTGGTGCTGTTGGGTTGGCTGCTACAGCTCACATTCACTTCTCCAGAGATTTGCTCCATTCCCAAAAGCCTTGGAAGATGTGCCTTCATTTCCCAAACTGGTCCTGGGTCATTGTCTTACTAATATGCAGATATAAACACTCAGGTTCCTTGCTTCAAGGTGGGAAAAACTCAGTGATGCAGTTTATGCTCCAGAATTCTCTGTAGGGACAGGCTGAGGCAAGATTCATCCTGAAAATGTATCTTTGCTTGTCTCTTTCCTCTGCCCCATCTTGCTTCTTCCCTCACACCCTTACAAGTTTCCCCTGAGAACACGCCATCAGGAAATAAATTGCTAAAGAATCTTCATCTTAGGCTCTGTTTCTAGGGAACCTGACTTTAGAGTATAAACAGTGTTCGGGGATGTGTTCTTCTATAAAGTACTCTTTTTATTATATAATAATTATACACTCACCAAACTATAGAGTTGCAAAAGACTAGAATTTTGCATCTTTGCCTCTTAAAACTGGGTAGTGAGTCCCAGTAAGTGACTTAAGGGCCAAAAAAACAGTTTGGAACAGAACCTAAGCACAGGTCTTCTGGTTTGTAGTTTTGAGGTTTTCACATGATTGTTACAGTTAAGAATATTTTTCCTTTTATGAACCCATGACTGAAGAGAATGACTCTTTATATAAATGTAAGTGAATTTGTTAAATGTTCATTCAGCAAAGGATTATGAAACAATGTCAAACCCATCTCATTAATTGTTGGCAGCACTCTGTCCCTCTCTGTCCCAAATAAGGATCTCATTCCATCAGCCTAAGAAATCTTAAATTTTTTCAAATACTATAGAGGTGGGGCTCAGTCATTAAGCGCCTAAGAAATCTTAAATTTTTTCAAATACTATATAGGTGTGGCTCAGTCATTAAGCGTCTGCCTTCGGCTCAGGGTGTGATCCCAGAGTTCTGGGATCGAGCCCCACATCGGGCTCCTCCACTGGGAGCCTGCTTCTTCCTCTCCCACTCCCCCTGCTGTGTTCCCTCTCTCGCGCTCTGGCTGTCTTTCTGTCAAATAAATAAATAAAATCTTTAAAAAAATACTATATAGATATTCTTTGAAGACTGATTTCCTACATAATGGGAAGGTACTGAATCCTGTAGAAATGCAGTTATCATGTAAAGCATGCCTATTTGTGTACTAGTACACAACTTTTAGAATTTGTCCATAGTTGGCACACAATGTTATATTAGTTTCAGGTGTACAACCTAGTGACTCAACATCTGTATAAGTCCTGCTATGCTCACCACATGTGTCGCTACGATCTGTCACCATACACTGCTTTTACACTATCATTGACTGTATTCCCTATGCTATGCCTTTTATTCCCATGGCTTCTTCATTTCATAACTGGAATCCTCTGTATCCCACTCCTCTTCACCCAATTTGCCCATCCTCCCACCCCCTTCCCTTCTGTGATCCTTCTTAAAACCACTTCAGAGAAATGTGAAATGTTGCCAGTATAGATACCTATTAATGTTACATCTGTTTATTAAATAAGTGTATAAGTCAAAGAAGCAAAAAGCGAGATGTTTGACCTTGTTGTGTACAGATACTGGAGGAGAAAAACCTTTTACCTCTTACGGGCAATGTTTCCACGCCCTTAGCATCCCCTAAAATAGACCTGGGCTCCATCTTAATGTTACGAGTATTAGAGAGGCTTTTAATAAAGCAATCTATTATGGCAATTGTTAAAGGCTACATTTTTCCCCCTGTTCTTCTATAAATGTGAGCATGTGATTGGGGTCTTAAGGAATCACATAGGGTGCTCTTGAGCAGAGAGGCAAAGTGCCTTTAGTAGCTAAAGACCTTGAGAGGCCAACAGACTGAAAAGGCTTGCCAGCAGGGGGAGATCTTAAAAGCAGGCCTGGATAAGGAGAGAAAGTGCTGAAAGCAGAGGGGATCAAGGGGAGGAGAGAAGGTGTTTTCCAATTTCAGGCAAAGCGTACATTTATGGAGAGCCATAAGAGCGAATCAGGGTGGGCTGGTGAGTGCTAAGGATACAAAAAATCCTCACAGTCCTTAGCCACAGAACAATGACAGAGAATCAGATATTAGAATTCCCAGAATGCCCTGAGCTCATATTAAAGCAAAGTTAGTCCACTTGAACTGGGTAGAAGGAGTGGGGAATTGAAACTTTAGAATTGCTATAATTTTATAGTCTCCCTTCAAGCAAAATGCCAAAATGATTAGATATTCCATTTATGGGAGGAGCTTTCCTTCAGAATCTGTACATAACCAAGTGAAAGCCCTGTTTCTTTTTTGCTTTATATCACACATTTACGTGGTTTTTCTAAATAAACTCTGAAGTTCATAGGTATCAGATGTTGATCATAACACATTAGGTTTTTGTGAACTATGTAAGATCAGTCATCACATCAAAAGTACAAATTCTGAAGGTCTTATTGTAGCATAGAATCGTGACTACCTAGGTATTAGTAGAAAACATTTCAAAGTTTCTGAGGCTGATGGAGTGAGGTTTTTTTTTGGTTTTGTTTTTTGTTGTTGTTTTTTTTTTTTTGAGGGCGATTATCAAAAATTAACAAGACTGACTTTCAGGAAAGATGGTGGAGTAGGAGAATCCTAAGCTCACCTTGTCCCATGGATATAACTAGATGATACCCATATCAGTGTGAATAACCCAGAAAATGACCTGAAGACTGGTAGAACGGACTCTCCAGAGCTAAATGTAGAGAAGAGGCCACATCACAGATGGTAGGAAGGGTGGAGATGCAGTCTGGAGCTAAATGGACCCGTGGCACAATCTGTGGGAGGGAAGAATGCTGCAGGCGTAGAGAAAGTAAGGAAACAGACACCACAGGCATGGGGAGCTCACACAGAGAAGACGAACCCCTTAACACTTGGCTTTGAATTTCAGAGGGACTGAATTTCATGACTTCTTAAAATCAGTGGAGCTTAACACCTGGAACTTTAAAAATCACCTGGCTCTCCTGTGGGAGAGCCTGAGGGACAGAGAGTCCACCTTTAAAGAGACAGCACAACAAACAGCCCCGTGGAGATACAGTCTAGAAGCAGCAGTTTGAAAAATGCCTGGCATACACAGGAGAGAGATTTGTTCACTGATCTCAGAGCATTTACTGGAGGTACAGGGATCTCTAAGAGACTATACACTAGAGGAAGCAGAAGAACAAATCAGCCACCTGGAGGACAGAGTAATGGAAAGCAATCAAGCTGAACAGGAGAGAGAAAAATAATAATAAAAAGTAAAAATAGACTAAGGGGACTCATTGACACCATCAAGTATGATAACATTTGCATTATAGGGACCCCAGAAAGAGAAGAGAGAGAAAAGGGGGCAGAAAATATATTTAAAGAAATAATAGCTAAAAACTCTCTGAATCTGGGGAAGGTAACAAAAATCCAGATTCAGGAGGCACAGAGAACTTCCAACAAAATCAGCCCAAGGAGGTCCACACCAAGACACATAGTCTTGGCAAAAACTAGTGATAAAGAGAGAATTTTAAAAATAACAAGAGTAAAGAAAAGAATTATATACAAGGGAAATGCCATAAAGCTGTCACTTGATTTTTCAGCAGAAATTGTGCAGGCCAGAAGTCAGTGGCACAATATATTCAAAGCACTGAAAGAAAAAAACTTGCAACCAAGAATACTCTATCCAGCAAGACTATCATTCAGAATAGGAGAGATAAAGCAAAAATCTTCCACAAAGTATTAGTGAACTGAATCCAGCAATACATTAAAGAAGTCATTCACCACAATCCAGTGGGCTTTATTACTGGGATGCAAGTGTGGTTCACTATTCACATATCAATCAATGTGATACATCACACCAACAAGGGAAAGCATAAAAACCATATGATCATTTCAATAGATGCAGAAAAAGCATTTGACAAAGTACAACATGATAACCCTCAACAAAGTAGGTTTAAAGGGAATATATCTCAACATAATAAAGGCCCTATAGGAAACATGCTTAACTAACATCATACTCAGTGGTGAAAAACTGAGAGCTTTTTCTCTAAGATCAGGAACAAAACAGGGATATCCACTCTTACCATCTTTATTCAACATAGTACGTGAAGTCCTAGCTATAGCAATCAGAACAGAAAAAGAAGGCATCCAGATTATTAAAAGTAAAATGTTCACTGTTTGCAGATGACATGATGCTATATAATGAAAACCCTAAAGACTCCACTAAAAAACTACTAGAACTGATAAGTGAATTCAGTAAGGTCCCAGGATACAAAAACCCATTGCATTTCTATACACCAATGGTATGGTAGCAGAAAGAGAAATTAAGAAAACAATCCCCTTTACAATTGTGCCAAAAAGAATAAAATACCTGGAAATAACCAAGGAGGTGAAAGACCTGTACTCTGAGAAGTATAAAACGTCTATGAAAGAAATTGAAGCAACAAAAACACCCAGAAAGATATTCCATTGTCATGGATTAGAAGGACAAATAATGTTTTTATACACACACACACACACACACACACTATCCAGAACAATCTACGTATTTAATGCAATCCTTATGAAAATACCAACAACATTTGTCACAGAACTCATAAAAATAATCCTGAAATTTGTGTGGAACCACAAAAGACCTCAAGTAGCCAAAGCAATCTTGAAAAAGAAGAACAAAGTTGGAGGTGTCACAATCCCAACTTTCAAGATATATTACATTACAGAGCTGTATTAGTGAAAGCAGTATGATATTGGCACAAAAATAGGCACATAGATCAATAGAATAGAATAGGAAGCCCAGAAATAAACCTACTATTATATGGTCAGTTCATCTTCAACAAAGCAGTAAAGAATATACAATGGGAAAAAGACCATCCCTTCAAACGGTGCAGGGAAAACTGGGCAGGTACATGCAAAAGAATAAAACTGAACCACTCTGTTACAACATTCACAAAAATCAACTCAAAATGGATTAAGGACCTAAATGTGAAACGATAAAGATCTTAGAAGAGAGCATAGGCAGTAATTTCTTTGACGTAGGCTGTAGCAGCATTTTTCTAGATAGATCTCCTAAGGCAAGGGAAACAAAAGCAAAAATAGATTATTGGGACTACATCAAAATAAAAAGCTTCTACACAGTAATGGAAACAACTGAAAGACAGCCTACTGAATGGGAGAAGATACTTGCAAATTACATATCTGAAAAAGGCTTGGTATCCAAAATATGTAAATAATTTATACAACTCAACACCCGAAAAAACAATCCAAATGGGCAGAAGATGTGAACAGACATTTCTGCAAAGAAGACATACAAATGGCCAACAGACACATGAAAAGATGTTCAACATCACTTACCATCATGGAAATGCAAATCAGAACCACAACGAAGTACTACTTCACACCATCAGAGTGGCTTAAAAAAAATCCACAAGAAACAACAAGTGTTGGCTACATTGGCAAAGATATGGAGAAATAGGAACCCTCATGTACTGTTGGTGTGAATGCAAACTGGTGCAGTCACTGTGGAAAACAATAAGGAGGTTAACAATTAAAAAAAAGAATTACAATGGGATCCAGTAATTCCACTGCTGGGTATTTACCCAAAGAAAGCAAAAACACTAATTTGAAAAGATATAAGGCACCCCTGTGTTTATTACAGCATTATTTTCAGTAGCTAATATATAGAAGCAACCCAAGTGTCCACTGATAGATGAATGGATAAAGAAATGGTATGTAAATAAAAAGGAATATTACTTAGCCATAAAATGAATAAAATCTTTCATTTGCAACAACACAGATAGATCTAGAGATTTTAATGCTAAGTGAAATAAGTCATTCAGAGAAAGACAATTACCATATGATCTCACTCATATGTGGAATTTAAGAGATAAAGAACAATAAAAGAGACAAACCAAGAAACAGACTCAACTACAGAGAACAAACTGATAGTTACCAGAGGGGAGGTGGGTGAGGGGGATGGGTGTAATAGGTGAAGGGAATTAAGAGTAAACTTATCATGATGAGCACTGTGTAAGGTATAGAATTGTTGAATCACTATATTGTACACCCAGAACTAATAAAATACTGTGTAATAACTATTGCAGAATTAAAAGAAAATTAATAAGACTCTGTCAGGACTGAGCTCCTTCATTCTGTTAAAATACTGAGTTATTAAAAAATTCAATTATTATGTATAACATGCCTACATTGGTAAGTTCTTTGTTTTCTTCACTAGTTTATTGCTATATCGGGACTTTTATCAAACCCAAAATGCTCCAAGTTACTTCTTTCATAAACTAATAATATAATACATTCACCTTCTTTAAAAAAAAAAAGATCATGTACAGGGATTTGACTAGCTGTTGCTTAGTTATTGTGAGCGTGGAGTAGAAACTCCAGTTCTGAACTCCTTATGTTCTCCTAACATAGCATAAAGAATATATAATGAAGTTGACTCTGACCTGAAGTCCCATGATTCTTCCATACCAACTTCACTAAAAGAACAGAGAATGGTGGATTGAGACAAGTATTTATATGGGTGAAATATATCTTTTAAGGGTCATTGTTATATCTTGTAATCTTTCAGCTTTCTCTTGCTTCTAACTTCTCAGATATGTAAATAGACCAGAAAAGAGCCAGGTAGCTTTCTGGCTTTCACACTGAAGATAAAAGATAAATGTACACTAGGATTTTCTCCTTAGGTCTGTAACCATTTAGATACCAAATCTTCTCCTTTCTTATACATAAAAACACAGTAAAGGTCCTCCAGGTAGAGGTTGCTCATGTGTTCATTCATTCAAGAGCATTTTATTGCTTACTTAGTAAGTAGAGGGCAGTGTGTTAGGAACTAGCAGTGTTGTGGTAAATAAACTGAATGTAGTTCTTTTCCTCACTGAGCTGATGGTCTAGCATCCTTACTAATTCAGTATCTAAAATAGCTAATTACATGGGTTGCATAGTTGAGCATCTGTTGGAAGCACTCCAAGAGGCTCAGATGAGGGACATTTGTAGGTCGTTCAAATGAAATTTTAACTCCTCCTAGGCTTTATTTAGCAAGTTAAACTTAATGCCATCAATACAGGCAATTAAGATTCAGAAGGTGGTAAAGGACATTAAGGCACAAAGTTACCCATCACATTAAATTACTTAATCTTTTCATCTCATTGCTTTTGAAGTAAATGACCTCAAGAGTTGGTGGGCATTGGTATGGCCTAATGTTTAAATACAGTTTAAAATCAAATGTTGATATTCTGAACAGCTTCCATTCCTTCTTATGGAATGTATCCTTGATTTTGGTCTTTTTTCAGTAAGAGGCATTAAAAAATAATGATTTCCTCTTCGTACAGAGCACAGGGACATGATTCTTTCTAGATGAGACACCATTGTGTCGTTAGAGATGAAAGTTGTTTATTATGACCTGGACGATTTCAGGAATCCTTTGTCTAAGTTTAGGTTTCCCCAAAAGTATATTGTCAGATATAAGGTGGATCCAGGTAGTTAATTTGGGAGAAAATTATAAGAAGTACATGGAGGAAAGTGGGGAAAGTGAGACAGGGAAGGGAAAGATGTCTTGAAAGGGTTGTAATGAGCAGGTTTTCATGGTGGGCAACTGGGGATCAGTCCTATTGGGGACCCTTTGAGGAACCATGGGGAACATGCTTAAGAAATATTCCATCAAAGGCCAAAGTAAGATGAAGTATTTTCCTACCAATTCTCAACTGTCATTGGTTGAGGGTACTTTTCTGGGCCAGTGAAACCTTAGACACTTACAGGCTTCCCAACAAGCAGGCTGGACAAGCCCTCTAGAGGAAACCTTTGGGTAGAGAAGCAGTTGATGGCAGACACTTAAGGTAGGAAGTTGTCAGTGTCCTGGGAACTGGTCACCACAGCTGCAGTTCATTCAGAGGTGGAACGAGGGGGTATGAGGCGGAACATTTACAACATTGGCATATGCTGGCAACAAATTGCTGTAAATTGCATTTCCTTGAAAAAACACCGTGGTCAGTCAACATTTTACAAAATGTTGGTCCATAGACTGGTCCAAAATTCCCCCATAACAACGCTTTATTTTCTGCAACACAGCCAAAGAAAAATGGTGTGCACATGCACTTAGAGCATTTAAACTATCCTATCACAATAATGGTTATTTCACCAGAAAAAAAAAGTTGCATACTATTACTTATTCTCTTCCTTATCTATGATTTTTCTAAGGGCTGAAAGAGAGATGTTCCATGGAGCAGTTTGTCTCAGTGAATATAGCCCACTGACAGGAAAATAAATGGATGATGAATTCAGAGTGGCATTCGTGCCACATTCCTTTACTGAGGATAATGGTACCCTGTGCTTCTTTACTAACTTATTCCACTTGCCCTTATGACACCATTGCAATGTCAGAGCAGTTTTTATTGCCTTACTTCACAATGTAAGAAACTTAGTTTCATTAAAAGCATGAATCTTGTATCTGGAATGTGCCACATACTGGGTTAGACACTCTTCCTGGGGATATTTCAGTTACTCCTACTCAGAACCTTGGGGGGGGTTATTTTTCTCATTTACTGACAAAAGCTCTAATCAGGGACTGGCAAAGTTCTCATGAGACAAGAAAGTTTGGAAGTAAGACCCAGTTCTTGGAGTTTTGTCTCCATCCCCAGTACTTACTCCCCTCTAACTCATGACCTCTGCAGGTAGTCTCCAGATTCCCCCCAGCATTCCTAGACAGACGTCTACACTTACTATTACTACCTCCATAAAACCTTGCCTAGTACCAAATTTGTGGATTGCGTAATTTCCACATAATTACCACACACTGAAGATATTTTTATCTGTGCTAGCTTGATCTCACTTCAGATAAGAGTCGACTTGATTATAAACTTCATGGGATAACGCCCAGTGACGGATTTGTGTCTCCTGTGATACATCTCCTCCTTCTGTCTTCTACTGCATTTCACTTGGTTATTTCTGAAAATTTTTATTGACATAGACTGTAAGACTATGTATATGTACCCTTATTTAGCTGTACAATTTTATCTCACATGGCACTCCTTATATTCCATCATGTCTCTCGTAATTGCCATGCTCTGTCTCACCATGTGAACTTTGTATATGCTGTTCCCTCTCCTAAAAATGTTTGTACTTTTCATGGTCACCCGTAAACCCCTTCTTAAGCTTCATAATGGTGCTTAAGCTTAAGGTTCCTTAGGGAAACTTCCTTAACGAATCTAAGCAGATCTCCCTGTTAGAGACTCTAATAACATCGTGTGTCTCTTTGTTCCTATTATCAGAATTCTGAATGTATATGTTTGTGTGTGTATATGTGTGTGTGAATATTTAATTAACATCTGTCTCTCCCACCATCCTACATGCCCCATTACAGCAAAATCCTCATCTGTTCGGACTCACGAATGTATCTCCTAGAAATTAGCACGGGGCCATGCTCATGGCAGACGTCCATAAGTCTTGAATAAAATAAATAAATCTCTAATGTTAACTTCTCTGAGTTGGACCCAGAGTGTTCTCAGTCCTGCTGTTCCTCTGTTGGGGAAGTACTGCCTCACCCCGGGGGGGGGTTGCTTTGAAGTGCCTGAGGGTGCTTTCTGGTTGTCACAATGACTAAGTGCAGCTCCTGGGATTTGGTGGCAGAAGGCAGAGGTGTTAAGAATCATGCAGTGTGTGGGATTAGTCTATTCAAGGAATAATTGTTTCACTCCAAATGCCAGTAGCACCCTGAGAAACACTGCAAGACTGATTATGTATTTAAGTAATAGGCCTCTGATGTGTTTGAATAATTGTTAACATGAGTTTGTACGTAGTGTAGAGGTACAAGTGTGAATATGTATGTTTGTGCATGTGTGTGTGTAACTGCCCTTTTAAATTAATCTTGTGTCAATAAGTCATTAGTTAATGGATTACCTTTCCAATCAGTGCCAGGAAGAAGGGCTGTAGGGAAGCAGAAGGAAATGCAGATAGGAAAACTGTCTCATGTGTCAGAAATACGAAACCTAAAAATGACCAGGAGGCCCAGTGTTAATCTAATTTATACAGTTGGTATTTTGCTTTATATTTCCTATGTTCCTTCTTTTCTATTTCTGTCTGGCTTTTTATTTCTTCTCCAGGTTAAAGCTGCAGTCTGACACGTTCATCTGTTTGCTTTCTTCCTTTTAGTTCAAATAGAAAATTGAGATTGGTTTTCAGGATTGTTTGTGTCCAGTGTCACAGTTAGCCCGTGGTTGCAATAGAGAAGCTCAGTAAAGCCTCTTTCATTGTTTCTATTATAACATGAGAGCAGTCCAGGTACTAGTGGTAAACCTCCCTTTACTGAGACTGAAAACATGATTTTTATGGTACCTCTCCTGCTTCAGATGGCTGGAAAAACATGGAGAAGAGATGGAAGAGCCTGTACCAAAATGTGACAAAGCACTAGCTGGGGATTCCAGACAGTGGGAGAGCCCCACTCATCAATTACAAATCATTTAACCTCTTTAGGCCTTGGTTTTGACATTTTTAAATAATGAGAGGATCAGATAAGGTAATTACTAGGGCCTTTTCCTGATCTCAAATTGGACTCTACCGGTTCAAGGAAGAATGGGGAGAAGGGAAAGAAGAGGAATAGATATTACCATTGAAACTAGGTACTAAAATGCCTCCCATGTATAAAATTATAAATCATGCTTCATTCCTTTCGAATTCTGCTCTGGAATTGAATAGCTGGTGTATGACCAGGACTTTTCATGGAGCAGGATGGAACTCCCTGGAGGATTGATTCAAGAATGGTTTCAGAGGTAGTATCCACGTACATAAGCACATAAGTGGTTAAGCTTTTGGCCCTGGAGACAAGTCCGTGCTCGAATTCCAGCGCCAGCACTCCCGGACTGGTCCTATAAATTGTACTTGCCCTTAACCAGTGTAAGCCATTGTTTGCTCATCCATTAAAGGTTAATAATAATAGTCCCGACTTCACTGGGTTGTTGTGATAATTAAATGAACAGTTGCTACCACTGGGAAAGCATGTCTTAGCAAATAGGTAAGTGGTCCATAAACTTTTGATGTGATTTCTGTAAGCAAGCTAAACCGATCAATGGTGCAGGTTAATTAATTATTCTTTGGCTACCAGAGTTCTGCCTCCCCCGACCCACCTCCTTCAGCGTGCAGAAGGGCTGATGAATCCTTTCATGAACTAGATGCTCATATGACTCCTACCAGTCAAATGTTAATAAAATATGCATTAGAAAAGGTATTATTTATTACTTTTTGTTAATTTCTCCCCCTCAAAAGTGTTGAGACGGTTAAAATTACTTAACTTAATCATATTTATCTACAAAAGAACTAACTTAACCATTGAACGTATTGTGGATTATAGACCCTTGTATCAGACTCACTGGTAATTTTCTTTTACTGTCTCTTCCAGAGACATAGAGACAACACTGCCTTAACTTTTACTGTAATTTGACCTGGTTCAGTCTACATGTATGTGAATAGTTGGGAAGTTATTTCACCACAGGGCTGCCAGGAGGGTTTGTACTTGACTTCTCCATTAGTTCATACCATTGGCTGGGCAGGCAGCTGCCAAAAGGACTCACTCCACCCTCCCCTCAATTGGCCCCAGCAATGCCACTGTAATTTTATATTCATCACTACAATTAATTTGCTTCACTGAATCTGTCATTTCTCCTGGGAGGTAACCCCTAGCTTGGGATAAGCACCGTTAGATTTTGTGAAATAACTCTATTCTAAGATTGGGATATTTTTGCATCATCTTGTAAGATGGTTCAGGATTTTAAATGTTCAAAGTGCTCTAGTATTCATCATAATTACACGGGCATTGTTTTTATTTCTCCACTTGCTTAATTCATGATCCTTGTTTATCATGTTTCTTTGTCTCATTCATAGTTTCTTAAACATGAATATATTCTAACTGCTTGTAAGATAGCATTGCAATGGAGCTTGTCCCTTCTAGGTGAACCCTTCTAATAATATTTTATATTTGTGCATGAACCTGTCACATTTTGCTATAATATTCATTTCACAGGGTTTTAAAAATAAGTTTAGTTTTGTTGTGATATATGCTTAATTCTCTTTTGTGCCAGGATTATGCATTTGAGTTTTCGATTATATCACTTCACTTAGCGAGTTAAATAAATGTACACTGTAGCCTCAGTGTTAGTATTGTCAATACATACACTTATTTTAAGTAAAGATGAATTCCCTGACCTAAGTAGTTAGGCAGTAAATGAGACATGTAGAGTAAAATCGGTGTTTCTTGTTTCTTTTGAGACTTTATTGTGACTTGAAACAGTGTAAGAAAGTACAAATCTAAAGCCATACTGCTAATTTTACCAGTTCTGTCATTCTAAAAACAATAAGCATACACTTTGTTGAATAATGACTTTAGAGCCACTTACTCTTCATCAGTATAAAACTGCTCTTGAAGCTTACTGTTCCATGTACGTGTGTATACTCTGCCACCTCTGCTGTATTGTTCATTTTAAATAAGCCCACATGCCATTTAATATGAAATACCAATTAAAATGTATATTTAATACATACCTATGCAAATTATTTTTAATTAGACAAATTTCTGTCCATCTCACTATAAATAAGAACTTGAAGTGACTTATATTATTAACAATAAAATAAAATATAAATTGATAAGCAGATCCAGGGGAAGGGACATGAGTGGACCGATGAAATGAAACTAGAAGATATCATTAGTTTACAGAAATGCCTATTATAGGGGCGCCTGGGTGGCGCAATCGTTAAGTGTCTGCCTTTGGCTCAGGGCGTGATCCTGGTGTTCTGGGATCGAGCCCCACATCAGGCTCCTCCACTAGGAGCCTGCTTCTTCCTCTCCCACTCCCCCTGCTTGTGTTTTCTCTCTCTCTGGCTGTCTCTGTCAAATAAATAAATAAAATCTTAAAAAAAAAGAAATGCCTATTATAAAATTCCATTAAATCACCAGAAATCATATGGAGATTTGGCTCCAGGCTTCCCAATGGCCAAAGCAAAGAAAGCAGAATTATTTGCAAGATTTACAGATTTACATTTTGATATTTTTTTAAAGGTTGGATCCAGGAAAAGCCCGTATTTTTCTGGTATGAGCATTAAGAAATCTCTTTCTCTTGAGATGATAAAGGGAACATTACAGGATATGAAACACATTGTCCTCAACATCATCCTAACAGTAATTTCAAGGATATATTATCGTATAGTTGCTTTTTCAAGAATGTGAATTGTGGCACCAATGTCAATTTTACATGTAGCCAAAAAAATGCATTACAAATTTCTAAACAATCAAGTGATTGTTTTATCCATGAATATTTGGTCACTCCAGAAAAATGACTGACCTTTATAATCTCCACTCATATAAATATACACTTTTTACATATGACATAGTCGCAAAATATATGCATATGTATATATCCTGTACCCCCCCCCACACACACTGCCAACATATTATAAATCTCATACAGGTTTCTAGAACTTATTATATCCCCAATGCTTACCACAGTTCTGTGTAAATGAAGGTGGAAGGTGAAATATTGGGTAATGTGGTAGCAGTGTCACAGGAAAACTTGGGGGCAAATGATAATTATATAGTATAATGAAGGTTAGTAGATAATGTAATTACTTCAGAAATATGTAAAAAAAAAATGATGGGATCAGGTCAGCCAACTATCAACTCAAGAAATACTGAAAGCCAGAGGGTCTCCGGGGAAGCAAATAAGGAGAACCTTATCTCCTGCAGCTTCTGAGAAGACCATGCTAGAAATCAGACCCAAGACCTAATTTTAAAGGTAACAGAGGTGCCATGATGTTTAAAGCACAGCCTTGACAGGTGTCGTCTATAAAAGTCAGAACTCTGAGAGGAAAGGAGTGTGACTGTGATACTTGGATGGGCACATACTGATGCATCAGCCTGAGAATATTGAACCCCAGAATCCACTAAACCTTCCCAACTGGTAGGATTAGCTCCCTGGTCTTTACTGGAGGAGAGAAACTCCTCTTGCTTGGATATGCTAGAAAGACCTCATCTGAGGCAGGTAACTTGAATATAATGGATGTCTTTTTCAAAAACTGCTTCTGCCACTCTCATACCTCAAGACTGGGACCCAGGGGCGGGTCATGGCCCAACCCATGCATGGAAACACAGTCCCTGTTGTGTGACCAAGTAGTTTACATCCTGAATGAATTGTAAGACTAGGGGAACTAATGTGGGAGTGAATGATGAGGATATTGGATCAGGAAATTGTTGACCTGCAAGCACTCACCCGTGATTTGGAGTTCAAAATATTCACAAGGATACCTGAATTTTGCTCTAATGTACTTTGGGATGGCTCTTTGAAGCTTTGACACAGTAATGGCCGCAGTAGATGAGGTAGTGATGCAGGAATACCTGGGCATGATAGTGAGGAGGGGAACAGAAGACTGAGGGCTGTAATGTTAGAAAGGTTTTATTTCTTGAGACCACTGAACCCACCACTTGACCATGTTCCCCAGAAGGGCCATAGCACAGTCTCCACACCAAGACAAGAAATGTCCTGGCAATAAGCAATGACATCTTTGAGGGAGGGGTTCAGTAGTATCCTCTGAAGGCTAGGGCTGATAGAAAAAGATCCTGCCGTGGAACTGGGCTTTCGAATACCAAAGAAGAAAAGGGGGAAATCTGGAACGACAGAGGCCAATAGTAGCACTTAATCTTCAATGACAAGGTGGTCTTTGTCTCAGACTCTGATTTTGGGGAAGCCCAGAATAAGACAATGATAACGGCAAAGACCAACTCATTCTAATGGATTTTTAATGCTTTCCTTTCCAGTCAACATAATATAAGATTACTTAATAGTTATTGTACTTATTTCTTTGTGCTTGCAAGTTTGAATTCACTTAAAATTTTATAACCTAGAAAAGGCTACATATTTTCATTACGGTATTGTAGCACTTTATCAAGTAAGTGTTGTTGGGTGGATTTTTTTTTGGGGGTTTCCTCTTTTTGCCTCTCCATTTTTAGTAATTGAACCCACTTGCCTTTGATTATCCTAAGCACTTAAGTGGCATAAGTCTTTCAGCTTTTAGATGAATACTTTGTTTACAGTATTTATAACCATAAAATAAATAGCTTGTTTCTTTTAATGTAGTCATTTTGAAGTCTGCTTTTTTTTCTGAGATTCTTTTGCCAATTTAGAAAGTGAAAGTATATAGAGAAATTGATTCAGTCTTAATGACTCTTATTTAATTCTTCAAACTGGGAAGTAGCTGGATAAATGACTCACCATGGAATTGTCTTTATCATTAGAAATGCTCTTCAGCTATTCTCAGTGAAGTACTTTTATAAAACATCTGATATGTGCCTGGCATAATGCTAAACCAGAAAGAGCTCTGAAGACTATTTATGTTTGGCTCTAGATTTTGCATAGACATCTCCTTAGGTTTAACTACTAAGATCTGATTCCTGAAAACTGTTGTTAGTTCTGTACGTTTGGTTCAACAAAAGTGCTTGAGTCTTTCACCTGGCCTTAGGTAGGTCTGTAAGAAGACTTCCAAAATAAACCAAAAGTAAGAATAAAGAAGGTAGTGTTCATGAGCTGGGCTACCTCTGAGAAAGTTGAGCAGAGTGAAGTTTATCTCTAGTTCATCTCCCCTTCCCTTCTGTGTATCTTCTAGCATCTGAAGATAAACACTTCAACTGTACAATACAGCTTTTTGAGGATTGTTTGAGTTTTCCTGTGGGTCTTTCTTAAGTCCTATCCCCTTGTTTATTTTATTTTATTTATTTTATTTTATTTCAATTCAATTTATTTATTTATTTATATCATAATCAGTTAGCCAGCATATAGTACATCTTTAGTTTTTGATGTAGTGTTCAACGATTCATTAGTTGCGTATAACACCCAGTACTCATCACCACATATGCCCTCCTTAATACCATCATCCTGTTACCCCATCCTCCCACCCCCTCCCTTCTGTAACTTTCAGTTTGTTTCCCAGAGTCCAGAGTTTCTCATGGTTTTTCTCCCTCTCTGATCTCTTCCCATTCTGTTTTCCCTCCCTTCCCCTATGGTCCTCAGTTGTATTCCATGTGTTCCACATATGAGTGAGCCCATATGATAATTTTCTTTCTCTGCTTGACTTATTTCACTTAGCCCAATACCCTCCAGTTCCATCCATGTCGATGCAAATGGTGGGTATTCAACCTTTCTGACAGCTGAGTAATATTCCATTGTATATATGGACCACATCTTTACCCATTCGTCTGTTGAAGGGCATCTCGGCTACTTCCACAGTTTGGCTATCGTGGACATTGCTGCTATGAACATTGGGGTGCATGTGCCCCTTCTTTTCACTACGTCTGTATCTTTGGGGTAAATACCTCGTAGTGAAATTGCTGGGTTGCAGGGTAGCTCTATTTTTAAGGTCTTGAGGAACCTCCATACTGTTTTCCAGAGTGGCTGTACCAGTCTGCATCCCCACCAACAGTGTAAGAGGGTTCTCCTTTCTCCACATCCTTGCCAACACTTGTTGTTTCCTGTCTTGTTAATTTTTGCCATTCTAATTGGTATAAGGTGGTGTCTCATTGTAGTTTTGATTTGTATTTCTCTGATGGCTTGTGACGTTGAACATTTTTTGACATTACGGATAAAGGGCTGATATCCAAGATCTATAAAGAACTTCTCAAACTCAACACCCAAAAAACAAATAATCCAGTCAATAAATAGGCAGAAGACATGAACAGACACTTCTCCAAAGAAGATATACAAATGGCTAACAGACACATGAAAAAATATCCCCTTGTTTAGAACATAATCTTGGCAGGGAGCTCTGTAGCTATCTGACTTGACATGCTTGGACAAAACATAAGTGGTTAAAGTAAATTTAAAAGGTGAAAATAATGTTTCATTTGAGGTATTGTTTTAGATCTTTGCGTGTATCCTAGAAACTAGGGTCTTTGCCATAATTTATTTCATTTTGTGCATTAGAAAGAGAAAGCTCTGTGTCCTGTTAAACTTATTTTTAAAAGATAGATATGCAAGAAAACCAGGGAAGGATTTTTTTCTTCTCCTTTTCCCATTAATACATGCCATACTGAATTTAAAAGAGTAGTAAACATGTTTAGAGTAGTATTTTATATGCATATATGTATATGGAAATTTGTGCCTCCTCTTTCAAATGGGTTGCTTTCATAAATCTTCTCTTTTCCTAGAGCAGTTCAAGGATGACATAGAGACTAAGACATGATGATAATATAGAAAGCGTTTAAGCACTGAGTGAATGGTTGGACTATCTGATCTTTAAGACCATTTCCAAGCCAAATGGTCTATGATTTTATGAAATCCTGTACACCAGTACACAGGCTGTTATAAAATGCTTCTTGCTTCCCTATTCAAAATTAATTACAATAAGTCCACAAATAATTATCTTAGCATGCTTCATGTTGTCTCATGCCATGATATATATGGGAAAAGTTTGAGTTTAATTAAGGGACCAGGTTTATTTGTTTTTGAGTATGTTATAGATAAAACTATCAGAAAAACACTCATGACTTGATTTCTCACATATTGATATCTTTAGTACAAACAGTAAGAGGTATAAAGACTTACAGAAAGATCGGACATGGGCGTGCTGGTGGAGAAAAGAGGTCAAGCTAGCCAAGGACCTCTGCATAGTCTCTTGTTTCAGAGATACCAGGGAAGGGTTATGATAGGGAGACCATACATTATAAAATCATGGTTCCTGACTAAAATATAAATATCAGATGTTTTACTCCAATAAAAATGTATTTAATGTTGAAAAAATTCATTTTATTTAAAAAGGATAAATATCAAAATCAGATACAGTGTTAAAATGAGTGATGCTGGTAAGACCTTGTTTATTTCACCAATGTGCTCTTACCAAATACCATTCTCAATATATCTGTGACTTTGATTGTTCGTTCTTCACTTATACAGTTAATAGAAGTCCAATAATTGGCATGTTTGTTATTAAATGTCATTTAATAACAGGTCTTGGTGTTGCTGGGCTGCAGCACAGCCAAGTGAATTGTCCTCGCTGACATTGAAACTCAAAGTCTTTGTACTTGCCACTCATTTTGCAAGGTCTCAGGGGACAGGCGTTTTGCAAACTCCATGAAATCTTAATAACAGCCTGAAAGAGAGACAGCAGATGAAAATGAACAGCCACTGTCCCTTTAAACATGACTGTATCACACAGCTACTATTCATAGCAACTGAAAGCCAAATAATGGTTCTGAGCAGAACATGACTGGACGATTAAGGTCACCTTTGGCAGTTTTATAAGCAGGTGCATATTCTAATGGCCTCCTGAAATCCTTCTCCTATGACATAACTGTTACAAGAGGTGATACCCTCACTGGCTTACACAGCATATTCTTCTTTTTGCCTTTGAGTCACATGTCTGAACTTTTATTTGAGGTTTCCTCTTTGGAGTAGATCCATTTATCAGTGAAATGATTCAGTACAGTAACTGCTCTGAACTTGATGGAAGCTATTGCTGTTTTCCCAAGTCTTGACTGCTTAGTACTGGTTCTTTTTTTAGAAGAAAAACTCTCTTTAATATAGGCAGTGTGAAAACTCTAAGAAAATAATTACCCATAATCTCAGGATCTAATTAAACAAGTGTTATTTTCTTCTAATTCCTTTTAGAAACTTTTCTGTGTGTATATACAGGGCAACATGAAGCTTTTCTTACTCTAAGCAATTTTATGGCTTGCTTTTGCATTTTTGTGTTGAGTTATTTTATATACACAAAGTATATAATATGTGTGCAAGATACACAACCAATGGTAATATAATGCCCCTGAACTATTGAGAAATGCCACATTTGAAGTTCTTCATGGGCCCCCTGTTTGGCCCCTTTCACTCACTAATATTTGCTGCAACACTTAGTAAAGGATATCCATATACAGTGTTGGTTGGAAACAATGAGTAAGAGTCTTCTTGTTCAGTCCATGAGTAAGAGTGAAAAAAAAAATTGGGTCATAGTCATTCATTCAGGGTTAGCACAGGAGATAGATGGTATGCTCTAATGGGAAAATTGAAGAGAGCTTAATGAAGGGGCTACCTGCAAGTGTGCAAGCAGGGTTAAAGGAAACTAACAAGGCACAATACAGTACCCCCAAACTAGCAGCAGTTCAGAGCTGTTACCTCCACTTGGCCTGAACGTACAGGGAGCAGGGAATGGTTACTGGCACACCAGAGTGGTAGCCTTCAGGAGAAATGGCACCATTCTTACATTTTTCACATGAAGAGGGAGCTAGGGAAATACATACCTTCACCTTATACTCCTCACTGATTTCCAGTAGGTTCTTTCTGTTGGTTGCACCCAACTGCAATAGGGTAGGAAAAGTCATTTGATGCAATCTCTAAATTGTTCCCCCCCAGGGCATAAAGCAGAGTGGGCAAAGTTGGAGACTAGATACAGAAGTCCTAGGAAAGTAAACACATGGTGGTTAATTGATAAATGCAGGCCATTTGTTTGGCTCAAGTCCAATTTGGAGGTCACTTTTTTCAGTACTGACAGGTAGGTGTTAATTAAAGATATTAGAAGTACTGACTTTGAGATATTGCCTTGAAAAACATTTCTTCTGGGGCGCCTTGATGGTGCACTTGGTTGAGCGTCTGACTCTTGGTTTTGGCTCACGTCATCATCTCGGGGTTGTGGGATCGAGTCCTGCATCATGCACCACACTGCTGCTTGAGATTCTGTCTCCCTCTCCCTCTGCCCCTCCCGATCATGCTCTCTCTCTTTCTCTCAAATAAATAAATAAATCTTTAAAAAATTTTCTTTAAACTTCTATTTATATAAGCTAAAACCAGGTCTGAATATAATTGTTCAGTCATTTTGTTACCCTTAACACATTATGTCTGAAATTATGCATATGCTTTAACATGACTACTCTCAAAAGTCAAGCCAAGGATTTTGTTTGGGTTTGTTTGTTTTCAAATCAGATGATAGCATCTTGAATTACCCCATTAAATAGGTCCCGACCTTGCAGTTTGGATTACATGCTTAAGAAAGTCTATTCATCTGTCATCCAGCGTTAGTGCTAGAGGATGAGCTTTGTAACATATGTGTGTTTTTCTTTTCAATGTCTATATCTGTTTCTGTACCAAAGGTAGTCTGCTTTTCCCAGATGCCACCGGAAGCCTTCAGCGGCTTTTCAGAATAGTTTTTTTTTTTGACCTACATCTCCAAGTAGCTCTCCCTGCTAGAAATTGTGTCTAACAGAGCTCTCTGTAAGAAGGAACTCATAGTACTTTATTTGAAAAGGAAAGACTTAGAAAAACCACTCATTTTAGCTTCTTTCTCAAGATTGGATTGCCCTTCATACCATTCATAAAAATGCTTGTCAAATTTTTCTTAATTCTAGAATGAATGATTAGCATAGCACTTGACACATAGCAGACCTAACTAAATTTGTGTTTCCATTTTTTACGTCCTTTATTAATGTAAACAGACATTTGATAACTCTCCGTGGATGTCTGTAAAGGGATTTTGTTTTTGTAGATTCCTTCCACTGAATTGATTAGTCTAGATGGCCTTTTTCATAACTCAGATCTGGCTATTGTGGTCAGGGATCTGGGATAGTAGATGAATGACAACTGTATGGGCTGTGTGCCCAGGACCAAAACAGAGGCCAAATCCCAATAACAGAGACCAGTACAGCCAAGAAAAGAGAAAGGATCAAACCATCATGTAGGCATGACAGATAATCTACAGTGTCCAAGTTATGGGGATCCTCATCAGATAAGAGAAAGATTCCGGTGAGAGACGTGTCTGAAAGTATGAATAATAAGTCTAATGTAGAAAAACATTTGAAGGATGTGTGTAGCCTGTGGAGGACTGTTAATTACTGTTCTCTGCCTTTTCCATATTTGGATCTCGTTTGTTTTAAAGGGGGTCAAATAGGGTAACTGGGTGGCTCAGTCAGTTAAGCATCTATCTCTTGATTTCGGTTCAGGTCATGATATCAGGGTTGTGAGTTTGAGCCCCGCATCTGGGCTGTGTGCTGGGTGTGGAGCCTGCTTAAAATTCTCTCTCTCCCTCTCTCTCTGACCCTCCCCCACCAATAAATATAAATAATAAGTAAATAAGTAAATAAATAAATAGGGGGTCAAATCATGCACAGTTGTTATTTTTGATCTTTCATCATAAGGTTTTCAAAAAGCATCCCATAAAATCTCATCAGGAGATGGTGTGTGCGCGCGGAAGTGTTGTGTTGGTGGAAGGGCAGGTTCTTGAGGGAGTGGGAGAGTTGATAGATTCACATCCTTACAGAAACTCTAGTAACAAGTGATTGTCATGCAAGATTTTTTTGAGCAAAGATTCCAAGGTTTAAAAATATGTTTCAAACTCATTGGCTTATCCTAGTTTGTTCCTGAAGTATAATAGTGGGTGTCAGCCAACGTCAGCCTGCAGGCAAAATCCAGCCTTCCAGATGTTTTTATACGATCTGTGAGCTAAGAATGATTGTTACATTTAAACTGGTTGAAAAAAATCAAAAGAATATTTCATAGTCTGTAAAAATTATTTGAAATTAAAATTCCAGTGTTTACAAAGTCTTACTAGCACACAGTTACACACATACTTGTTTATGAATTGTGTATGGCTGCTTTTGCACCTGCGACAGACAAGATGAGCAGATGGGACAGACACTATATGGACCGAAAAGCCTGAAATATTTACTCTCTGGTCCTTTCGAGGAAGTTTGTCACCCCTGGATTAGAGCTTTCCAGTGGTGTTAAAAAAGAGAAAGAGAGAGAGAGAGAGAAAAGTACTGAGCAGCTGCCTTACACAATTAGGTTTTCTGGCTTCATATTTTTGTCTTCTCAAGAATAGGATTTGGGCCTTACCTCATGGAAAAGAAAAGTTTACAAGTATAGGTGAAACGGGAACAAAACATTTTAGTATCTACTATGAGCAAGGCACTAGACTTGACACTGTAAACTACATTATCTTAGTAATTTTTATAGCTACTCTAAGAGCTAGGTACTTCCATTGTCATATTACAGCTTAGGAAATGAATTCAGAACGGTTATGTGACTTGTGTGATATTATTCAGTGGATAAGGGGAGGCAGCATACAAACTCCATGCTTTTTAATTTTCACTATATAGAGGCTCTTAAGAGCCATGTGTCCTTCATATCCCTATATTCTTGTAGGTTTCTAGGTTTTTGACTCATGTAAGTTTTTGAACACCAAAGCTGTACCTGGTAGCCTAATTACACGTGGAATAAACAAGTACTCTAGACTGAGTTTAACATAAGAGTGTCCAGTGATATAGGATTACATGTTAATGTCATTTCCATTCATTTTCTTAGATTTGTGATTCAGCCTCATCAATAAAGCTGAAAACTATTTCCTTAGCTAAAAGAAGGATATTTTCCCATTCTTTTTTCTTTGGAATCTGTCTTTAATCTTGCTACTCTGGGATTTACCATTTAAATCTAATTCCTTATTTTTAGTTCTTGGCCTTAGCTTTTAGGGTGATAATTTGTCATAGGCATAATTTTGAATCAGGTGAAATTTCTCTTCAACTTTCCTAACCTTATATCCACTAATTTTATTCCCTTGTCTTCCCTATCATGCAGTGGTGTGCTCGCAAACATTTGAGAATTGGCTATCAGGAGGGGAAAAAGGAGTCTTGATGAGTAGCGTTTGCAGATTTCCATGGTGTAAATACCTCCATAATATCCCATTTCAAGCTATTAGTGTAATGGCATACAAAGACTTTGAAAACTTAACAGTTGGCTCTTGTGCATTAGTATGAGCCAGCTCCAACATACAACATAGCTTATCCATTATTCAGGTGTTTTATGTGGCTCCCACATTCTGCCTGTCCCCTCAATCCACCTTCCCTGTGTCTGCTCTATTCTGCCCTCCGGGTAGCACTCCATGCTCTGCCTCAGCAATATACTTGGCATATGTACATTTTTTCTTCCTGACCCTGTCAAGTGACTGACAAACCAAGCTGAGATGTTGACACAAGATGAGATGTTAATGAATGACAGATTCAGTGGGACAGCATATGCCTCAAAAGAACAGGTGTCAGAAACAGAAAAAGAGTAATGGTTTAGAAATAGCAATGGTGAATAAGAATAAGGGCTGGGAGATAGGAGGAACATGTGATGAAGAAGTTGAGGATGTAAGACAGTTCACCGTGAAATGAGAGTTCCTAGAGGACAGAGTAGGAATGTTGACGAGGAAGAAGAAATGCAGGAGTCTGGTCAAGGTAGGCCTCTAGAGAGCAATGTAGAAATAAGAGTGTGAAAGAACTTGCATGATCCAACACTTGCACAACCTGTGAAGTGACCAAAGATAACAAAGATGTGAACATCACAAGTTGAGCAGATGTTAAGGCTCCCCCAAAGAATCAGACGTAGCCATTTTCTAACGTATTGGGAATAGACTAGAAGCATGGGTAGTACACCAGCCTATTCAAAATAAATATTAGCAGTAAGCTGGATTGATTTTGTTTCTGAAGGAGTCCTAACTGAGGGGAATAAGGCTGACATGGAATTTTGGGGCTTTCTAGGGATTTCACTGAGTAAGAAATAAGAAGACTTCAACTTTGGTATGGGAAAGTCCATAGTCTGGATTTATCATGTGCTTCCTTGGAATAAGCTGAATGTCTCATCATTGTCATTTGGAGGATTGGAGGCTGAATTGTTGGCTGTTCTTTGTTCCTGAGTTCATCTCTTCCTGACTCTTGAGAGATTCGTTTCAGCATTTACCTGTTCCAGTTTTAGATTCCTCTTCTGATAGCTGCTTCGTTTACTACTTTTTATTCCATTTTGCTCCTTCAAAAAAAAGTTACCTTTCTGAAAAAATTTTTTAAAAGCCTCATTAGTGAGAAATCCAATAGCTTTACCTCTGTCAACTTTCACCAAGATTTTCTGCTCACTTGGGCATTGATGACCATTCCCTCTTGCATATTCTTTCCTCACACTCATAAAAATATGCTCCATCATAACTCTCTTTTGGCCATTTCACTGCAATAATGTAAATTATTCCACTTTCTCCTCTAACTTCCTAATAGGAATATTTTCAGTTCTTGACCCACAAGTTGCCTACAAAGATTAAACTCTTACCTCTGAATTCAAGCTTTTCTCCCTTAATTGACAGTTCTATCTTCTCTCAAAGTATGTGTCTCAATATTTATAGGAGAATAAGAGAGGAAATAGACATGGTAGAAGCTGGCTAGACTTCTTATTTTGTAGATTTGACCCAGAAATCGTATAAGTATTCTGCATAACTATGAAGAATTATTTTAAGAGGCAATCCATAAACATCAAGGCACAGTGAAAGAAATGAATGTAATGGTGTTAGTGATAATCTTTTTACTTGTATTCTGAAACGGTCATGTGTGTGTGTGGTATAAAGCAAATTAATAATTATATTGATGTCATTAAGAACCCAGATATCAGTCTTGAGAAAAAGGAGAAGCATATGTAAGTCTGATGAGGTTGAATAAACATGCTTCAGTGTTAAATTTGAATTGGAGTTATCTGTGTGCATGTGTGATCTATTTTAACGAAAAACCATTTCTTAGCTCTGCAAAAGAAAGGGCCTAGAAACAGTGAAAAACCACTAACAAAGAGCCCTTGAAGTACCCAGATTGTGATCTCAAAAAACCACTTCCCATTAAAGGAACCAGGGCTTCTTGGAGAAGTGCCTGATACCTTGTTTGGGACCCAGAATGTAAACGCTGAGCAAGGAACATCTATTCAAAGTAGAAAGCAAGGAAACTATCAATACTGTTCAGGTCATATCAAATAGAGCCAACTTGAAGAGTCTCCCACTGACTCCCCAAAATGGAAAAATTGACAAGGGACTAAAATACATCAAATATATGTAATGTATGAGTTCATAATTATAAGAAGAAAAACTTATTGGTCACTTAGAAAGAGTGGGCTAAAAATTTAACACATTATTTTAAAAGCTCTTAAATAAAGGGGAAAAATCAAGCATTTATCACGCCTTTCCTATATGAACTCTATTTCCAGGTGGTCAAAGAGTTGATGAAAGTTGCTCTTTATAATATGACACCGTATGTTAACTCTACTGGAATTATAGGGGAAGGGAATGGAAAGTCTGAGTTTACCATAAGAGTGTCTGAATGGAAAGTCATCAGAGAGGGAGACAAACCATGAAAGTCTCTGAACTATAGGAAACAAACTGAGGGTTACAGAAGGGAGGGGTGGGGGATGGGGTAACTGTGTGATGGGCATTAAGGAGGGCACATGATGTAATCAATACTGGGTGTTATATGCAACTGATGGATGAACACTACATCTGAAACTAATGATGTACTATATATTGGCTAGTTGAATTTAAATTAAAAAATAAATATAATTAAAAACTTAAAGAAGAATGGTAGCTAATAAATGAAAGAGTAGTAAAATTAAAATATCAGTTTGCAAGACCTAATAAATTCTTAGATTTAAAACAGACACAATCAGATATCATGTGCTTCCTCATGGAAATTCACTATAGTGCTTAAGAAGTATTCTTGTCCAAAAAAAAAGAAAAATTAAAAAAAAAACCCAAGTCTGAGTCTTATGAAGCCTCTTATTCTGACTACTAATTTACGGTAAATTCAATGAAGGTAGGAACATGTTAGATGATACTCTGTTGGGATGCAGTCAGCAAAACTATGAAAAACCACATGGAACAAATGATTGGATTTCTTTTTCTTTATTTCTAAGAAACAAAGTACAAGGGGGAAAAGAGATGGAGAGAGAACCTATAAATTAAAAAAGACATATCAATTGCAGTCTGTGGACTCATCTGTATCCTGATTGGAGTAAACAAACTTTAAAAAAGTTGAGGCAAATGGGGAAATTTCGGGGTACCTGGGTGGCTCAGTTAGTTAAGCATCTGTCTTTGGCTCTGGTCATGAGCCCAGGGTCCTGGGATGGAGCCCCACATTGGGCTTGCTGCTCAGTGGGGAGTCTGCTTCTCCCTTCCCTCTGCTATTCCCTCTGCTGTACTTGTGCACACGCACACGTGTATGCGTGTGCCGCACTCTCTCTCTGTCAATAAAATCTTTTTTAAAAATGGGGAAATTTAGTCATTGACTGGATATTTAATATTAATAAGGAATTACTGTAGGGTTTTCTTTTGGTGGGATAATAGCACTGAAGCTATTTTTTTTTAAAAGGAGTACTTATTTTTTAGAAGTATCTAATGAAATAAATGTGGATTAAATAATACGATATCTTAGATTTGCTTCAGTATATCTAGGAAAGAGGAAGTAGTTTGGGTTTCAGATGAAATAGGATTAGTAATAAAGTGATCATTGTTGCATCCGATAATGGGCATTTGGGCGTTTATCATTCACTTCTTTCAATTTTGTAAATGTTAGAAATTTTTCATAATATAAAATTTAAAAAGAACTAAAGTTGTAAAATAAAATTTAATTATTAATTACTTAATAAAGTAAGTAATCTAAATGATACTCAGAAAATAGTGTAAGAGTGGATTCAATTAAAAGTAGGTGGTTAAAAGTTTTAAAAACTGCAACACCTAAGTATAAACATTACATAAAAGACTCAAAACTGGGATGCCTGGCTCAGTCGATTAAGTGGCTGCGTTTGACTTAGGTCATGATCCCAGTGGTCCTGGGATCGAGTCCTGCATGGGCCTCCATGCTCAGTGGGGAGCCTGCTTCTCCCTCTGCCTGCCGCTCCCCCTGCTTGTGTTCTCTCTCTCTCTTTGACAAATAAATTAAAAAATATTTTTAAGAGAAGACACACAACCCACGTGAAGATAGACTGTGAAGTATTCCTGAAAGACATAATAGATCTGAGCATATAGACAGGAATCTAAAGAAATCCAAATGAAAGAACATTTTTTTTCTAGAGTTTGATGGATAAGTTAGCTATAAAGTTTACTTAGGAAAAAATATCTGAGGGGCAGCACCTGGGTGGCTCAGTTAAGTGGCTCCCTTTGGCTCAGGTCATGATCCCAGGGTCCTGGGATGGAGCCCCACATCAGGCTCCCTGCTGCTTCTCCCTCTCCCTCTGCCTGCCACTCCCCCTGCTTGTGCGTGCTCTCTCTCTCTAATGAATAAATAAAATCTTTTTTTAAAAAAGAAAAAAATATCTGGGAAAGCCCTACAACTAAAGAGCTATGTAGTAATATGTATTACTGTGTGTTCATGGGACAAGCAAAAAAATAAATAAAAATATAAAATTGGCTCATTTTCTCACACCATTTCAAATGGATCAGAAGTCTAATGTATGAAATAAAACTATTCAAGTAGTATAAGAAGCCATAGGTGAATCCCTTATTAACTTTGTTGTTTTATCCCTTTTTAAAATTTCTTGGAGTGGAAAGAATTTCCCATGGTAAATGCTTTGATGTGCCACCCAGATCCTCTTCAGGAATAAAGAGCTTATTCCCTTAACATTAAGAGTCCTCTGATGTACTATGAGTCCCAAGGATTCTTTTACAGACTGAAACTTTGCATTTCCCCTGTAATTCATATGTGAAAGCCCTAACTCCAGTATGATGGTATTAGGAGGCAGGCCTCTGAAAAGTAATTAAGTTTTGGTAAGGTCATTAGATGGGGGTAGAGCCCCCATAATGGTATTAGTGTCTTTATAGGAAGAGGAAGATAGGCCCAAGCTTTCTCTGTGCATGCACACACAGATACCGTGTGAGCACAGAGAGATGGGGCCACCTGTAAGGCACAGAGTGGCCTCTCACATAGAACCAAATGTGTTGTCACCTTGATCTTGGATTTCCCATTTTCCAGAACTGTGAGAAATGTGTCTGCTGTTTAAGCCACCCCAGTCTGTGGTATTTTGTTACAGCAGCCTGAGCTAAGACAGATTCCTCAATAAAATCTCTCAGTTTCCATCTCAGAGTTGGCTTCCTAGGGAACCTGATCTGTGATATTTTCAATGATGAAAATTACAGAAGCAATTAAAAGGAAGACTGTTAAGTTTGACTATATATATATATATATATATATATATATATATATGGCTGTTGAAGAGCAGAAATAAAATATCACAAGCAAAGTACAAACCAGGGAAATTAGGTGCTAATAATATCACAGATTATACCTTTAAGATTTAAAGAGTTTCTGAAAATTGGGTGGCAAAACACTGTCTGATTGTTTTTAAGGAGCAAAAGATAAGAGGGAAAAAATAGAAATGACCCTTCCCTTTGGGGGTCAGTTGTTACCAATTGGGGGTCAAAAAGTTACCAACTGCAATCAAAAGAACAGAGGCGTAACTAAAACTACACTCCAACTCTGTTTCTCACTCCCTGCTTGGTAGAAACAAGGTCTCTGACACATTGTTGCTGATAACAATACTGTCCCTATGGAAGAGAAGTTGACTCTATCAGACAACTTTTATTTATTCTTTTAGCTTTTGACCCACAGTTTCCACCCAGAAAGGGATCTCTCCGAAAGATACGTGGGTAAAAAAATACGGACTAATGTATACCCAGAACTGACTGCAGCACTGACTCAGATAGTGCAAGATTGGATTTGGGTCTATAGATTTTAAAAGAAACAGTAGAAGAATAAGCAAAAACTTCTTTTTTTTTAATGGCTGTGTATGTGGCATGGAAGGAAGATGGCAGAGGAGGCATAATTAGAGGTTAGATCTCTCTGAAAGTAACTTGCTCTATAATTTTGACCTTGCAACTGTATAAATTGTTGTCATACTTATAAAATAGTCAGGAAGAAAGGATGCAAACTCTAAAGAAAAACCTAAAACAAATGAGTTTAAGTGTCTATCTAGTTGGTGGTATAAGAATAAGAACAGTTAATTCAAGTGACTGTAAAATAAAGCTTTTTTACCTCTGTTTCTAGATCGAAAAAATAATTACAAATCTTAAACTGCAGTCAGAAGTCTTATTGATAATAATTTCTGAATTGTTATTTTGAAACTGTGATATACATATATAAAAACACTAGTGGAATAAAGCAAATGTATATGTTAATATCATTTAGAAAATAGGATTTAATTTTTTTATTTTTATTTTTTTAATGATTTTATTTATTTATTTGAGAGAGAGAGAGAGTAAGTGAGTGAGCATGAGCAGGGGCTGAGCAGGGAGCTGGATGCGGGGCTCCTGGGATCATGACCTGAGCCAAAGGCAGACGCTTAACCAACTGAGCCACCCATGTGCCCTTAGAAAACAAGATTTTAAACATGAGAAAAAAGATTCAGAAAATTAAAGAAGTTACAAACAAAAAGGCTGGCAATCTTAAATTTAAATTTAAAACACTGGTATGAATAAATAAAAGACTAAGGGGATGTATCAAAAGAACACATCCTTAGATGGGACAATTTGAGTGTCAAAATAACAAATCACTAGTACTTTGTAACATATCATCAAATAAAAATTCCATGACTTTATAGTGATACTAAAAATAAATAAACTTTATCGGTCACCTTTGGAAGTTGCTACATCCACTCACTATTCCTAAAATTGCTTAGCAATAAGAATCAATAATTTATACTGATTTTATGTTAATATATTTCAAGACAACAGAATTGATGCTAGTTCTTGTTTATTCAAGAATTGTAGCTAATAAATGTTTTTTTTTTTTTAAGTAAAAAATTAAGGTCACTACTTGGCAGCACTTTTTTGGAATAATGGGTGCAGATCCAAATCGACGGATGCCAAAACTGTTAGACAAACGATAGGAAACTATATGATAAATAATCAAGCTTATGAAACCTCAACCCGCTTACCAATATTAACATCACTGAACTGAACTGGCCTTCCAGGTGATTCAGTAAGAAACACAGCACTGCCCATGAATAGTCTTACAAAAAAAAAAAAATCCTGGATCTAACTGAATCTGATGATCCTACAGAACCACTTGCCAGTTGGGAAGAAATATGGGGGGAAATATGGGAAATATGGGGCTGGGTAAATATGTTAAATGACAACTGATGGATGCAATCCACAAAACATCGAAGGGGAGAAATTCTACAAGACAAATATCACTGTTTCTTAAACAATTAAATGACATGTAGAAAATAAGCGTGAAGGGAACCCTTACAGATGAAAAGAAACCTAGAAAAAATATGGACCATGTAATGTGTGGACCTCATTTGAATCTCCATGTGCACAAATCTACTGGAAAATGTTTCTGAGATACTTGTAAAAGATTGAGCATAGACTGCGTTTTAGATATCATGAGACTGTTGTTCATTTGATTGGATGTAGTAATTATATTACACATGGTGAAAGATTCATAGGTAAGTGAGTAAACAAAATTAACAAAATGTTCATATGTTCCTATCTGTGAAGCTGGGTAGAGGGTGCATGGGGGTTAATTACACTCTACTCTCTACTGTTGTCTAATGTTTGGAAATCTCTCCAATAAAAAAGTTTTAAAAGTGAGTTAAATGAACACTTCCCTGAAATATCTAGAAACTCATGAAGACCAGGCAGGGGTCTCTAAAATCCTCACCTTTCAAGGATTTTCTCAAAGAACATCTCGTTCCAGGGTGCTACTTCCCACTGGGCTCTCTTCTGGAAAGTCCCCCAGTGCCAGGGGAGTTATGTTCAGCCAGAGCACCATGCTGTGGAATCATACCACTAGCCAGCTTATAAGTGGCTGTCCTTATATTTATTTAAAATTGTCTTCACGGTGCCTGGATGGCTCAGTCAGTTGAGTGACTCACTGTTGATTTTGGCTCAGGTCATGATGTCAGGATTGTGAGACTGATCCCTGTGTCTGCCTCCATGCTTAGCATGGAGTCGGCTTGAGATTCTCTCTCTCTCTTTCTCTGCCCTTCCCCCTGCTCACATGCTCACTCTCTCTCTCCCTCTCTCTAAAATAAAATTAATCTTCCATTGTACTTTGCTATTTTAATATATTAAATTGCATGGCTCTACCTTTTCTAGTAATATCCCTCATCTTAAAACCTTACCTTAAAACAAAAACATTAATTTCTTATTTCTGTACCTTTAAAAATATTTATGCCCTTTGTACATGTGTTTATAACTGTATTTTCTAGCATTTTATCTTAAATTTCAGATTTTTAAATAGCATTTGAAAGTCACTATTGTATGTTTGAAGTTGTATAGTTCTTACTTTGACCTTTCATTTTTCCCTTTCTGTTTTAATTTTGTCTTATATTCTTTTTACTTCAATATCTTCTTAATCTTCCCTTTCACAGTTATTATCTTAGATGTTTGTCTTTTATTTTTTGCCTGGCTTTCATTTTACTTTATGATTTTTTAAATAATCCTCAACAAAAGTGGGGCCCCAAGGAGAGGGGAATTGAGGAGAGCCCATGCGGCAAATGGAAATCCCAGTGGTTTCTTCCCCACAGGAACCCCGAGAGTAGTTCTCAGCACCCAGTCATAATAATAATAGATCCCTCATTATTTTCAAGGACATCTCTCCCAAATCACGTTTTTGTGCTACTCAGTAGAGAAGCTGTTAAGTCTTACAAGACAAAAATTAATTCTCTGTGAAGACAGAAAACTTTTGGCTCTGAAATCCTTCTGAAGCTAGTTGGCAACCAGTTCTTATACGAGGACCTAGATGTTTCAAAAGCTACAGGTTCCAACATAAATCCATCAGATACAGAACAAATGATGCTATCAACTAGAGAAAGAGGAAGCAAGCAGTTCTCCCTGTGCAAGGTGTCACCGTTTGGCTCCCCTGGCATGACCCTTGTGGGGAATCAGGGAATGTTGAACATCCTGAAAGAAACATCAAGCTCAGTTCAAGGATCAATATAGTTTTCATATTTCCATTTTATCATGTTGAATTAAAATAGGTGGAATAATTTATTATCCATGTTACCATTGGTCATAGCCGATTCCTTACTACAAATCTGTAATTGGAAGGAGACCTATTTAATTATAAATGTTTTTAACTGTCTTGTGAAATCATACTTTTCACACATTTGCCTTTCTACTTTGGTGTATCTTGGTTCCTTGCATAAACCTTGTGTGTGTTAATTTTATATGAGTAGTGACTTATTTTCCTATGAATGACCTAAAGACATTATATATGAACTAGAAAATCTAAGAAAGAGATTGATGAGTTTGGCTCTTAAAATCATATATAATGAAAATAAATGTTGTAGGCAGAATAAGACATAATGTTAGAGCAACCAAATTTTGTTCTAAACTTTCCACAGGTACTCAGAAAATCAGATACTCTGACAAAAAAATCTCATGTCATGGTATTTTGTTTGTGATTATAATTGAATTATGCTTTATAAGTACTTCTTTATTAGTAAAACGGTTTACAGGTATTTCAAGAACAATGATAGGAAAAACTAACTTGAAAATCTGGGTTGCTTCCCTGATATTACTGCAAAGACAAATTCAAGGCTGTTATTTGGAGTGGAAGGAAGTGTAATGAAATTTTGTCTAAAGTATACATTGAAATATTCAAAACATCTCATTTAGTCTTGTGTTTTAGAGCCTGATTCTTGTACAAAAGGATCTCAGAACCACTGGTTTTCGTTCCTGATCTGCATTTTGATCGTTGTGCTCATACTCTCAAACATCGCCATCATCATGGCAGCCTCAGAGGGTAAAGCTACTGTAGACATCTATATCGTTGTTCTCATCCCGTGAATGAAGCACATATGCTATAGTTGGCTTTCTTTTCCTCTATTTTAGGAAAAAAAAACAGTCATAGACAAGAGTCATGCAAACCCTGAAATTGTTAATACCTATGAAATAAAACTTCCACTTTTAGGAATTTATCATGATAAAAAATGAGACAAGTGTGTAAATATCTGTATATGATTATAAGATATGCTATTATAGCCCTGCTTACCTATTACCAAAGCACCATTTATAATGAAAAAAAGGAAATAACTTAAATGTCCAGTAAGAAGGTATTGTTACGGGGCGCCTGGGTGGCACAGCGGTTAAGCATCTGTCTTCGGCTCAGGGCGTGATCCCGGCGTTATGGGATCGAGCCCCACATCAGGCTCCTCCGCGATGAGCCTGCTTCTTCCTCTCCCACTCCCCCTGCTTGTGTTCCCTCTCTCACTGGCTGTCTCTATCTCTGTCGAATAAATAAATAAAATCTTTAAAAAAAAAAAAGAAGGTATTGTTACATAATTTAACCCGTACAATGATATGTAATGAAGTAATGAAAATAAAGGTATCGATGTATGTTTAGTGATAAGAAAAGAAGTTGCTAATTGATGAGTGAAAAGGTTTTGTTATGCAAGATGAGTAAGTTCTAGAGATCTGTGGCACAATAGAGTGCCTGTAGTTAATATTGTGTTGTACACTTAAAAATCTGTTAAAAGGGTAGATCTCATGTTGTGTCTTTACCACAACAAACATTTTAAAAAAAATTACAGTGATTATGTTAATAAGCAAGTTATAAATATCTTTAGAATAATACTCTGCTTTTGTCCGTTCGTATGTGTGGGTGTGTGTTATATATACATATATGTAAATTTTTGAAGACTCTACAGCAAAATGTTAAAAGTTGCTATAAACTCCACAAGGACAGGAAATTTGTTTGCTGCCCAATCTACAGTGCCTAAAACACTGCCTGCCAGGTAGAAAGCATTCAGTAGATATTTGTGGACTTAATGAGTAAAAAAAAATGACTAAATGTGGAATTAGAAATTATTTTTTTGCTTCTCCTTATTTTTAATTATGGCATGTTGATAAAGTACTTCCTAAATAAAAATGTGCTATTTACTTTTTTATGGTATGTTTGATTTTGAGAAAAAAGTCTTAGAGTCATTAGTAATTGCTTTTAGGAGTCTTACAAGTGGAAAATGCATATATAAAAATTATAAGCAGTATCACAACTTTTAAGAAATATATCATGAACTTTTTGGAAATGTTTACTTTCTGAAAGATACATTCATGTTTATGCTTTTGATATTGTTGATATTTAAATTTTTGGAATGAATGTATCTGTTGGCAAATCACTGTGACTTTTTATTTAAAAACATGTTTGTGGCAACAGTATATGTACTCCTGCTATTGTTAAGTAATTTAAATCAATACTCCTTACTTAACAACTCAGCTTTCCCAAGGGCCTTGGTTTTTTTATGTGGCATCTCAGAGATAGAGCCTGCACCATTACTCTTTAAACATCTACTTTAATTGTGCTTTTAATTTTGCAGACTTTACATAGAGACCCAGATCTGTTGACAGAGCAAATGAAGTACAGATTCTGCCCTTTCTACTTTGTCACTCTAAGTGCTTGGTAAATGCGGTAGGTTCAGGTTTGCAGTAGGGTAATGTCACTTCCAAAGTTTTTTAATGTTGAACTGTAACATGGATGGTATGCATTTATTTTCAGTACACAATGGTGAGATTTGTCTCCTTTATTTTTGAAGTAATGTCCTTGTTAACAGTGCTCTGTTCTAAAGGAGATGTGACACATTGTAAACCTGTCTGCCTATAAATGTCATTTAGACTTGTTCAGTGACGGGAGAAATGCCAGATTTTGGGTCCTCGGGTTTGCTTATAATTTTCCAAGAGCCAACAATATCATTGAATTTGGATTATTAAATCTAAAGTGGAATTTTAAATATTAGCAAAGTATGTTTTAAATCCTCTCCAAGCCCACATATTTTATTTTTATTTTTTTAAAGATTTTATTTATTTATTCGACAGAGATAGAGACAGCCAGCAAGAGAGGGAACACAAGCAGGGGGAGTGGGAGAGGAAGAAGCAGGCTCATAGAGGAGGAGCCTGACGTGGGGCTCAATCCCATAATGCCGGGATCACGCCCTGAGCCGAAGGCAGACGCTTAACCGCTGTGCCACCCAGGCGCCCCCAAGCCCACATATTTTAATAACTGAAGTGCCAAAAGCATATCTGGGGACATGGTTAAAGAATGCAATTCTGCAGGATAGCTTCAGGATGTATGAGAGTTAGGGAGTTTTAAGACCTCAGCCATTGAATTTAATGCTCAGATACAGACTGAGGAAGCAGACTCTCTGTAAACTCTGAGTTTAGAACTTAGCAGGAAAGTAAATATGTAAATTTCTAAGTTCACTCCTGGAAAGAAATTTCAAAAAATGGTTCAGGGTACTGCCATGAAAGAAAAATTAATGGAGGAAAATTATGTCTGATCACTGAAGCATGGATATTGAATGAAACCATGCATAGATTAGGTACTCAAGAAAGGGACTCATGAATGTGTAAAAATTCAGAGGAAATTCATAAAGGTTTAGGGATAGATAGAATTTTCCTCAGGGCAGTATCATCTTTTTAAAGTTAGGTTTATTGAGGTATAATTTATATACGGTAAAACTCATCCTTTTCAGATATACAGTTCAGTGAGTTTGAACAGGCATATCTGGTCGTGTAACTACCACCAAATCCAGGTATGGAATATTTCCATCACTCCAAGAAGTTCCCTTCTTTTGTCCTCAGTTCCCTCCTTCTACCCACAGCCCAAGGCAACCACTGATCTGATTTCTGTCCTTGTATCTTTACCTTTACCAAAATGTCATATATATGAAATCATAGTTATGTAGCCTTTTGTATGTTTGCTTAAAATGTTTTTGAGATATACTCATATTGTTGTGCTTATCAGTAGTTGATTGCTTTTTGTTGCTGAGTATTATTCCGTCGTATGAATGTGTCCATTCACTGATGGATAGACATTTGAGTTGTTTCCTGTATTTTGCATTTATGAATTAAACTGCTATAAACATTTGTATACAAACATTTGTGTAGACACGTTTTTCTTTTTGTGATTAAATGCTTAGGAGTGGGATCGCTGTGTTGTATAGTGAGTGTATGTTTAACCTTATAAGTACCTGCCAAACTCTTTTCTCAAGTAGTTGTCCCGTTTTGCCTTCCTTTCAGCATCTACACAACTTAGTTCTTTGGCATCCTTGTGAGCACTTGCCATTGTCAGGTTTTGTTGTTTTGTTTGAATTTTAGCTTTCAAATAGGGCTATAATGGTGTCGCATTCTGGTTGTGTCTTGTGTTTCACTAATGACTAATAATCTCGGGCATCTTTGTATGTAGAGACAAAGATGAAGCAGGGGAGAAACGGGTAGACCCTACATCATAGAGTAAAGGCTCGGATGCAGGGATGAACCTGTGAAAACAAATTTCATCAACAAGAAAAAAGAAGTGTATGTATATTGAGATATGGAGGTTACCGTCCTTAATCTTATGAGCTGTACCACAATCCATTGTTTTGGCGAAGTGGTACTGTGGTGGAGAGGTGTAAGAAGTGGGAAACTTTTGTCATCATCATTGCATATAGGAGCAAGTTGTGTATGTGGCAGAGGTGATGACAGAATAAGGACAACAAAATGGCTGCACAGGTTAAGCAGGCTTTGAAAATATAGCTGAGTGTTCTAAATTTTAAGATAGAAACAATACTATATTCTTGATAAAAAAGAAAATGGTTCAAGTATACTATGATAAAATGAAAATGAGTTTTTATTTAAGTTTTTATTAAAATTAAAAAAAATTCTATAAAGAGTTACAATACTTCTAACTTGTGAAGTGTTGCTGTAGATAGATACCAAGATGGAACCTAAGTCTTCTAATACTCATGTGAATGTGACTGCTGAGGTGGAGGAAGTGATTGGGAATTCAGTGTAGTTACACCACCATATATAGTCATAAATAATTTTTCCACCACATTTTTGTATTTGAATGACAGTAGGATCATTGCTTATTTAAATGACTTGATATCATTTGACCATAACTTGATCTCCATGTATCATTTGCATTTTTAACTTTTCCTCTTTGCTTTTCTCAGTAGCTGAGACAACTCCATGGAACTATTTTATTTATAGGTTATTAAGTCTCTATCTACTAATAAAACAATTAAAATCTCAGAAAAAAACATGAAAATGAGCTAGACAAAGAAATTAGACACACATACACATACACACATACACACACCTCCTATTCACATGGATATGTATGTATCATGGAATGTTTTGATGCCAAACCATTTAAAGCGCTTGGGACACAGTAGTCCTAGTAGTTGCTGCATCCTGTTCCCCCCCATCTTCTATCCCTGTGCTCTCCTCCTGATTCACTCAGAATTGCTATCTTCCCTAGTAATGAATCCTAATTTTAAACTTTATCCAGTGCTTTGATTAATGAGATATAAAGCTTCTTTCCTCAGCTCATCAACTCTGTCTCTAACCAACAATAAGAATTTCTATATTTTTTTATGAAGACAATGGATTGTCCTTGGCTAGTAGTTCTGTAAGGAGCCTTTATTCTAGTGGGTTTTAGTAGCTAGTATAAATTCAGTGTCAAAAGTGCAAAGGATTTTAAGCTCCATATAATGTTACCGTTAAAGTTTTAATTTGCATCAATTTAATTCTCTTGTCAGTTGTCACACCCTATTAAAGTTGTGCCTCTTCACATGCTGAAGGAGCAAATTAAGTCTGAGGTACAAGATGATATGGCTTCTTGGGAAAGGCTGTCCTTGGGTCTAAATTCCACCAGTTTTGAGCTCATTAATCATTAATTTTTGTATCTCTTAGAAATCCAGAATAGCATTCTGTGGCCATGAGAGATTTTAGAAAATGTCAGAATTTTACAGTTCTCTGGAGAAAGCATGAAAGACACTATCTTTAATGATGATTTTTTTCTTTTTGTTGTTTTTCTTATCATGTGTTTCTAGTATATTAATTTGCATTAGCCTTTCCCCCCTTACAGAATAATCCTTTAAAACCTACATCAGGTCATGGCACTCCTCAAATCCAATGGCTCCTACTTCTCTCAGAGTAAGAGTGCATAAAATGACCTACAAGGCCCTACCACGTGGTCTAGCTTCTCATTACTTATCTGACTCAGCCGGATATTTCACCTTCTCTCATTCTAATGTAGTTACACTGGTCAGTATCCCTTGAAAATGGCAGGCATGCCCGTGCCTCTGAGCCTTTGCACTTGTTCCATTCAGTTACCTAGAATGTTTTTCTCCAAGCCTTTTCATGATTTACCCACACTGCCTCAGTCCCTTCCATTCTTTACTGAAATATCATCTTTTTACTGATGATTTTCCTGAACACATATTGAGAATTGTACCTCCTTCTTTTTGACACTTGCTATCCGTTTTGGTTTATTTTTTTAAACCCAAGCCAAATATTTTTACTTATGTATCTTAATATTTTCTACCTCTAACTAGATTGCAGATTCCACGAAGGCAGAGATTTTGTCTGTTTTGTTCACTTTTAAATCCATGTGTTTGGAACAGTGCCTGATATAAAATGAGATCCCCATAGATAATTGCTGAATGAATGAATGAATTTGAATCTGCTGTATCTGTGAGTTTTGGTGTCTGCAGCTCTTTCTTTGCTCTCTCCTTTCTCCCTCCTCTATCCCTTCCTGCCTTCTCAAGTGGGGCTATAGAACAACAAGTCCTGTCTTTTGCAAAGTTTCTTAGTTTCCCAGCAACTCCCAGAGATAACCCAAATGGAAGGACAGCTGTGTTGATTTTGCTAGAGGACATGCAGGAATATCTATCATGGCCTTGTAGGTATCTGGTTTTAGAAGGATGGATGCTGTGGGTTTTCCTAAACTAAGGTATTGTCATTTTGAGGGGTGTGTGTAAGAGGCCAACCCACTACTTGTCAACAAGGGGCAAGGTCTCATGACCTGTCTATAGTCTTTACCATTCTATCCCCATTGCCTTGCACAAAGCCTGAAACTTACCAGGTACTCAAAAAAATATTTGGTAAAAGAAAGCAAGCTAAGACCACTCATTCTTTCTGTTCCCCCAGACCTACCTACCCATCGCTTAGCAAAACATCTTCCTCACCTGAAACAAGCTGGTGTGGAGTGGCTGGTGGCCCTGTTCAAAGTCCTTGATAATTACTTCGCCTGTGCAAGTGGTCAAGGAGTACACCTTTCTGTGAACATGTGAAATGGCAGTTCTCTGTGGAGTCCCTACCAGGGTGCCAAAGGTAAGGAAGCAAAACAAGCTATCTTTGAAGTTTTAAGAATTCTTTCAATGCTGGGTATGCTAACGTCAGATAGGATGTAGAATGTAATGAGGTCTATCACTGTGGGAACTAATTAGATATTCCATACCTTGTAACTTGTATTTCATAAATCAGAAACTTTTAATGGGGCTTCTATTTGGGGGGAAGTTTTCCCTTCTCTTCTACCACAGGTTGTTGCCCAAGCATCTCTGGCCGCTGCTAATTACCTGTTTGCCTCAGGCAAGATAGGTTCTGACTGTGAGTGAGTCCAAGAGCAGCCTTGGGCAAAATAATTCACAACTGCATTTACCAAAAATGATTCCATCAGTGCATCTTTGCAACAGTGTTTCACCATCATTACAGTTGCCTTGTGCTTTTAAGATTTTTCATTGCTTGGAGCTGTTTGATCCCATCCATCCCTCTGGATTGTGAGCTTTTGACCTGTTAGACTTTCTGAGCCCCATGAGTCTGCATCTATGCTTAGCTAGCCCAGGGAATCAATACTCTAAGATTTTTCAAGATTATGGAATTAAAAATATATTCATCTGAATTCGGGGAACAGCTAATCTGCCCCTCAACTTTTAGAAACTTACTGAATGACTGAAGAAATGGTTTATTCCAGTTTGTTTCAAAAAGAATTTTTGGCACCTGACAAAATAAATACAGTACAACAACATAATATTATGAAAATAAATGATGGAGGTTTGAGGTGGTAAACTAGGAAATGTGTATTTGCCTCACATCCTTTTAGGTGTCTTTCTAGAATGAGAGAATAAAGTTATCCGAAAGGAATAAAGAAGAAAATGGTAGAGAAGTTCACATTTTTTTAAATCTTTCATTTATTAAATTTGTTAAGTCTCTTCAAGAATGTAACCCAATGGGGAAGACCTAAAAGACTACTTATAAATATAAATAATCAGAATAACATTAATATTCCTGAGAAGCAATACATGTATACTAGATGATGATGGAACAGTTTCTTTCAAAATTATAGCCTATGTTCCTTTACTGAGAAAAAAAATCAAACGCGAGGAAAGAATAAAAACATGCAAAGACTCATAAATTTTATTTTATTTTATTTTATTTTTTTTAAGATTTTATTTATTTAATCGACAGAGATAGAGACAGCGAGAGAGGGAACACAAGCAGGGGGAGTGGGAGAGGAAGAAGCAGGCTCACAGTGGAGGAGCCTGACGTGGGGCTCGATCCCATAACGCCGGGATCACGCCCTGAGTCGAAGGCAGACGCTTAACTGCTGTGCCACCCAGGCGCCCCAGATTCATAAATTTTATTGTTCACATACCTTTTCTAAGAAGTTACTTGAGGATGTATTTTGCCAAAAGTTGTTTTTTAAGACTAAACCAAGAAGGAGGCATATATGGGGACTAGGAAGCTGGATCCACTCGAGAATGCTGAAGCAACATGACAGCAGTTGGGCAGGCCTAGGGAACAACGACTCCAGTTTGGGTGTAGTAGATAGAGACTCTAGAATTTAGTAGATAGAGGAAAGTTTCCAGGTAGTGGGATGGGGGGTGGGAGATGTTAATAGAATAGAATATATGAGCACTTGGGGGAAAAAAGGAAAGGAGATGATAAAGCTAAATCATGTAAGAAATAAAGGCCATTCGAAACTCCAGGAAAAAAAACTATAAAGTCATGATCTAACTATGAAACAAACTGAATAATACTATGATGTTCAGCAGTTACAATAATGTAAGAAGACAATACTTATTTGGCGATGTTGGAACCATTTCCCTTTGCATGGCTCAAGGATCACGGCATTGAGGTCAAGGTGAAGGAAATGCAATCTCAATATACAGTTTGGCCTGCACTGAAAGTGTTTCCATTGTCCTAAGATTGAAAATGCTATTTATTGATTTTTGAGGTTCTATAATCATCCTATTAAAAATACTTTGAATTTCTACATTAGTTGTAAACAATTTAAATTTGAACAACTTGGTAATATAAAAGCAAGTATGTGAATCATGGCCATGAGTGGAGAGTGTTGGGAGATGTGGAGGAAAGTGTCAGTGTGCTAATTAACATCCTCAAAGTAAGGTGGTCAGGGGTGAAGAGATACTGATGGAAGTTAGTAGAACAAGGGGCTGAATATGTTGTTTAATGTTACAAATGTAATAAATAAAATAATTAAGTTCAGCAATATGCATATCAAAAATTTGAGGGAAGAAAGAGAAAGGGGAAATTAGTGAACAAATCCACATCTTTCATAGACAAAAAATAGAAGTATATATATATTATTTTGAGGTATGGAGGTTACCATCCTTAATTCTATGAGCAGAAACACAATCAGTTCTGTTGGGGAAATGGTACTGTGGTGGAGAGGTGTAAGGAGTGCGAAACTCTTGTCATCATAGCTTTTCTGTTTCTTTAATTTTGTACCATGTGTATCTATTATCTTGATGTAAAAAATAAATTCGGTGCTTCTAGCATTATGGCAGACTAAGGGCTCCGAGGGACTGCAGAGCATTTAAATATGGGATAGAACACACATTAATGAGCTTAAAGGAGGCAGGAGAGTAATCCAAGAAGTCCTCTACCCCAAAAAGAGGCTTGAGATATGAGCTAGGAGTATGAAGTGGAGGAGGGCTGTGAAAGGGAGCATTGCTCAGGATGGATGACTCTCGTGGCACTTAAAGGTGGGACTTTGAACGAAGCTGAAACTTTAAAGAGGGGGAAGGTGGATCCGGTTTGGCGATGCCCGTTGGCTATTAGCAGCAACAGAAGCAACTCCTCTGTGGGAGAAAGTGTCTTAATTTCAGGCAACACTCACACATGAAATCAAGCCATGACCTCACAATCAAACAGCACCAAAGAGAAGAAAAACAGCAATGAGTCAAAGTCAGCAGAATCAACCACCACACATTCCCAAAACTACTGATACACAGATTGCAAGCACATAATCTAGAACCATTAGGTTTGAAATTATTTTTTAAAAAAGAAACCATTTGCAAACAACAGGAAGTCATTAAGAAAAGACTGGAAATTTTTGTAAATAAAATTAGAACTTGTGGAAATAAAAAATCATAACTCGTAGAATAAAAATGTGATAATGTACTCATCAAGTAGAATGAGATTCAGCTGTGAGGATGCATGAACTATAGCTACATCATTCATTTGCCTTTCTTGATTCTCTCTATTCATTCCTTTGGGAATTCTAACCCGGATGTGAATTTTCCAGGAGTGATGGAAAATGTGAATCCATAGATATAGAAAACACAGTGAATCCCAGCACAATAAATAAAGTAGACTCTTACCAAAACACACTGTGGAGAACCCACAGAATATCAAAGACAAAAATTTATAAAAGAATAGGAAAGATTGTCCACCAAAGAAAGACAGTCGGGTTGATACTAAATAGCAAAATCGAAACCAGAAGGAGTTATTAGAGAAAATGAACAACCTAGAATTGTGTACTCAGAAAACTATCTGTAAGATGAAGTGAAGATATTTGAATAGTAACAAAAGCTATGATACCTTCACTAACAATGACTTTTGCTAAAAGAACTTCTAAAGAATGTTCTTCAGGAAGAAGTTATATTATCACAGGAAAGTCTAAGCAAAGAGAAAGGTAAAAGCAAATATAAACCCAAAACAATCAATATAAACTAATAATAACAGAATTACAGTACTGAAAAAAAACCCACCTTTTAATTTTGTTCAGAGTTAACATGTGTCATGGTCCTTATATTGTTTGTTCAGGGTTAATGTGTTGATTAACTTAGTCATTGTTAAATATGCATAATAAAATTTTAAGGGTAAACGTCAAAGAATAGAAGTATAAGTAGCAAAACAGTGAAGACAAAAAAAACACCGGGGAAAATCCTCTACCCAAACTGAAAGAGAAGGGGGAAAAAAAGAATTTTAAAAGCTTGATAAACAGAATTAAAAAGATAATAGAGAGAAGTTCTAATATGTATTAAATGAATGTAAGTGGACTAAACTTACCAGTTAAAAACAGAGTTTATCATACTGGAATAAAATAGAAAAACAACAAACAGTTCTATGGTCCTTATAATAGGCGCACCAAAAGCATAGGGTGCAGAAGGTGGAAAACTAAAGTATGAGAGAAAAATAGATCAAATAAATAGTGACTAAAAGGTAAAGGAATCCTGGGGTCATTATGTTAGCAACCTGACCCAACAGACTAAGTCAGAAAACACTCTTAGAAATAAAGAAGGTAACTACAAAAAGTTGAAAAAAATCAATTAACCAGTAAGATAACATAATTCTAAACTTTCATGAACATGACAAATATATCAAAATTGATAAGGCGAAAAGGGTGACACAATTACATGGGGAAATTGATACATTCACCATTATGTATGTAGTGGAAAATTTTAACATAGCTTTCTTGATTATGTCAAGAATTTTTTAAAAAATCAAAGAAAAAACTGTAAACAACTCAAATATCCACTTCATAGTAATGTAGAGAAAAAAGTATGTTATCGTAAATATACAATATAGGTATGGTAGCTATGAAAATAAATGAGCTGTATCTATATCATCAGCCTGTGTAAATCTCCTGAACATAATGATGAGCAAGAGAAAACAAGCGCAAAAGAATACGTACTGTATGATTTCTTTATACAAAATACAAAGTCTATAGTATGAGAAGTCACTTTTTAAATTCAACAATCAGATATCTGTTAGTCTGGAGTGAGCTTTCCCTTCCAGATAGGAAAACTTACTTACAGGTCCTATAATTAAGACAACGTGGTAGTGAATGAGTTAAAACAAATTGACAAATGAATTAGAATAGAGAACCAAGACATGTGAATGCATATAGAACTTTGATTTTGTGACAGATGTGGTCTTGCTTATTAGTGTGGAATAGGACTGTTTGGTAAAGGGTACTGAGAACAATTGATTACCATGTGGAAAATTTAAAGCAATTGGATAGATCCTTAAAATGCACAATTCACAAAAAATCAATTCTGGAAGCTTTGAAGACTCAGATGTAAAATGCAAAACTTTTAAACTTTCAGAAGAAATATAGAAGAATCTTTCTGACCTTTGCATAGGGGAGGGTATTTTTTAAAACACAAAAAGATCTGAGCATAAAGCTATGCATAAATTTAACTAACTGCTTTATTGTTATGTACCATCATTCATCAGAACACATTAGAAAGAGAGTGAGAATGAAGCCACTAACTGGGTGAAACTATTTGTAAAGCATATAGCTAACAAAGGATTACTGTTCAGAATATGTGAAAAATACAATGAATGATAAAAAGACAAACAACCCAGTAGAAAATTGGGGTAAATATATAAAACAGGCACTTCACAAAAAATGAAATATCTGTAGCCAATAAACAGATGAAAAGATTCACAAATCTTTTACTAATGTGAATGCAAATTAAGAGTGAAATAATATAGCACTGCACACATATCAGAAGGGCAAAATATTAAAATGATTGACGAAAGATGTATATTAACAGGAGTACTAGTATACTCGACTGGCTGGAGTGTAAATTAGGACAACTTTGGAAGACAGATTTTCTCTGTCTTTCAAAGCAGAATGTTCACATACCCCGTGACCAGACACACATCTAGGAATGTGATCTAGAGAAACTTACGCACATTTTTGCCAGCAGACCCATATAGGGATTTTTATAGGTATACTATTTGTAACAATCCCAAACTAGAAATAATCCAAATGCCTAGAGATTGGATGATGGACAAATATATACTTGACCCTTTAATAGCACAGGTTTGAACTGCATGGGTTACCTGTATATGGATTTTTTTTTAAAGAAAAACAGTGCAGTACTACAAAGGTATTTTCCTTATAATTTTCTCTTTTTTAAAAGATTTTATTTATATATTTGATGGAGAGAGAGAGCACAAGCACAAGCAGGGGGAGGGGCAGAGGGAGAAGCAGGGTCCCCACTGAGCAAGGAGCCCAATGCAGGACTTGATCCCAGGACCCTGGGATCATAACCTGAGCCGAATGCAGATGCTTAACTGACTGAGCCACCCAGGCACCCCGCTTGTAATTTTCTTAATAACATTTTCTTGTCTCTGGCTTATTTTATTGTAAGAATACAGTATATAATACATATTACATATGAAATATGTATTAATTGAATGTTGTTATCGGTAAGACTTCCTGTCAACAGTAGCCTATTCGTAGTTAAGTTTTGGGAAGGCAGAAGTTATACATGGATTTTCTGATGCCTCTAACCCCTGTATTCAAGGGGCAACTGTACAAACACACACACACACACATTGTATACAATCTCAAATATATACATTCATTTTTCCCCACATAATGGGATATTATCCAGTAGTGAAAAAGAGATAAGCACAGCTACTTAAAACACAGAGTGATCTTAGAAGCACAATGTTGGGTAAACAAAAATAAGTCCCAACAGATATATACACAATGATAGAAAAAAACTTTAAGACAAAACAAAACCCTAAGAAATGTGTTATTGTTTGGGCATACATAAACATGTGCTAAAACTATTAAAAATATAACAAGGGAATGATGAAATTCAGGATAGAAGTTATAAGGAGGTGGGATTGGGGAAAGCATATATGTAGAAGCAGTGTGTGGGTAATGATCTATTTCTTAAATGTTACATATATTATGCAACATGATTTACATGTGTGTTACATATATTCTCTTATTAACATTGCAAGGAGAATATGGTAAATAGAAATCTAAGAAATAATAGTAGAAAACAAAACAGGAACATAAAGAGTTGGAATATAAAATAAAAGTAGTTAAAATCTCGATTGTAAGAATTCTTGTATAGTTACTAGGAAAAGACAATAAATATGTGTGTAAGCTTCTTGGGAATTGAGGCAAAGAGGGAAGAATTGATTACAGGGGTCAGAAAATCAAATTTTTAAAGAGAATCAGCTATTTCTGGTATTGCACATCTATTGTTGACATTGGGGCTAACGATTACTTCACTCTAAAAGCTATGGAAAACTATAACACCTAATACGTTCCTATGGTCTCAGTTCCCAGCACACAGTTCCCTAGTTTCTCGGCATGGTCACACGGTCAGGCTTTGGGCAGCCTCAGACTGGAGAACGCCTCACAAGGAGAATGCAGTAGAGCTTTTAGGAAAGTGGATCTGGCTTTTCTGGGCTATGCTGTCAGTCAGGTTCCTCCGTTCCTCCCAGCTGATTTTCTGGAAATCCATGTGCACCTGTAAGACGGCTTAGCTAGGTACATGGTAATAGAATTGGTGGGCAACTACCCTGCATTTGTTCACTGTCCCGGAGAGAAAGGGGGAAGAAAAGGGGATGCAGTTTTGTTTTATCCCTCTGTTTAGGAAATGTCACCAAAGACAAACTGTGACTTGGTAAACTGAGAATTATCTTCTTTTCTTCTTTTAATTATTTTATTCAGCTATAATTAACATGTGGTGTTATATTGGCTTCAGGTGTACAATATAATAGTTCCACAATTCTGCACGTTTCTCAGTGCTTATCAATGTAAGTGTTCTTGTAATCCCTTTTATCTATTTCACCCATCTCCCCACCTGCCACCCTTCTGGCAATCACCAGTTTATATATAAGAGTGTGTTTTGTTTCTCTCTTCTTTGTCTGTTTTGTTTTTTAAATTCCATGTATGAGTGAATTCATATGGTATTTGTCTTCCTCTGACTGACTTATTTCAATTAGCATAATACCCATCTGTGTTGTCACAAATGGCAAGATTTTTTATGGCTGACTAATATTCCATTGTATGTATGTATATACCATATCTTCCTTATCTGTTTGTGAATGGACACATGGGTTGCTTCTGTGTGTTGGCTAGTGTAAATAACACTGCAATAAGGGGGGCATATGTCTTTTCAAATTGCTCTTTTTGTTTTCGTTGGGTAAATACCCAGTAGTGGAACTGTTGGGTCATATGATGATTGTTTTTAATTTTTGAGAAACTCTACCCCATTCCCCTCAGCGGCTGCACCAATTTGCATTCCCAGCAGCAGTGCACCAGGGTTCTTTCTTCTGTACATCCTCGCCAACACTTGTTGTTTCTGTCTTTTTGACTTTAGCTATTCTGACAGGTGCAACGTGATATCTCATTGTGCTTTTAATTTGCTTTTCCCTCATGATTACTAATGTTGAGCATCTTTTCATGTGTCTGTTGCCCATCTGTATGTTTTCTTTGGAAAAATGTCTCTTCAGGTCCTCTGCCCATTTTTAATTGGATTATTTGATTTTTTGGTGTTGAGCTGTGTAAGTTCTTTATATATTTTGGATATTAACTCATATTGGATATGTCATTTGCAGATACCTTCTCCCATTAAGTGGCCTTTTTGTTTTGTTGATGGTTTCCTTTACTTTCCATAAGATTTTTATTTTGAACTAGTCCCGATAGTTTAACTTTGCTTTTTTTTTTCCTTGCCAGAGGAGACATACCTAGAAAAATGTTTCTACAGCTGATGTCAGGGAAATTATTGCCCATCTTTTCTTCTAGGAATTTTATGGTTTCAGCTCTTACCTTTAGGTCTTTAGTCCATTTTGAGCTTATTTTTCTGTATGATATAGAAAAGTCATCCAGTTTTATTCTTTTGTGGGTACCTGTCCAGTTTTCCCTGCACCATTTGTTGAAGGGACAGTCTTTTCCCCATTGTATATTCTTGCCTCCTTTGTCATAGATTAATTGACCATAACAGTGTGGATATACTTCTAAGCTCTCTATTCCATTCCACTGATACATGTGTCTGTTTTGTGCTAGTATCATACTGTTGTGATGATTACAGCTTTGTAGTATAACTTGAAATCTGAAATTGCGATAATCCAGACTTGTTCTTATTTTTCAAGATTGCTTTGGCTCTTCAGGGTCTTTTGTGGTTCCACACAGATTTTAGAATTACTTGTTCTAGTTCTGTGAAAAATGATGCTGATACTTTGATACGGATTGTATTAAATCTGTAGATTGCTTTCTGTGGTATGGACATTTTAACATTGTTTGTTCTCCCAATCCATGACCGTGGAATATCTTTTCATTTGTGTCATCTTCACTTCCTTTCATCAGTGTTTTCAGAGTACTGGTCTTTTACCTCTTAGGTTCATCCCTGGCATCTTATTATTTTGCATGCATTTGTAAATGTAATTAATCCCTTAATTTCTCTTTCTGCTGCTTCATTATTAGTGTATAGAAATGCAACTGATTTCTATATAGTGGTTTTGTATCCTGGGACCTTACTGAAGTCATTTAGCAGTTCTAGTAGTTTTTTTGGTGGAGTCTTTAACATTTTCTACATAGAGTATCATGGTATCTGCAAATAGTGAAAGTTTTACTTCTTCATTACCAATTTGGATTCCTCTTATTTCTTTTTCTTGTTTGTTTTAGTTAGGACTTGCAGTACTACATTGAATAAAAGTGGTGAAAGTGGACATCCTTGTCTTGTTCCTAATGTTAGAGGACAAATTCTCAATTTTTTCGCCATGGAGTGTGATGTTAGCTATGGATTTTTATATGGCCTTCATTATGTTCAGGTATATTCCCTCTAACCCTATGAGTTGCAAATAGTGAACCACCCTTGTGTCCCTGGAATAAAATCCACTTGATTGTGGTGAATGATTTTTTTTTTATGTATTGTTGGGTTCAGTTTGCTAATATTTTGTTGAGGATTTTTACATATATGTTCATCAGAGATAATGGCCTGACGTTTTCTTTTTTTGTAGCGTCGTTATCTAGTTTTGGTATCAGCGTAATGCTGGCCTTGTGGAATGAATTGGGAAATTCTCCTTCCTCTTCCTTTTTTTTGGAATAGTTTGAGAAGAACAAGTATTAATTCCTCTTTAAATATTGGGTAGAAACCCCCTTTGAATCCATCTGGTCCTGGATTTTTGTTGGGAGTTTTTCAGTTACTCAATTTCATTGCTAGTGACCAGTCTATTCAAATTTTCTATTTCTAACTGATTCAGTTTTTTAATTTTTTTAAATTTTTTAATTTTTATTTTATTTCATTTTTTTTAAAGATTTTTATTTATTTTTTCGACAGAGATAGAGACAGCGAGAGAGGGAACACAAGCAGGGGGAGTGGGAGAGGAAGAAGCAGGCTCATAGTGGAGGAGCCTGATGTGGGGCTCGATCCCAGAACGCCGGGATCACGCCCTGAGCTGAAGGCAGGCACTTAACCGCTGTGCCACCCAGGCGCCCCGATTCAGTTTTTTAGAAAGATTTATTTGTTTATTTGAGAGAGAGAGCACAAGCAGGGGGAGGGGCAAAGGGAGAGGGAGAGAGAGAATCCTCAAGCAGACTCCCCACTGAACATGGAGCCTGACAGGGGCTTGAACCCAGGACCCTGAGATCATGACCTGAGCTGAAACCAAGAGTTGGATGCTCAACTGACTGAGCCACCCAGGTGCCCCTTCCTCATTTAGTTTTGGAAGTTTATGTGTTTCCAGGAATTTATCTATTTCTTCTAGGTTGTTCAATTTGTGGCACATAATTCCTCATATTATTCTCTTATAATCCTTTGTATTTCTGTGGTGTCAGTGTTTATTTCTTCTCCTTCAGTTCTGATTTTATTTATTTGAGTCCTGTCTCTCCTTTTTTATGGTTATGTGCATATCAGAGTTTTACTAGAAGAATAAGGCTTGCAGAACAAGTTACTCTTAGTAAGAAATAATTACAGTTTTGGAGAGAATGCTATAAGCCACGTAATTACAAGGTCAGATGAATCGGTTGCTGCCATAAACTGCTCTTTACAGCACTTCAAGAAAAAGACATTAAAATGGGAAGGATAGGAATAATATGCAGGTGATTATTTGAATGGGTTTTAACTTGAGGGAGAAAAATATTCAAAAACTGAGTGGCATTGTTTCCCAACAGGCACTGTTTTAATGACATTTCTGGTTATCAAATATACAAATATGCTTTTACAACATGACTAAGTAAAAGATCTCATGTGAAATCTCAAACACTATGACCCATTTCACTACCCAGTCAGTATTTTCCTGTGGTTTTCCCCCAAGACAGTAATAAGACCTTTGTTTTTAGTAGATAGTATATCATCAGACAAAATAATACAAAGCCTAAGCAAATATTTAAAACTATTTAAAAAAGTTACAACTGGAAGAAACACTACAGATCACTTAACCCAAACTTCTCACTTTACAAATAAGACTTAAGACTGAAAAATTAAATGACTTGCTCAAGTTCACAAATCACGAACAGTTGTCAGCAGCATGTGGCCTAACCTAAACAAATCTGACAAAGTATCTTCCTTTCCCTTTGAAGCATCATCTGCTCCACTCTTCCTAGTAGACTGTTTCTCTTTCCTACCCTTTCAGCGTCTGCCTGTTACAAATTACTCAAGACTTTCTTCTCTTTCCAGAAGTCACTGCCATGTTAGTTCTGTCTTCCATCCTCATCCCATATATCATTGGTTATAGGTAGAATTAATATGCTTTTCCAGTGCCCCTGAGCCTATCTGGTATAGTAATTGGAAGCTGAGAGATGCTGGTGTGGAACACTATAGTTTTTCTACTTTGAGGGTTGCATTGACGTTAACAATCACCATCTGCTCTTTCCTTTTTTTTTTTTTTTTTTGATGCAGTGGTTAAAGGTTTATCAGTTTTGTTGATCTTTTCAAAGAACCACATCCTGGTTTCATTGATATATTAGTTTCTATTTCATTTATTTCTGCTCTCATCGATATTTCCTTGTACTGGCTTTGTTCTTTTTCTAGGTCCTTTAGGTATAAGTTTCGATCATTTATATGAGATTTTTCGTGATTCTTGTGGTAGGTCTGTATTGCTATAACCTTCCTTTTTAGAACAGCTTTTGCTACATCCCAGAGATTTTGGACCATTGTGTCTTCATTTTAATTTGTCTCCATGTATTTTTTTATTTCCTCTTTGATTTATTGGTTGACCCATTCATTGACCCATGTCATTTTGCCTTCATGTATTTATATTCTTCCCAGATGTTTTCTTGTGGTTCATTTATTTTTTAAAATTTTTTATAAGATTTTATTTCTTTATTTGAGAGAGCACAAATGGTGGGGAGGGGCAAAGGGAGAGGGAGAAGCAGACTCCCCATTGAGCAGGGAGCCTGATGTGGGGCTCGATCCCAAGACCCTGGGATCATGACCTGAGCTGAAGGCAGATGCTTAACTGACTAAACCACCCAGGCACCCCTCTTGTGGTTGATCTTTAAAGTAGGAGAAGTTAAGCACAGCTGCTTTGTTATGGGGACTTGTCTTCTCAGCACAAGTCCTTGGTGTAGCATCCAGTCCTCCAGTGTGGGGTTAGTCTCTCTGAGAGTTCAGTTCCCGGCCACATCTTTGTCCCTCCTCCCCTTTTGGATATGATCTCCTCTCTATGACTAACTGGGGGAAATCCGTTCTGTCAGTCTCTGGGTTCTTTTCTGTGTTGGTTGCACTGACGTAGCTGTTATCTAGGTGTGTCCATAGGGCAAGATGAGCTTAGGATTCTCTTCTGCCATCTTCACAGAAGTCTCTCCAATGAGAATTCTTTTTATGCATTTAGCCATTAGAACAGTTCTTTCGAAAGGCACTCTTAATGAATTGAATATGTACTGAATATCATATATAATATGTAGTGTTTAACAATAATCAATTACTAACCTTTATTTTTGTGAAGAATATATAAAAAGTTTGAGATTTGAGAAAGCCTTCATGTCAAGCACATCCAGTACACACGGTATATATTGTAAAGTGAAAACTCCTTTTGCATGACATGCTTATTACCCTTTGCATTCTGGCTCTAACTTATTTCTCTAACATCTCCTTGTACAATTCCTCCACATGTTTTCTAAGATCCTGTGTGCCAGAATTCTTACTCTTCACGGAATATTTCACTGCTATGTTACTGGTACAGTCTCTCCACCTCTGATGGTGTGGTGTCTTCTTATCCCCATCTAGTAAACTGCTTGTCTCCTTCCAAATTCAACTCCATTATTGGCTTCCTCAACATCTCCACACATGGGGAAATAATTGTTCTATTATAGCTCTATCATATTTACGCATATCTAAATTTTTTGTGTTTTGCTCCCTATGTCTTAGGACGATTCTCTGCTTCATTCTGAGACTCAGTGATATGATGTTAAGACATTTGTGTGGTTACATGAGTCCCCTCTACAAATAAAATGTTATTTATTAGTACTAATCACTTAAATCTGCCTATTGTTATGCATTTTTTCAAGGTACTTTGATTTCCATTGTCTGTTTAATCCTCACAATATTTCAGAAGAAGGTATTATTTCTATTTTGCAAATGAAGTACTGGGCACACAGACATGAGTAACCTAAGAATGCTCACAGTAATTTCACACTATCTAACAATATTACATATGCATTTACCCTTTGACAACAACTACACTCCTAGAAATTTATCTCAAGGCGGAAGTGGCAAAATATAAAATGATCCATGTAACTGCTATTAATTATAACACATTTATAATAATAGGAGATTTGAAATAAGCCAATGTTTATCAAGAGGTAACCGAATGAATAAACTATAGGGCATCTGCCCAAAGGAGTACTATGTAGCTGTAAAAGGCAAGAGGAAGATCTCTATATCCTGTGGAGTGGTCTGCCTAGGACATACTGTTAAATGCAGGGGGCAGAATAGTCTATATATTTCATTCAGACATGTGTGTTATTTTATTTTTAAAAAGAAACGGTGGAAAAGTAAGCCAGTTAATAAAAATGACTACCTGTAAGAGAAAAGGAAGGTTACAGATTGGAACAGAAAAAGATATCATTCCTCTGAAACTAATTTGTTCTATAGTTTTGACTTTGGAAATGTGTAAATAGTTTATATTATGTAAAATTAAACAGAAAAATTCTTACAAATTTAAAACATACTAAAAAAGTTGTTTTACATGTCAAATCACACCATAAACACATAAGGAAGAATTATTTTAAGTGACTTTAAAACACAGCATTTTGATACCACTTCCCTAGTAGCATATGTTCAGTGGACAAAAAGAACCAAAAATAAATTTTAAACTTCATTCAGAAATCTGATCATTAGAAATAATATGGGTATTGTAATTTTGAATCTATATTGAGAGAGAGCAAAATATTATATAATTGTTATTAGGGACCAAAATTTTCATCATAACACAAAAGAGATAAAACTATATAATCATAGGCGTTAAATACAATCCCTGTAATCTTACATGTGAAATTGAAATATCAGTACGAACTAAGGATTTAGGTTTCTTGTTCTAAAAATTAGAAATTTCCAGCCTCAATTCTCAGAAGAGAGCATAGAAGCAACAATTATCCATAGCAGCAAAATTGTCATTTTTAAATACCAAATCCTATTAATTAACCAGAGTTCTTTAGACAAATGGGTGATTTCAGGTCTGACGCAGGAAATGTACAAGATGAACTTGGGACATCTAGTGCCAGAAAATCTAAGAAACAGTGTCTATTGGGGTCTTGCTAAAGGAACACATGAGCCAACATAAGGGAGATTCTGCTGTCAAAGTTGGAATAATTTGACCATTATAGGACTAAGAAGTGCAATGGACACATGAATAGGAGAAAATGAATGATAATACTAAAATTAGTCTAGCTCCTTTGGACTTTGGTAGAGAATCAACCCTTTATTTTGAAAATTAGTAAATAAAGTAAAATAGCTTATAGAGGAACATTCTTTTTAGAAGAACTCCAACTAAATAAATTCATAAGGAATGGCAGTATTAGAAAATTATAACTGTATAATCTCTATGAAAGTGCTAGATTTAGGCAGCAATTATCTAAGGCTGCTAAAATTATTAAGTGAAAGGTAGATGAGGAAAATTAAAATTGATGGATGAGGCTGAAAACACCTGAACCCACTGATGAATCTTAGCATCACTAAAAGTGGGCAGCCAGTTTTCATGTGATGCCTGAAGGGATGCAAAAGGAAGTAATACAGCACTCTTGAAATAATCTTGACCACAAAAATGTAGAGAGAGGTGACAAAATTTAATCATGCCCCTACATCTGGCTTCTAGTTTGCAGGAAATACAAAGGCTGGAGGAACATGTTAAATGGTACCTGGTTGATACAATCCACCAAATCCAGAGCATAGTTAAATTTACAGGGAAGAAATCACCAGCATTCTTTAATAAATTCATTTCATGGAGGAAAAAAAAGTTATAAAAGAGACTTAAGAGACATAAAAACAAAGTACAATATGTGGACCATGTTGAGCTCTTCCTTTGAACAAATCAACTGTAAAAAGAGTCTTGAGACAATTACGGGAATTTGAATGTGGATCAGATATTAGATGACTTCTAGGAATTATTGTTCATTTTAGTTGAACTATAATCATTTGAAGATATGTTTAAAAATACTCATACTAAAATGGATGAATTTGCTTGTATGTGAGTTAATTATTTTTTTAAATGTAATTAAAAAAAAAACTATGGTTAGGCATACATCTGATACGTTCAAGCTGCTATACATTATTCAAGTAGAAGGGGAAATAGAGTATATAGATGAGACAGGATTGGCAAATTATTCCTCAATATTGAAGATGGATCATGGGTACATGGGAGTTGAGATATTTGCCACACTCTTGTGTATGTTTTTAAATTGTCATGATAAAATAGTAGAAAAAAAAGTAAAAAAGACACTTCCACTTAGTAGAGTGGCAGCCCAGCACTTTTGAGCCTGATGTTCTTTATCTTAACTATCATTAAGAATTTGAGTTACGAGCAGGAAGGCTTATTAAATGTATAAGACAACATCCCGCCTTTTAGGACCTTACAAATGGCTTGGGGAGATAAGAATCATCCTGAAGCAACTCTAATGCAAGGCACCGTGCCAGGAATCTGTAGATACTGATCTGTTTCAGGTGTAAGTCCTCTGGTTATCAGCCCATGTTTAGGGACCCTGGGACTACAGGCTATAAATGACTATAGGTGGGAAGGGCATGTCCCCTCCTGCTGAAAGGCTGGGCAGTTTGGGTGAGTAGAAAAATTGGCCAATGCTTTAGTATCTGAAAAGAATCTATTAAATAGTAACCTTAAGTCTACCTTAGACCCAGTACAGTCCCCATGTCTATTGTGCTGCAAATTTGAGAGGAGATGTATTTGCTTTGCTTTTTGTGCTGAGAGCTGAACTGCTTGTGTTAGCCCACCTCCTCCATGGAAACAGACAACAGAATTTTTTTAAAGATTTTATTTATTTATTTGGCAGAGAGAGAGCCAGCAAGAGAGGGAACACAAGCAGGGGAGTGGGAGAGGAAGAAGCAGACTCATAGCAGAGGAGCCTGATGTGGGGCTCAATTCCAGAACGCCAGGATCACGCCCTGAGCTGACGGCAGACGCTTAACGACTGAGCCACCCAGGTGCCCCCAGACAATAGAATTTTTACAACATAAGCCATACCTTGTTTTATCAACAACCTCAGGGGCTGAGTGTGGTTAGGGATGACCGCATTCCAGTGTATGTCCTGGAACTGTCATTTGGGGTTGGGGTGCTGATATAACTGGTGGTGGTGATGCATGTGTGTGTCGGTATATTTTCTGCTATTCTACAAAAATAGTGAAAATTAGGTAGACAAAATGTTTTACCATCTCTGAGAAAGAATAGGAGCAGTAGTTGTATGGATGGTGAATGTACCAGCAGTGGCACTGGCAATGGGAAAGCAAAAAGCTCTAAGGAGCTTCAGAATTAGCTGGATATGGGGTGGGGGGGAACAAAAGGAGGCTGAGCTACTTCAGTTGGTTGTGATAGAAACCTATCCTAAAGGAACCGAATTGAATAGTTGATCTACTGAGGCATTAGTAGAGATATGAAAATAATCACACCGAAGGGAAAAGAAGTTAAACAAACCCTGACTAGGGACTGGGGATAGATGGGCATGGAGACACTCAAAATGAGTCACTCTTCTCAGTGGTTTATAGAAACTGTTGGGAAGAGAGCAGAAAGAAATTGGAAGAGCTTAATTCTGTACCCATGAGGACTTTTAGATTGGAGTATAGGAGCTAGGTTATGAGAAGCAGCTATCTTCCTGAAGTAGGAACCTATTTAGATATTAACAGAAGGAAAGGAGGAACATATCTCCAGTATTTCCTTTTATTGCAATGATATGTTTTATATTTTAAGACTAAAAATGGTCTACCAACTGTAGCTTGAGCATCAGAGAAGTTTAAAGCAACAGGACATCACTTATTTGGGGAAAAATTCCTTGGTTAAAGATGATGTTCTTCCTTTGAAGTTAACCGTCTTCTCGCAGAGCCTGCCTGCAATGCAAGTACTGCATAGATCTAGACTCCAAGTAAGGCTCTAAAGACACACATTGTTAACAGCAGAATGCCTCTCTGTGAGAGATGGAGGGAGGGATGCAAACCAAAAGGGTAGCTGGAGAATGTATCAGATCTCTGGAGTTTTTCCATGATGCAATCATCCCCAGGCTGTAATCACCCTTGCTGACCCCCGCATCCCACTGTGTTTCTCCTCACTCACGCCACTTTTCGTCAGCACCTTCCTGTTTAGCAGAGATCCCCATTTCTGATACTTTGCGGGGGCTAATTATCTTCCATTTATCTGTGCAGCCCTGCATTTGCCATCTATTAGTCCAGAAACATAAATGATGTAAATCCTTTTATATCTGGCTGCACCACCTAATTATTCCTCATTTGTTTTTATTCTCTCTCAATTTAGCATCATCTGCAAAGTTGGAAATCATGTTTTCATATCATAATTAGGGCTCTAAGAACCTCAGAGAAATTGCCTGGCAAATATGCGTGCCTTTGCTTTTCATTTTAATGGTGAATTTAAAAGTGAGAAAATAAATTAGGGCTGGAGGAAATAATAGACTGAAATGAAAGTTTCTGGAATATAGATGAAGAAACATGATATAACAACACAGGAAGAGAAACTTCCAGCATTAAAGTGCAAAAGCCAGCCCCCAAAGTGAAGCCATCAAGTAATCAGCAGTATTCCCTCTTTGCTTTGATGATGGGATTCACCTTTAGATGTTCTCCTCTGTGCTTTAGGGTATGCCAAGGGATGCACAATTTTGCTAATTGGATAAACACCTTTCCTTAAGTATGCATAAGATTTACTTTTTTATAGGACAGCAATCTGGATGAAATTTAACAAAAGTGTGCAGTGTTGAGGAGGAAAAAAATTTATTCTACCCCTTGAGGTTCTTCCAGCTTGACTAAGAATTAAATAGGCCTGAGTTTAACAAGAGAAAAATCAAACTTAATTTCATATGTATGAGGAACCCACACAGACATCAGATTCCAGACACAGGCAAAATGAGATATATAGGTCATCCTGAACTGAGGAGAAGAGGGTAGTGGTCTGGAACTTCAACAGGAAGGGAAGTAATTCACAGAAAAATGAAAAAAAGTAAATGTTTGGTAAACAAATTTTTGATGGGCCTTTTGGAAATAGTGAGACATAGAGAGGAATTTGATCAAACAGGTCTTGCTAGGTTCTTCCCCATCTACTGTACCTAGCTGATATTATAATGTAATTATCCACAGTGAGAGTTGTTTTCCTGGAGCATGTTCTCTATCTAAATTCTTTGAGGCAGTTGGTGTGTGTGATGGGGCAATTTCCAAAATTTCTTCCTGAGTCTTCTGGTCCTTGATTGTTTTCAACTCAAAATAATCTCCATAGCAACATGGCATATACTGGGGCCTCCTGCCCTTGGTCCCTATAGTAATTTGAACAGAGATGGCCACTTGTGAGAGAGAACAGAAATAATCCCTAGATCTAAAGGACTGTGAGATGGAGGAATGGGAACACAGCAACTTGGTAAGAAAGTTCTTGAAATTCTTACTGTAATTCCTACAAACTGTCACCTCCTTGGAGCAGCCTCTCCCATAAATCACTTACCTCTTCATCATCAAAACTTTCTTCAATGTTCATTTTCAGCATATTTTGAAGTAGCTTAACCTGGCTGTATGTCACCTAGAAATTTTTTCTCTGTGTACACGTTGCTTTCTTTATCCTTCCTCCTTTAATAAAAATTTCATCTGCGTCCCTCTAAGGTAGGATTTGAATGTGTACTTTTAAGCATTTTTGTATGTATTATTTATGCAAGTGTCTCTATGTATATATTTTCCTACCTACTGCATTTGTTAAAAGTCTCAAGGGCAAGGATGATGTATCAGTCATGACAGACTAGGTTATGATCTAGTAACAAACAACCCCCAAATAGCAGTAGCTTAAAAGAACTATGTTTATTAATCACTCATATTTTATGTGTATTGTAATTCTGCGGGGGGAGGCAGCTCTGTTCATCTTTTCTCACTGATCCAGGTTGATGAAACCTTCCAGATACTTGCTTCCAGAGGGAGCAAAAAAAGAAACCGGAGAACCATGTGCTGGCTTTTCAAGTTTCTGTCCAGATACGTGTCAATTCTGCTGACATTTTATGGGCCAAAGTAACCCACACAGCCATGCCTGAGTTGAACGGTGTAGGAATGTTTGTCTTATAGGTAGAAGTTCCAAATATTTGTGAACAATATTACAGTATATTCCAGATGGTATTTTTTGTCACTATTGTATCTTTTCATACAACTAAGAGTAGTTCTCTGCAGTGACCACCAGGGTGCTAAAAAAAAAAATACAACTGACCTGCCAGAGATATCATTTGGATGTTTTTCTTTAAGACATTAGTAGCTACTTGACCCAGAAGTCTGCCTGTCAGTTCTTTCTGCTCACTAACACGGCTCTGTGAGATTGTCTTAAACCATGTTACAGTTTTGTTTAACTGGTAATAGACACAAAGAAACAAAATGAAAAGCCTCCATGTACATTTGACCAAAAGTGGTAATGATTCAATGAAATTCGAAACCATTCTTCCCCTCTTTTAAAGAGTCAAGCAAAATAATTTTAATCTTTTTGGACCGTTGTGTAGGTTGATTTTGAACAATAATATAGTAATTATCTCTGTTTTATGTTTTAAAATGATAAATGTTTTGATTCTCTTGCCTGTAATTCTATATCCCTGAGTGTTTTGTGCCTTGTTCTAGAAAGCCTGGAAATTGAATTCAGCAGTCTAGTCAACATCCTACCAGAGCTGCTGTCATCAGGAATTATTTTCAAAAAGGGAGAGATTGTTAGGAGAGGGAAAAGGAAAAATACTAAGAATTTACTAGAATATGTTGAAAAGTCACAGACCAGGCAGAGTATTGAAGACAGTTTGAGGAACTAATGTGATCAGGCAAGACCTGTTTTCTTGTTGTTATTTGTTTTCATTGGAAATGGTTTTAATCAGAAGTGGAAAGGATGGGGGATGAGGAGATTATACATAAAAGAATAGAACAGCTTACAGTTTTAGTTTGGCTTGTTTTAGGATTATTATTCATTCTTTGGTAGTGCTGCATTACTTAATCCTCTAAATGTGATGAGCCCAATCTCATAATCATACGTACTTTTGCTTAAAACATTAAAAGCTCTGGCATGGAAACCATAGGAATCTTAGTTTGAAAGTGTTGAAACCATTCCAAATACTAAGCCCGCATGCAAAAATTTCAAAAAAACCCCCAAAAAACCAGGCTTCTTGTTTACCCCTTGTTCCTTACAAAGTTTCTGTCTCCAGCCTTGTCCATCCCCACTGCCTCAGGGTCCCCAAAGGGGCCTTGAAAACACAGACTGCTTCCCAGAGTCCAGCTTCTGCCTTCATAACTGAGGGCACCTGCAAGGCTTGTGTCAGCTAGTGCAAGCTATGGGCACACAGGGAACCATGTGTCAGAACTGACATCTCCTGCAGCTTCTGCAACCTTGGCTTTCCGCTGCCCATGATCACAGACTATGGTGCTGACCATCAGAGGTTAGCACCATGGAGCTGGCTGCTGCTTCCTGTCTCTAGGAGGGGAGGCATGAAAAATACAGCTTGCTTGAAAAAGTCCTCGCCATTAGGTAAAAAGCAAACAGATGCTTTTTGGAGAGATGTCAGAGCTTTTATGCTTGAGACCAAGAGTCAAGCTTTTATGCTTGAGACCCATGTGTCAAGTTGAGTCTCAGTGGCCAGATTTTTAAAGTCATCCTGATTGCAACACACACACACACACACACACACACACACACACACACAATTCACTATTCCCATACCCCACATTTGCACTTAATTGTGTTCTAATCATTGTACTTACTGAGATGTGTATGAGGCTATTCAAGACTTGAAAACATAGTCTAAACTTTTCAAAGATATTTTATTTAGAAAATACTTAGTAGTGATGTTCTAGAAGGTTAATCTAATTTCAAAATATAGTCAAATACTTGACCATACATATAGAATCACAGAAATGTTAAGATGAAAGCAACCTTGGCAGTCACGTAGTCCAGCCCCCCATTGTACAGATAGGAAACCAAAATCCAAGAGGTGAAATGACTTGCCAAAGTTTACAAAAATTGGAAATAATAGAGTCACTACAGGAACTCAGTACTTGTGACTTCTTGTTCTTACTCTTTCCACAACAGAACACTAGCCATACCTACAACTATCCATTTACTTTGGAAATAATCTGGGATTCTCTGAGAAGCAATCCTTATTTAGGGTAATGTTAAGAATTTTTAAACAGAAGAATTCGTAAAGGCCATTAATTAAGTCAACCTCCATGTGTATTCTTGAAGTTTACAACAGCCTCAAGAGGTGAACAATAAATATATTGATTTGAAGGAAAATTAATCTGTTGTAAAAAAATAACGCCACAGATGTTTTACAGCTTTATTGACACATATTTCATATACCATACAATACACCCATTTAAATTACGCAATTAAGTGGTTTTTAGTATATTCTCAGATTTGGGCAGTGATCACAATTTAATTTTAGAACATTTTCATCACCCCAAAAAGAACCCCCATCCCTGTTAGCAGATTTTCCCCCACCCCCACTCCTCCAGCCCCCAGCAACCACCAGTCTTCTTTCTGTCTCTATGAATTTGCCTGTTCTGCCACAAGTAACTGAATAGTGTGTGTGTGTGTGTGTGTGTGTGTGTGTAGAAAGACACTTCGCTCCAGGCCTTGAGCCATGGCTGCTGTAGAATAGAAAGAGATATTATCGAGGCCAATGCCATCCTGGAACAGGCAGCGCCGTGAAGAGCAGAGAGGAAATCCAGAGCCCCAGGGACAGTTAAGCTGAGGCACTAAGTGTGTGCAGAACCAATGTGGGAACTGTACGAGCAGGCTGGGAGACAGGATTGACCATACACTAGAGATAATTAGGGAGACATAAAAGCAGATCATAGCAACTACTGGGCCACCTACAGGGACAAGGGACCTAAAGGAGTATCAAATAAGAGAAAAGGGTAAGGTTATGTGTGTGTTGAGAGCTAGCAAGACACTCTCAGACAGAGAAATACTATTGGACTTTTTTTTATATCCTCCTACCTTTACAGTGTACCTTCCAGTAAATATTTTATTTAAGAATAATATTTATCATTACAAAAGCAGTATATGTGCACAATAGAAAATTAGAGAATACAGTTAAGCAAAAACAGAAAATAAACACATGTTACTTCTAAAACCTACACTATCACTATTAACCTTTATTACATATCCTTCCAGAATATGTTCTACCTATATCTACTTGTACCTGTAGGTGCTCTTTACCAAAATTAGATCATACTGGACATGTTTGGTATCTTGCTTTCTTCTTTTAATAATTTTTGCCTTAACATGTCAGTAAGTTGCTTTCCAGTTGTCAGGTTAGACCTTGAGACACACACCCCCATGGGAAAAAAGTACCCCAACGAAGAACATTGTTGAAAAAAATGGGACTTGAGCATCAAGGTTGGGAGCGAATTTCTGAAACAGTTTAAAAATACTGTCATGTTTACTACCACAAAACAAGCAGTATATTAAGGATAGTATCCATCTGATCCCATCCTTGGGAGACTTGGACTCTGACTGGATCTCTCCCATGTGTCAAGTTGAGTCTCAGTGGCCAGATTTTTAAAGTCATCCTGATTGCAAGTTTGTTATCCCTAAATTGACGTTCTTTTGAATAAGAGAGTTAGATCTTATTGTGTTGTTTCCTGGTGAACTGAAGGAGTCTTGGTTTCCCTCACCATGTTTCTTTAGAGACACAAAGAGATGGGCATGAACAGAAAAACTGCAGTTTTCCTTCAACATTATGCTAGTAGATATCATTTCCCTTTTCAGCAAATTCTGATAAATAGTTGTAATTTAAACATTTTAGTGAGGTGATTATTTAATCTACAAAAGCTTTCTCCATTTGATTCCCAAAACCAGTTTGCTTCATATTTTAAGTGGTTAGAGTAGCAAATATTTATTTGCCATTTTTTTCAGAAACACACCCGTTAAGTAAACTGAGACATGTATTAGAAGGTATAGATTGTATGAAAAAAAAATGGGGCTATTTGGAAAAACAAGAGGAGCATAGTAAGGTTACATTAGAATGTGGTATCGACATACGGTTCAGGATATAGACAGAGTTCAAACACTTGTATGCCCTCTTACTGGCTGTTTTCACTAAGTGTCATTTCTCTGAGTCTCATTTTTCTCATCTGTAAAAGGGATGTACAGATGCATAGCTCTCAGCATTGTTGTTAGGAGTAAATGAGAACTTCTGGAAAAAATGTGACACAGTGACTTGACATTGATGAATAATAAATAATACTACCTCACACTTCAGTAATGCTTACTGTGTGCCAGGCACTCTGCTAGACACCTGACATACATTGAGTCATTTAATACAACAGCCCTGTGGGCAGGTATTGTCATCACCGTCTCCATTTTACAGATGAATAAGCTGAGACCAAGAGAAATTATGCATCTCACCCAAGGTGACACAACTGGTATGTGGTAGAACTGAGATTTGAACCCAGGAGTTAATGAGTTCAGAATCAGTGCTCTTATTCATTCCACTCCTTGTAGTAGCTCTGGGTTTTTTTCCTTCTTTTTTAAATTTCTGTCATTTTTTTCTGTCAAGCTATAGCCATTTCTTTACCTATTCAGCAGTAATTTATGAAATGTTTGCACTATACCTGTGTGAGATTGTGTGAGGTCTCTGCCCTCGTTGAACTTACCCTATCATTGATCTCAATTGCCTTGCTTTCGCTGAACAGTCAATACTTTCCTTTGATGACTGAAATTGTGTCCTTTGATGTGAAGATGGCATCATGGGTGTGAGGGCAGGTCTGGCTTCATAGGTCAGCAACCTGTTCAGTCACATTGAGTCCTATGCTCAGAAGGGTCCCATGCTTGGTTTAGTTCTTTGCTTTCACTGTCTTGCAATTTTTAATAATTTTATCCTTAAACTTGTGCTTTGTAAGTGAACCTCGAGGAGACGTGCAATATGTGTGTCTACTCTTCCTCGCTCCTCTGTTCACACATAGCATTCTAAATACCCCCATAGACACAGAATTCCAGTAGACCCATGATGTGTGGAGTTCAGTGAGTTTCAAAACAAGTATATGGCAAGTGTGCTAAATGTATGAGTGAGTAAGCAAGGGAGTGGGGCTGCCGCCATCCTGGAGAGATCATGCTTTCTGTTCTGAACGACTCTTATTTTGAACATGTAGAAAGAAGGTAAGTATGTTCTAAGAAACACGATATCAAGGAACACTATCATATCCTTTCTTCAGCTTGCTTCCCTATTCGGGCACTACCTGTCGTACTGGTATGTGGTATTAGCCAACCATATACACTGAAAATGATGACATAGAAGAAAGGGGAAAGATAGGGCAACCCACAGCTCCTTTTCCCTTCAGTCCCTCCTCAGTCATCAGTAAGCCACAGGTGGAGAGTATTGGTAAATGTGCTCATATCAAGAAGTAAAACAAAAACAGTTGAGTTGTTTTGTGCAGCATATCCACTGTTCTGGTAAAAAAAAATGTACAAGCTATGATAATGACTTGTGTCATTTTGGTTATTCTGTAAGTGAATGCTCCTTTATCTGCATTTAAAACTGTCATTGTTCCACTGTGGTAAACCGTATGGAGGTTCCTCAAAAAGTTAAAAATAGAACTAGCCTATGAGCCAGCAATTACACTACTAGGTATTTGTGCAAAGGATACGAAAATACTGATTTGAAGGGGCACATGCATCCTGATGTTTAAAACACCATTATCAACAATTGCCCAATTATGGAAAGAGTCCAAATATCCATCGACTGATGAGTGGATAAAGAAGATGTGATACTTATCTGTAGTGGAATATTACTCAGCCATCAAAAAGAATGAAACCTTGCCATTTGCAACAACTTGGAAGGAGCTAGGGTATATTACGCTAAGCGAAATAAGTCAGTCAGAGAAAGACAAATACTGTATGATTTCACTCCTATGTGGAATTTAAGAAACAAAACAGATGAACATAGGGGAAGGAAAAAAAAAAGAGAGGGAAGCAAACCATAAGAGACTCTTGACTATAGAGAGCAAACTGAGGGTTGCTGCAGGGGAGGTGGGCACGGGGCTGGGTTAAATGGGTGATGGGTATTAAGGAGTGCACTTGTATTGAGCACTGGGTGTTATATCTATATCTAAGTGATGAATCACTAACTTCTCCTGAAATCAACATGACACTGTATGTTAACTAGCTAGAATTTAAACAAAACCCTAAAAGAATAAAACTGGCATTATTCCACATAAAGATGAATAGTAAAATACATGCTAATGATTAAAGTTTTTAACTTTGCCTTTCTTAGAATAACATGAAACAGGAAATTAAAAAAACAGCATGACAAGTTGAAAGACCACAGAAGAAAGGAGAAACTTTATATTTTAGTATTTTTAATGGCACTTTTTTTTCCTGCTTTTTGAATCAGATCACCCACGTTTTAATTTTTCACTAGGCCCCACAAATTGCATGTGGTGCTGCTTGAGGGTGGAAAATAGGAAGGAACATAGAGGTGAGCTTCTTGGCTAAAACACATCAGGAAACAAGTTGATTGGAGTGGAGACAAGAGGATATGAGTACATGAATAGAGAACTCTGAAGGCCAAGCTTGAAAGAATACAATTTATTACAAAAAGCCAAGGGGACCAGCACAGTGTTGAGCAAAAGATGTATTTTTACCACGAATTATGAGACATGCAAATGACGCAGTTTTAAATACAGATCTAATTCTAAACGCAAATACGCCAGCAAGCCAGCTGAACAAGCCAGTAAACAGTGAACACACACGCAAACAAAGAGCTGACGCAACAGCTCCTGACGTTCCGGGGCGGTGAATAGGGTATGATAAATACAGGTGAACTGGAGGCTGGGACTATAGGTGAAAGAAAGTTGTGTTTGGTAAAGCCTTCACAACGTTACAGAGTCACTTGAAAATCTAAAAATAAAACCTCAGTAGTGGGTCCTTTAATCTTAGAAGACCCATCATTTCACATGTAGAGACTTTCCTTTAAATATAGCTGTCATCTTAGGTAACCTCCCCTACAGTCTTTTGTCACAATGGTCTCTTCTTGGGAGAAAAGCATAGTTACCCTTTTATATGTTTTTAAGTCAGTCTGTGGGCACTTTACTGCAGCAACCCATGGACTTGAAGCTTTTCTCGCAGCTACAGCCCTTGGGCAGAGTGTGGTCAGGCTGTGCTGCAAGAGGCCCTCTGGACAAAAGATAAACACCCAGATATCAGCGTAATTACCCTGGAGACTAAACATCGTGATGTTTGTTTTTCCGCCTTGTCTGGCCGTCTCCTCCCCTTGTTGTCGTATTCATGCTTGAAGGAACAGATGTTATTCATGCTATAAAAGCAAGCCTCTTGTCCTCCTTGCTCATCAAGCACAAGTCATTTCACGCTGGTACTGGCTCCACGGGTAATAGGTACATTTGATCAACTGCCCATTGCTCCAGAATGACAGATGAGCAGTCACCAGAGGTCAGCGACTCTGGGCCATGTTCTGTGTTAAGAGGGAGGAGGCGGTGCCCATGAGGAGTAAGCATTTTGTTGTGCCCGGAGCCTGACTTCCAACCCCTTTCCCTTCCAATCCTCCTGGCTCTGAACATGGAAGACACTTTCTTTCCAAAGGCAGCTTTATAAAAAGTGAACTCTAATTTATTTAGCTTTTCTTGTGCCAGTATCCTAATAGTTAGACAGCAACTCCCAGTAAGTGGTTGATTACATTCAAGCAAATACACAGCTGAGCAATTAAGTGCATTCACTTGCACCTTAGCAGACCTGAGGTGGTAGGATTATCTCATAGAAATAATTATGGCTGCTCTGTCCTGCCTTGCTGCGGTTTGAGAAAAATTGGCTCTTGAAATTGGCTTTGGGTCAAGTGGGCTGTTGCCTGGCTGTTTCTGATTGAGAAGTATTTAGATGTATTGTTTTTTTAAACTAGGTTTACACTAAATGCCATACTGTGGTCTTTTGGGAAATGGAGTCTTTCCAGCTGAGAACAGGGATCCCCATGCTCAGTATAGACTTGGTAAGTTAGCCGATTTTGTATATATTCCATGTGCTTTAATTTTTGAAGGATAGTTTGCAAGCATTTCTTTGGGAAACATTCCTCTAGTGGAAAGAGCCGCTCAGAAACAGGAAAGTAGCATATCCCAGCTCTTCCTTTAATTGGATGGGTGACTTTAAGCAAGCCGTTAATGTCTTTGTCAATTTTCCTTACCACTATTGCTTTCCTGGGAGGGTTGGTAGGGGGTAATGAACAGTGCATAGGAAAGTGACATATGGACTGTTGAACGTTGTGGAAATGATGTAACTACATTGCAAACCTGCCAGTTTTAGGTCTTGCTCTGTTGGATGTACAACCAGTACAGCGGGAATGATTTGTTCACCTGAAGAATTGTGTTCTTAAGGAGTGAGGTGAGATTAGCCAGGGCCAGATACTGTAAGAATGATAACTTATATAACAGGAAAATGAGGGTGTGGGAGGGGAGATTAACGTGTGTTAAAGGCCTGCATGCCAGTCACTGCACTGCCTCCGTGAACCTCCACGGTGACTCAACACATTATTTGTGTCACGATCAGCTTCCCGCGGCTAATGGAGGAAGAGACCGCAAATCAGGAAACCTCGACAATATTTTTGATATTAGGGGACAGAATTTGCAAACGGGGATAAAGTGAAGAAGCTTCAGTATCAAGGAAATGAATAGCAGAAGTGTGTGAAATCGGTGATAATAGCTAACATTTCAGAAAGCAGCACAGTATAAGCAGGAGCAGCGGGGCCAAACCTGAGCAGAAACAAACTGGAGGCAAACCATGCGAGGAATAATGAGAAAGGATAACTAGAAAAGTGCTATTAAAAGAGTTAATAATAAGGTACATTAATTGTAGCTAGGAGTAGTATTACCCTTGCTTTTAGCTATTGTATTGCTGTGGATATACTCAGGTTTGTAAGCTGAATGCAAATCAATTTATTAGTTTTGACCTAAATAAATTATAAGCATCTGTACTGTTAAATCTTCATGTTTCTCAGTTATGTACACACAGCCTTACTGTGTCTACTTTCTTGCTGTAGAATCGGCTTAGGCCCCTTAACCGAGGGGAAAGTGTTATGCTTGTAGGAAGTGGAGAGTTTCTGTAGGGATCGTACTGCAGCCCTTGGGTACGGTGCAATCCCTTCGCCCCACACGGCAGGCTTGTTGTAGGCAAACACCAGTCTCAAGGGAGGGCAGCAAGAGAGGATTTCATTAGTAATTCAGACTCCCTTTCTCTTGGCCAACTCTTGTCTCATAAACCCAGGACTTCTTGTCTACAATGGGATGTTTGTATTACTAGGTGAACTATTATTATTATAACTTTTTCTTGGGAGTTAATGAACTAGTAGGTAAGTTGTCTAGCACATTACAGGTGCTCAGAACAGATGACCACGTGGTCACTTTTGCTACTGTGGTATGATCCTCCCTTTTTCCTTTCTGAAAATGGATAATCCTAACATTAACTACATCTTTATCAATGTATGTAGTTCACGAGTACTTCTTTTAGTTTTCCATCGCTGTTAATTAGGTCAATAAATGAGCACATGTCAAAAATTTAGAACTGAAATGGACACGGGACTTTGCTGTTTGTCTGGTTCATTTCTAATGGACAGTTCCACCTTAAAGCAGTGATGAGGCATTGCACTCCAGTGCCTCAGTCTCACAGTGGAAAAGTGCCTTGACCCCAGTTCTGAGATCCCTTCTGCCTGCTCCTCCTGAAAGCTGCATTGTGATTAGACCCAGTGTACCGCTGTCATTGCTTCGCGTCTTCAAAGATACACATTGATTACATGTAAGGGGCAAGATACCAGATGAGGAGACTGAGACATAAAGAATCAAATATGAATCCTGCCCTTGGAAAACTGATCATTGAGTAAAGGCAAAACAGCATAAACTCGTAAATATTGTGTAAGATAGGAATGCGCCTGTCTTAGAGAAGCACAAATGGAGTAGAGTTCGTTTTCACCGAGGGCATGGATAACCGCTCTCTGGGGAATCGTGGAGAAGGTGGTGGTGAAGTTTGGAGCTGAGGGGAAAGGTACTGCATTCGGTCCCACAGTCTGAAATGTTATCATGCATGTCTCCTGCTGCCCTCACCCCAATTTTTTAACCTGAGTTTTAAGCACAACATTTCTTACACGCACACACTCATTGGGACAGAGTAAATAACAATGTTATTTTGTGTACCTGAGTGTCCCCATATATCTGATATATCCCTCAATGATATTAGTTTCTGGAGGACAGTCCCCTTGGGTGATATACCAGACACCTAATGGGTCCCTTACAGATATTCACAGTCATTATGAACAAGATTTTAGGGGGTAACTCATGCTTGTTTTACTTCATGCATCTCAACACAGGCACCCTCGAGCTCAACTAGTCCTCCAGCTTGCTTTCTCTTATGCCATTTTACGCCCTCAAGTTCTGCCGATAGCCTCATTTATAATAGTGTGATTGAGTGAGTAGAGGATGAGCGGGATTGTGAATGAACCTAAGGGAATCCATCAATCCGGTAGTCCTTGGGCCTCGCGGGTCCTAGTGCGGCAGCAAACCACCACAATAAAAGTAACAGTGGGCTGTGTATACGGATGCGGGGTGTGTTTAGTGTGATGAGACCACAGTGACACAGTTTCCGGAAGGACACATGTGTGCTCAAGAGCAGCATGGAAGTACAGGTAGCTACAGGCTGTGCCTAGGTGGAGAGAATCTTCGACAATCTCAATATGTTTCCTGTGAGTAGAGTGATCTGTCCTCTCATAGGTGACAGAGACGTGGCAGGAACTGGCACCCAGGCACCAAAGGCCTTGTGCGCAGCGTCAAAGTGTAGGTGTGTAGCATTACGTGTGCCGCAAACCATTCGGTAAAATTCTTTTTCTACCCTTTTTTTTCATATTAAAAGTTTTGGGCTGCTCCAGCCTGATGTTTTCCTCCGTGATGTTAGTTCACGTAAGTCCAGTGGTCAGCTTCGACATAGCAAAAAATTCTATCGCAGCAGGAAGATGAAAATTGTTCCTTCTTTCCTTCAGTTGCAGAGAGGCAAACGGTATTTTGCATTTTAAAAGTAATCTGTTAAGTGTCATTTCTGACTCAGGAGTCTCAAAAGACACTTAAACTTAAGAGAATATTTCTGTATCCTATGAAGATTTCTTTTAGCTTAATTTTTTTCATAAATGCAATTCTAATTGTCTTGTTTACACATCTGATACCCTGCCATTAATGTGTAAATTGGATTATCCATTTTACAGAAACTATAAAAGCATGTTTAGTTTTTTCTTCAGAACAGAAGGGAATTTATGACAGCATACATGGAGATGACAAAAAAAATGACTGTCGCAGGTTGGGTTCCCTGGGAAAGAGAATTTAGGATGCAGGATGCCTAGTAAGGAGTGTCTTTAGGACCAGTCCTCGTGGAAGAGGGTGTGGGGGCAAGGAAGTAGAATCAGGTGGATAGAAAGCCTGAGCTAAGATGCTAACCAACAATAGCCCCATCCAACCCCAGGGAAGTCCCTTCTGAGTTGTCCTGAGTTAGCCAGACCTGTGCTGTCACAGACTCCGTATTTGTAACTGGACCACTGTGTAGTGGTGTGTTGGCGCTGGCACATCCTGGTTCCTGTGAGCTGATCGTATGCGTTCCCCCTTCCGGATTCAGTGAGGTTAGTCACGTGGGTAGCTTGGAATCAGCAACAGGAGGGAATGTTTACATCATGCCAATCAGAATCTGTCAGCCAAGGTTACTAATCATGGTTGGTTAGTTGGTTGGTTTTATCCGAGAGCCAGTTCTTAAGCATTTACCAGAACACCATGGCTACTGTGAGGAGGGGTACGGTCTTGAGTGAGGCATCTCTCCGCAAGCAAGGCAGCCCCGCATGGGCTGAGAGTGGAAGGCTGCTATCTGACAGCCCCTCCGCGGCTGGGGCTACGCAGTGTCCACCCCAACATGATTCTGTCAGTTTTCTGTCAAAACGAAGAGTTCCAGAGTCCTTGATTCATTTAAATTAACAAATGATGTCACAAAATAGGAGAAGGAAACTGAAGAGAGAACAGATAACTGAGTATGGGGAGCCCATATTGAGCTCAGTTGTGAGCAGACAAAGGAAATGAAGTTAAACTCCTTTGGGGACTTCATGAGGATTGTGGCTACCTCTGGATTATATCTCCAGGTTGTTGGAAACGATGTCACCAAAGAACTGTTTTTGCTAGAACATCACTAAAAAGATATTTTTAATAGTATGGATTTAGATTTTTATTGCCTTTGTTGTTTTCTTATGGCTTTTGGTTTAGGCGTGGGGATGCTTAACGTGGTACTCAAAGAGTTGAGTTGATCCGGTTAAAACTGCAATGTAAATTGAGAAGAGTGGGTCATTCTTTACGAAAATGGATACCCTCAGCCCTGCAAATGGATCAGGTTTTGTAGCTTTGGTAGATGGGTGGTTTTTCCTCAGGAACAAGTTGCTGCTACCCCTTTGGATGATGACTACTGAGTTAAAGTCTGGATGATGGAGAGCTCAGGGCAGCAGGGCGAATGCATGTTCTCTTTGAAATGCTTTTCCCCCTTGCCTTATTGTTTTTTTCATTTTTATTTAGTTTTTTAAATTCCAGTGTGGTTAACATACAGTGTTATATTAGTTTCAGTTGTACAATATGGTGATTCAGCATTACTCAGTGCTCGTCGTAAGTATATTCTTTTATTTATTTATTTTTTGATCTTTCTGTATACACTTTAATTTGTCATAAGTATATTCTTAATCCCCTTCACCTATTTCACCCATCCCCCCACCACCCCTTTGGTAACCATCACTTTGTTCTCTATAGTTAAGAGTCTGTTCCTTGGTTTCTCTCTCTCTGTCTCTCTGTTCATTTGTTTTGCTTTTTAAATTCCGTGTATGAGTGAAATCATATGGTGTCCGTCTTTCTCTGACTGACTTATTTCTGTTAGCGTTACACTCTCTAGCTCATCCATGTAGTTGCATATGGCAAGATTTCATTCTTTTTTATGGCTGAATGATAATCCAGTGTGTGTGTGTGTGTGTGTGTGTGTGTGTATACATCTGCTTTATCCATTTATCTACCATTGGTCATTTGGACTGCTTCCATAATTTGGCTGTGTATACATCTGCTTTATCCATTTATCTACCGTTGGTCATTTGGACTGCTTCCATAATTTGGCTAATTGTAAATAGTGCTGCAGTAAACATATGGGTGCATATATCTTTTCAAATTAGTGTTTTTGTATCCTTTGGGTAAATACCCGGTAGTGCGATTACTAGGTGGTAGGATGGTTCTATTTTTAAGTTACTGGGGAGCCTCCATACTGTTTTCCAGAGTGGCTGCACCAGTTTGCATTCCCACCAACAGTGCACGAGGGTTCTTTTTTTCTCCACGTCCTTGCCCACACATGTTTTTTGTTGGGCTTTTGATTTTACCCATTTTGGCAGGTGTGAGGTGGTATCTCATTGTAGTTTTGATGGGTATTTTCCTGATGATGAGTTTGGTTGAGCATCGTTTCATGGGTGTGTTGACCATGTGTATGTCTTCTTTGGAGAAATGTCTGCTCATGTCTTCTGCACATTTTTTAATTGGATTATTTGTTTTGGGGGTTGTTGAGTTCTTTATGTATTTTGGATACTAACCCTTTATAGGATATGTCATTTGTAAATATCTTGTCCCATTCAGTAGGTTTTCTTTTGCTTTCGTTGATTGTTTCCTTCACTTTGCAGAAGCTTTTTATTTTGATGTAGTCCCAATAGTTTATTTTTCCTTTTTAAAATATTGCTATAGCCAATGTCAGAGACATTACTGCCTATCCTCTCTTCTAGAATTTCTATAGTTTCAGGTCTCACATTTAGTCTTTAGTCCATTTTGAGTTTATTTTTGTGTATGTTGTAAGAAAGTGGTCCAGTTTCATTCTTTTGTATGTAGCTGTCTAGTTTTCCCAGCACCATTTGTTGAAGAGACTACCTATTTCCCAGTGCATATTCTTGCCTCTTTTGTGGAAGACTAATTGACCATGTAATCATAGGTTTGTTTCTGGGCTTTCTATCCTGTTCCATTGATCTGTGTGTGTGTGGTGTTTTTGTTTTTCTGCCGGTACCATACTGTTTGGATGACTACAGATTTATAGTATAACTTTAAATCTGGAATTGTGACACCTTTGGCTTTGTTTTTCACTTTCAAGATTGCTTTGGCTATTTGGGGTATTTTGTGGTTCCATACCAATTTTAGAATTCTTTGTTCTAGTTCTGTGAAAAATGCTGTTGGTATTTTGATAGGGATTGCATTGAATCTGTACATTGCTTTCTGTAATATGGACATTTAAACAGTACTTGTTCTTCCAGTCCATGAGCATGGACTATCTTTCCATTTGTGTTGTCTTCGATTTCTTTCATCGTGTTTTACAGTTTTCAGAGTACAGATATTTTGCCTCCTTGGTACCTAGGTGTTTTATTATTTTTGGTGTAATTTTAAATTGGATTGAGTTGTAAGAAACCACATTGTTGGCAGGGCACAAGAATATGAGAATACAGCACTAAAATGGTTGTGATTGACACATGGCACACAACTGCTAAGGCATCCACTCTCTGTTAACATTTTCAATAATGGGAGTGGATATGTTCTCATGCCACAGTTGTGAACCTTAATGCACACTTTCAAGATGGTTGCTTGGGGTTTAGACTATGGTTGGTGATCTTGTGGTAGAACAAATCTAACCCATTCTTTATGGTGGTAAATATATTGTAAACTTAAGCTTACCTGTGTGCGAATAGGCAGTTGACAATGCACTCTGATAAGATCTAAACCATAGTTTCCAAACCCTTGATTTGATATCATTTCTCTAATAGCTTGGCATCATAAGCAGTTTGTGATTTTACCCATAGGATCTCTGCTGTTACATCTTGGGAATTGCCCTAATATCTTAATTTTTAAAAGAGCTGCCTTTCAGCCTTCCAGCTCCTGGGAGCACCCGGCTTCCAGGTGAACATAGAGTATTTTTATAGTTAATGTGTGCTCTTGGAAATAGAGGTTTTCTAATGCCCAATAATAGTAATTTCCTTTTTAAGTAATTATCATGTTCTAGGCACTGTTTCTATGCATTTTATGCATCAACTCCTTTATTCTTATAACAGACCCATGTAGTAGATACTATTAATATCTTCCCCATTCCATGTAGAAGGTTAAGTGTTTTGCCAAAAGTCACACAACTAATGAATAACAGAACCAGATTTTAAGTCCATGAGTCGTTCTTGAGAGGTCGTGCTCTTCACTACTATGCTATACTGTATCTCAGCTTTAACTTACTTCATAAACTACATCTCTTCACTTCATTTTTTGTGTGTCACAGGAACCCAGCAAAGTGCCCCTGCCTGAAATTAGACAGTAAGATAATGAAAGGACTATGACTGAAATTCAGAATCTAGTTATCACGTAGCTATCTTCCCTCCTGTGCCATTGAAGGAAGTTCATCCAAAAAGAGATTATTATCATGTGGGATGTTACTCTCCAGTTATTTTCCTCTTCTGGTTGAAGAATTTTAATGTACCAGTGGAATAGCCAGTCAAATGCTTTAGCTCTTAGGTTGTCTTCCCTTGCTGGAATGTTAAAAGAACTAGGGAAAAGGTGGAGTATAGCTGGCAATGTTTCTCCAGCTTTATTTTTTTAAAGTTTTTCTTTTCGAGCAATCGTATACCCAGTGTGGTCCTCATACTCACAGCCAGAGGTCAAGAGTCATGTGCTCCACTGACTGAGCTAGCCAGACACCCTGTTTCTCCAACTTTACTATGAAAACCAGTCAACTGCAGCTCTTACTAAAATGGAAATCCTGATTCTGTTGACTGGGGTGGGACCAGATGTTCTGCATTTCTTCCAAGTGCCCAGTGTTGGTGGGGATGCTGTGGGTCTCCAGACCGCATGTTCAATAGCAAGGGTAGAGGGTAGAAGAGCTCCCCCTAAGCTTAATAATGATGAGTGTTAAGAATAAAGGAAAGATTATACACCAGGGAACTAACAGACAACTGCACAAAAAGAGGATGGGCAAAAAATAACTTAGGGGAAGTACAAATGAAGAAATATTTAATGCATTTTGGTTTACTTCAAGTACAGCGTGCTGCAACATGACCACTAAAATATGTGAGATGAGAGATGTGGGCACATTGCACTTGGAGTAATGGATATGGTTCTGGCTAGTAACCATGTGAGTGTAAATGTTCCATTTCCAATCCTAAGGTTCTACAGTTATAATGGTAATGGCAGGCATCATATTTTTCATGTGTTCTATACAGAAAAGCTTAACAGCTCACCTTCAGCTTTCCATTATCTGTACATAGCTAACTTACTTTGTGGGTGATCCTTCAGAAACTCATTTATCTTCATTATGCTTTGGGTTGCTTTCCTCTGCTATCAGTTTGTGTGTGTGTCCTGAGATTATTAATTAGTTTGATATCATCTTAAACAGATGCAGTAAAGAATACTTCAAAGTCAAATTATATAATTAGCAGCCACTTGAAATTTATATATGGTGTGTGTGTGTAAAATTTCTGCTGTAAAAAGATACAGGTGAATACTGTGAAGCCCTTTAACAATTCCCGAGCCATTAACCAAGGCTTTAAGATCTCTCTATGCTGGATTGAGTGAGCAAAGAGATATATTTGATTTATTAAAATTCTTGAATAAATTTAACTGAACTCTGTGGAAAAATATTCTGTCCTTAAGAATGAAAATTCTCAAAACTGCTGTTGTGACAAGCTAGATCATTTGGAAAATGAGGGATTGAATGAGTAAAGAAGCCAAATTTGAGAGACACGCCCAAATTTGACAGCTCACCTGTGTCGGGCTGTCATTCAAAATGTTAACTGAGAAAAGCAATTAACACTTCACCTGTATGGGCTAACATGTTTATTCATTAGTAAGGTTAAAAACCCATTTTGTATTTTATGGAAGATTTATGCAAATAATAAAGATGTTTCTTGCCCAGATGTCACTATCAATTACAAGACAGAGTCCTATAGATTGAAGATGAGCATGGGGCTTACTTAGAGAAAAGTTGAAAAATAGAATCAAGTATACATATGATAGAAAAGTGCTAGTTTGAAAATGAAAAAAAAAAAAAGAAGAAGAAGAAGAAGCCTAAACTCTGATCTGTCTGAAATGTCTGAAGACTACTTACTGCTTTGAGATGAGGTAAAGCATGTCAGAATGAGCAGACCGTAGAAGAGCTAGAGAAATAAGCAAGCCAAGAGGCTGACACAAGGACCTCCAAGTGAATCTGAATGAGGCCTGGGTTAAGAAAGACATCGAGAAACCGTGGAACGGAACCACTGAAGTGCAAAGATAGGAAAGGAAAACGTGTAAAAGAGCCTCAGGGTACCCGCGGCACAAGTGATTTCAAGAACTCTTGAATCAGGGCAGATAAGTCCCTGTTTCTACAACCGCAGCTTACAGGAAAGCTGGAGATGGTTATCTGACGACTTCCTGAAGTGCCCAAGGAGATCGAGAGAAGCACTTGGGGAAGGAGCGCCTACAACCGGGCTGGGTCCAAGCCATGTCTGCAATTAAGAACGAACAAAACAAAAGCCACTCCTTAAAGTGGGGCTTTTTTTTTTCCTTTTAATGTTCACAGATATTAGATGGAACCACACAACCATGCCTGCCTCCATTTTCCAAGTAAGTTATTTATTCACAGAAATGTTTTTCTCATTTTCACTTCTGATTGATAATATCCTCCACTCTTTTCCTAGACATTTATATTTTCATATTAGTGTGTCTGAATACCCACGTAGTTTGCCATTGGGAGCATTAGAGATGATTCTGAGTTCCCAGATTTGATGATGTGCTTTTTCTGGAAAGTGCCGAAGGTTATAGTCTAACTCATGAAATGCACTTCATGAGCACAGATTAGTTATGTTTAGGTCTCTGGTTCTCATCTCTGGCTTTATGTTAGAATCAGCTGGGGAGTATTTTATGGATGCCTAGGTCTTCTCACTGATCAATTTTCATTTCATTACTCTGGGTGGTGCTGGGGCTTTGGCACTTTGAGAAAACTCTGCAAATGATTTTAATGTGCAGTCAGGGTTGAGAACCACTGGCTTAGATGTGATAGGCACAATATCAAATAATACCATAATATTTGTCAGGAAGAAAAAGATTAAACTATTAAGACATAAACTATTCGTACCAGGCCAGTGCTAATGTCAGCAATGGGAAAATTCAAGGAAAATGGTAATAATCACAAGTAGGGTTGGTGCTCAGAGCAAGTCCTCACTAAGAGAAATGCAGATTTAACTCTTTTTTATATCTCACTTTGATAATTTTTAAAGATTATTTTTTCAGTAGAATCAGCTAAGGAAAAGGAAACTAAGATATTCTCCTATTAATGAGCGTACTTCGTTTGCATTAAGGAGAAAAGAGATGAATGATTGTTTCCTCTCTAACAAACTGTATTTCCTGTCAATGTCAGGTGTGATTTTATTAGGCCAGTGCAGCAGAACTTTTTTAACTCTCATAAACTCTATGCCAGTAATTCATGTACTTTGCCACCAGGTGGATGATGATGCCTGGATTGTGGCCTCATCATGTAAAGCAGGAGCCAACAAAGTATTTCTGTAAAGGGCCGGATGCTAAATATTTGAGACTCTGTGGGCCATACAGTTTATTGCAACTACTCAGCTCTGCCACTGCAGCCATAGACAATATATAAACAAATTGATGTGACTGTGTTCTAATAACACTTCATTTGCAAAAGCTGGTGGTGGGCTGCATTTGTCCTCTTGGTTATAGTTTTCCATCCCCTAATATAAATAGATAAACTTTTAAAAATTGGTATGCTAAATTCACACATGAATCATTTTTTTTTGAAGATTTATTTATTTATTTATTTGACAGAGATAGAGACAGGCAGCGAGAGAGGGAACACAAGCAGGGGGAGTGGGAGAGCAAGAAGCAGGCTCCCAGTGGAGGAGCCCGATGTGGGGCTCGATCCCATAACGCCAGGATCACGCCCTGAGCCGAAGGCAGACGCTTAATCGCTGTGCCCCCCAGGCGCCCCAAATTTTTTCTATCAAAAAATATAATTCCATCAATATATAAAATGTGCCTAAATGTCACAACAAACTATAGAACGTCATTAAAGAAATGTAAAATTTTAGGAGCAATTTTTCTTTTTTTTAAGATTTTATTTATTTATTTGACAGAGAAAGAGACAGTGCACAAGCAAGGGAAGCAGAAAGCAGAGGGAGAGGGAGAAGCAGACTCTCTGCTGAGCAGGGAGCCTGATGCGGGGCTCTGTCCCAGGACCCCGGGGATCATGACCTGAACTGAAGGCAGATGCTTAACCGACTGAGCCACCCAAGTGCCTCTAGGAGTAATTTTTCTCATTAACTGTTTTTTTTTCTTTTTAGCAAGGGAGGTAGGAGGGGCAGAGGGAAAAGGAGAGAGAGAATCATAAGCAGGCTCCACGCTGGGTGTGGAGCCAGATATGGGGCTCGATCTCACAGCCCTGAGATCATGACCTGAGCCACAATCAAGAGGTGGATGCTTAACCCACTGAACCACCCAGGTACCCCTTCTGATTAACTTTCAACCTTTTTCATTGGTGCTTAATTTAGTTTCTATTCTTTTTCCAAGTTAAAGTAAAAGTTGTATTTGTCATTTAGCCTAGAACAGTTTAAAAACCAGAATCCCATTTGCTATACAGGTAGAGGCAGCAGTGTTTTTAGTTCTTACAGTTTGGGACTTTAGAATTCTTGGTCTTTCCTGTTTTCTCTTTCCCTGTCTTTAACTGCCTGTTTATAGTTATCACAGAGAAGATATTATATTTCCTTATTGCTCCCAGTAGCTTTTGGATCACCTCCTTTGACTCCCATTTATTTCTCCTGCCCTACGGCAAAACTATCAGGAAAGAAAAAAATTGCATGGTGCAACCATGAGTTTGCATTAAAATCCTCTAACCCTTTTTCTAGCTTAGGTTTTACCTGAAACCTACCTTTGTAACCTAAGTAGAGATCCAGTGCCCTCACCACCGTAAATTGCTTGTCACAGTGGGGAGGTGGATTACAGAAATCCCAGGAAAGTTTGGCTGGACGAGGACAAGTATAATCTCTTTGAATGGAGATCCTGGAGGTAGCAGTCTTCATGGGGAAGAACCTCTGTCAAAATGGTCTGTACAGCTGGAGAGTAGAACTGATCCCAGGCCAGACCTAGATGGAAAGGGCCTGAGAGGGTGGTCCTGCTTCCTGGTTAGGAGAGTAGATCTTGAAAGTTAGAGAGAGAGAGAGAGAAGCAAGGAGGGAGGGAGGGAAGAAAAGAAAGAGAAAGATAGATAGGTATATATAACATATAACTGGTTTTCTGGAGTAGCAGGCATGAAAATACATGTAAATGCTTCCTAAGTCCTTCCTCCCAAAGGCATGGATATGGGGAGAGAGAGTGCCACACGTGCATGCCAGCCATTAGACCTGACAGGTGTGGAAAACTCAGATTAAGAATCAGAACCCAGGAGGACAGACATCTCTGTGGATAAAGCAGGGTTTAAAGCCAGTGTTCAAAATCAGAGCAAATGATTTACATACCAGCCAAAGACCACGGATGACAGGAGATGGCCGCAGACAAAATGCCCACCCCACTTCATGTGTAAAAGCCATGTCAACATCCTGCCCCTCTCCATTTCCACAACTTAGCTGCCATTTCAGGGAGAGAGGGCAAAAGGTACAAAACTCTAAATTGGCTTAAAAATACTGAAATGACTCAGTTACTCTGTCTAATACTAAGTTGTTGCCACTAGCCGTAGTAGAGGTTTGAGGTAAAAAAAAAAAAACAACGCTTTAGTTTTAGTAAATTATACGAGATGCCACAATGGGCACACTTAATGTTTGTAACTATGAAATTTGTTCCTGCTACCTACACATGAGGAGACTGGAAGTACTGGAGTTGGAAGGATCTGCATACTAAATGAGGAGAGCTAAGTCCAGTCAGCATGATAGTGTGTGTAGCCCAGCATAGTGATCCTGGCCTCAACGCAACCATTCTCTACTTTACTGCCCTTCTCCCTTCCAGCAGGATTTCTTGGCATATCTCATGTAGTGAGAAGACTCTGGAACAGTCTTCATCACCCAGTAAATTTACCAAGAGTTGTGGAGACAGGCAAAGGTGGGTGTACACAGCTGAAAAGAAGGATTTGGGAAGGAATACTCTTAGGGCAGTGACGAATCCTGGTAAGGCTGCTTAACCTGTTGATAGTGGCACAGGCCTGGCTTGTAATAAAGGGACTCTTAATCACTCTCATTCTAAGGCAGGACTCACAAGTGTATAGTGAGAACATCTAAGGTACCACCTTCCCAAATAAGTCATATGGCAAACACCGCTCCTTAGAAAACCCACTAAAAATAGTTCAACGCTTACACATGGCCCAACAGGTTAACCCAGATGATGCAAGCTAATCAGAGGACCTCAGAGACTTTGCTTTCACAATATGGGCTGCAGAGACATGCAGTTTTCAGCTAAGAAAAAAAAAGTTACCCTGGATTTTCTCCTCCAAATCCTATCGCCCAGACCATAAGCCTTGTGCTGGGTCAGTTTCCCTGCTAGGTGGGAAAAGTTTGACAAAGGTCTCATTCTTTGGGCCCAGAATCTTGACTTTTCAACAATAGTTGTTGGGTTTTTCTTTCAGGTGTGCAATGTAATAGTTCAGTGTTTGTATGTATTGCAAAATGACCACTGTAATGAGTCCAGTTGATATCTGTCACCATACATAGTTACCAGTTTTTTCTCTGTGATGAGGACTTTCAAGATCTACTCTCCTAACTACTTTCAAATGTGCAGTACAGTATTATTAATGATAGTTACCATGCTATCCATTGTATCCCCATGACTTCTTCATTTTATAACTGTAAATTTGTGCTTTTTGACACTTTTCACCCATTTCACCCCTCCCTACCTTAGGCAACCACCAATCTGTTTTCTCTATCCATGAGAGCTCATTTGATTGCTTATTTTGTTTTCTTGTTTTTTTTTTTTTAAGATATAACATATAACTGAAATCCTATGGCATTTATCTTTTTCTATCAGACTTACTTCACTTACCATAATACCTCCAAGGTCCATCCATGTTGTTACAGATGGTAAGATTTCATTTTTTGTATGGCTGAATATTCCATTGTATATATATGTAGAGAGAGACCACATTTTCTTTATCCGTTCATCCACCAGTAGACACTTAGGTTGTTTCCGTGTCTTGGCTATTGTAAATAATGATTCAGTGAGCATGGGGTGCATATAGCTTTTTGAATTAGTGTTTTTGTTTTCTTCAGACAAATACCCAGAAGTGGAACTGCTGGATCATAGGGTAGTTCTGTTTTCAAATTTTTGAGGAACCTCCATATTTATTTTTCATAATGGTTACACTAATTTATATGCCCACCAGTGTGCACAAGGGTTCCCTTTTCTCCACATCCTCACCAACACTTGTTATTTCTCATCTCTTTGATTTTAGCCATTCTGACAGGTGTGAGGTGATAGCTCATTGTGGTTTTGATTTGCATTTCCCTGATGATGAGTGATGGTGAGCATCTTTTGATGTTCCTGTTGGCCATGTATATGTCTTCTTTGGAAAAATGTTTATTCATATTCTCTGCCCATTTTTAAGTTGGATTGGTTTGTATTTTTGCCAAAATTCTATGAGTTCTTTGTATGTTTTAAATATTAACCCCTTATCAAATATATGATTTGCAAGTATTTTCTCCTATGTCATAGGTTGCCTTTTCATTTTGTTGATGGTTTCCTTTGGCATGCAGTAGCTTTTTAGTTTGATGTACTCCTATTGGTTTATTTTTGCTTTTGCTGCCTTTGCTTTTTAAGATTTTTTTATTATTGAGAGAGAGAGAGAGAGAGCACACATGTGCACACACGAGTAGGGGGAGGGGCAGAGGGAGAGAATCCTCAAGCAGACTCCCTACCAAGCACAGAGCCTGACACAGGGCCTGGTCCCACCACCCATGAGATCATGACCCAAGCTGAAACCAAGAGAAACCAACTGAGCCACCCATGTGCCCCATTTTGCTGCCTTTGTTTTTGGTATCAAATTTAAAAAATCACCAACACCACTGTGAAGGAGCTTACTGCCTGTGTTTTATTCTAGGAGTTTTATGGTTTTAGGTCATACATTCAAGTCTTTAATCCATTTCTAATTCATTTTTGTGTATGGTATAAGATAGTAGTCCAATTTCATTCTTTTGCATGTGGCTGTCCAGTTTTCCAAATACCATTTGTTGAAGAAACCATCCTTTCCCCATTGTATATTCTTGATTCCTTTGTCATAAGTTAACTGACCATATATGTGTGGGTTAATTTCTGGGCCCTTGGTTCTGTTCAGTTGATCTCTTTGTCTGTTTTTATTACAGTACAATGCCGTTTTGATCACTATAGCTTTGTAGTATAGTTTAGAATCAGGAAGCTTGGTGCCTCAAGCTTTGTTCTTCTTTCTTAATATTGCTTTGGTCATTTTGGGTCTTTTGTGGTTCCACACAAATTTTAGGAATGTTGTATTTCTGTGAGAAGTGCCATTGGAATTTTGATCAGTATTTCATTGAATCTGCAGATTGCTTTGGGTAGTATAGGCATTTTAACAATATTAGTACTTCCAATCCACGAGCATGGAATACCTTTTCACTTATTTCTGGGGTTTTTTTTGGTTTGTTTTGCTTCTAAGATTTTATTTATTTGAGAGAGAGAGAGAGAGCACGCAAGTGAGCACGAGCAGGGAAAGAGGCAGAGGGAGAGGGAGAAGCAGCTCCACACTGAGCATGGAGCCTGATGTGGGTCTTGATCCCAGGGCTCATGACCCAAGCCAAAGGCAGATGCCCAACCGACTGAACCACCCAGGTCCCCCCTCTTTTCATTTACTTGTGTCTTCTTCAGTTTCTTTCATCAGTGTCTTATAGTTTTCAGTGTATAGGTTTTTCACCTCCTTGGTGAAATTTATTCCTACTTTATTATTTTTGATGCACTTTTAAAGAAAACAGTTTTCTTGATACCTCTTTCAGGGAGTTTGTTATTAGTGTATGTAAATGCAACAGATTTCTGTACAATGGTTTTGTGTCTTGGAACTTTACTGAAATTGTTGATTAGTTACAATTTTTTTTTTTGGTTGAGCCTTTGAGATTTTATATATATAAAATCACATCAATAAATAGCAACAATTTTCTTTCTTCCTTTCCAAAATGGATGCCTTTTGTTTCTTTGTCTTGCCTAATTTGTCCAGCTAGGACTTCCAGTAATATATTAAATAGGAGTAGTGAGAATGAGCATCCTTGCTTTGTTCCTGGTCTTAGAGGAAAAGCTTTCAGTGTTTCTCCACTGAGTATAATGTTAGCTGTGGGTTTGTTGTATATGGCCTTTATTATGTCAAAGTATGTTCCTCCTATATCCAATCTGTTAAGGGCTTTTATCATAAAAGGATGTTGTATTTTGTCCATTGCTTTTTCCGTATCTATTGACATAATCATGTATTTTTTATCTTTTATTTTGTTTCATTGATATGATAAGTTATGTTTATTGATTTGCATATTTTGAACTATTCTTGCATCCCGGGGATAAATCCCACTTGGTCATGGTGTATAATCCTTTTAACAAGTTCTTGATTTTGGTTTGTTAACATTTTTGTTGAGGATTTTTGCATCTGTGTTCATCAGGGATATTGGCTTATAATTTTCTTTTCTTGTGGCATCTTTGTCTGGCTTTGGTCTCAGGGTAATGCTGGCTTTCTAAAATGACTTTGGAAATGTTCCCTTCTCCTCTATTTTTTGGAAGTTTGAGCATAATTGGTATTCTTTGAATGTTTGGCATTTTTTGTCGCCCCTGTACTATTATCTGCATAATAAGTTTTTAATGGACACTTTTTTATACAGAGCTTCATCTTAAGAAATAATATCTATTGGGGCGCCTGGGTGGCACAGTGGTTAAGCGTCTGCCTTCGGCTCAGGGCGTGATCCCGGCGTTATGGGATCAAGCCCCACGTCAGGCTCCTCTGCTGGGAGCCTGCTTCTTCCTCTCCCACTCCCCCTGCTTGTGTTCCCTCTCTCGCTGGCTGTCTCTATCTCTGTCAAATAAATAAATAAAATCTTTAAAAAAAAAAAAGAAGAAATAATATCTATTGTCACAGTTTTGACATGCTGGTTATATTTTTCTACTATCCCTTATACTGAGTGCCCAACAGTTAAAAATGTTTGTCCATCCACTACTTGGAATCCTCACACACTGGGAAACACGAAATTATGACACAAGTTGTAGTATAATGTTTTGAGATGGAAAACTGTTGGCTACCTCTATTCCCTACCATTTTTTTTGCTTCACCTCATTTTCCCTATTTTCAATTCAGAAGGACATAAATCTAATGACATTTAAATTGTCGTACTTTGAGTAAAACTAATTATTTTCCTTAATGTGGGTGAGCCTCATCCAATCAGTTGAAGGCCCAAATAGAACAAAAGACTGACCTTCCCTAAGCAAGAGAAAATTCTGCAGCAGCCTGCAGACTTAGACTGCAGCATTAGCTCCTCCTGGGTCTCCAGCCTGCCAGCCTCTGCCGTCAGATTTTGAACTTGCCAAACTTCCAAACCTCCACAGTTAATGAGCCAGTTGCTTTAAACACACACACACACACACACACACACACACACACAATTGATTCTGTTTCTCTAGAGAACCCTGACTAATACAGTTGATTTATGGGAAACAGTTAATTAATTTTACATTATTCCAGTTAATAAACAAGCATTGTGTGAGGGCCTACTTGAGCTTCAGATGATAGATAAAAAAATATACATGAGCTAAAATACAGCCCCTGTCCTCTTTCTCCTACAGTGACAGGCCTGATTATGATGGTGATGAGAGGGGCTGCAGTGGGAAACACTGTAAGAGATGGCAACTAAAGGCATTTTCCTGTAAGTTATATGAGTTCATTCTGAAAGTGGATTCGTTTGAATCGTAAAAGTTCAGGATGAGGCAAATTGCATGACATCAGCAAAACTTTTAGGATTCTGTGAACCACCCTTGTCTTCAAATATTCTACATTAATTGGGGACTGCAAAGTGCAGGGCCACTGAGAAAGAAGCTCTAGGTCAGAAACAGGCAAAAGGAAAACTCTGAAAGGAATTAAATTCTGCAGTAAAAGGTCTGGTTTTTATTCTCTGACCAGGAAAAATGCAGAAGGTTTAGTGTTGGATTGTTTCCTCCCACCTTCCCTCTTCTCCACCCTCTCCCTCACTCCCTCATTCACACACACCAGTATAAGAGTGACAGAGAGAGAAGAGGAAATCAGACAGAAATACTGGAGTTCAGCTCAAATCCACAGATGCTAGGATAGTGGCTAAGATATCAGTGCTTTATACAAAAGTCTCAGTTAACTCATTCAACCCGGGGCACAGAGGAGATGGGGATATGCATTCTCTAATGGGATGAGCAGAAAAACCTCTCTTGAAAGGCACAGTGAGTCCCTGCTTTCAACACTGTGGCATAGCTGTGGACTCCCCAGAGGAAAAGACAACCAACAAATCTACCCTGCAAAGCGCATTTAGGTTTTCAGAGACAGAGCTCAGAACTGCCTCTGAGGCAAAGAGAGCAAAGCACAAACAGCACCAAATACCATCACTCCCTTGCACAAAAGCAAAGCAAAGGCACTCTTTCCATGTGGCAGGGTGGGGCTTCCCCTGCTGGCCTTTCACCATCGTGATCAGAAACCTGAGTTTCTGATATAAAGGTCAGCAGCGTGCAGAGCTTGTTTCTACCCTGGTGAGAAGAGTTTTCCTTGACTGAAGGCATCTAATTGGTCGCTGATGAGTCACAGATGCTGAAGTCCACAGGCAGAAGCATCTGATTGGCTGTCCCCCTGTTTCAGCCTTCCAGCCACCCAGTTGCGATGAATGGTGCAGAGGGAGCAAAAGCTATCATTTGGATCAGTTAAGATGATGAGAAGGGGTGAGGGGAACTACCTTCACCTACATACCTAACCTAATAGCTATTTCTGCTGCTTCACTTCCTCACTGCTTGTTAAAGGATGCCTTTTTTTTTTTTAAAGTAGCTCTGTAGGTAGGAAACTTTTGAGTGCTACGTAAATGTCAACTGTTTTTATTGTTTTTCTTCTGCTTACATCAGTGAGGTGAGAGTTGCAAGCAGCAGGACAAATACAGAGCCAGTCGTGACGAAAAGCTCAAGGACGAAGAAAGGCTGGGGAATACGAAATGGAGCCTCTGGGACCCAATTCTAATCTTAGCCTGGTTTTGACGCTTGTCTCAGAAACCTGCAGGAGTCATCCGCAAGATACAATTTCTTTCCTTTTTTCTCTAATCTCGGTGCTGTTTATTTCCGTAGGGCCTTAAGGCGTGAGTTCTCAGACCACACAGTAAAGTCTCATACATAAATTGCATCCCAAATGTTTAATTGCTAGATCATAAGAAAGATAATTAGTATGTGTATAGGGCTTCACACTGTATTCATTTTGTATTCACGGCAATAGTGCAAGTGAATGCTGTCTCTATTTATAAAATGAAAAGACTCAAAGTCCGAATGTTAAGTAACTGGTACAAACTTTCTGAGAAAGTCAGGGAGCCAGTGGGAATGCCAGAACCTGTCTAGTGTTGGTGACAACACAAGAAAGTAGTAATGCCCAGTGGTCAGAGAGCCCAGCGCTCTGAGTTCTCATTCATGAGTTATTGAATATGAACTTGTTTGTCAAACACTTATCAACCCTTCTGTGTGCAAGGCTTTGTGTGTGCTAGAGTTGTAAAATTAATCAAGATGTAGACTTGGGCCTCGAGCTACTCACAGTCCAGTGAGGGAAGGGGCCAGTGTCATGTGGTAGGATTATGACAGGTTATGCCCAGTGTAACATGGGAGCCCGGTGGGGCGGTGGGGGTAGGGGGAGCAGCTCACCAGCTGTGGAGTTCAGGGTTTTCAAATCTTTAACTTTTGGAGATCCCAGCTTTACCATCTTCATTTGACACGTTTGGCCCAGGCAGAGTTCCTTAACATGGTGTCCATGGATAATTATCAGGGATACTTTGAAACTTCTGAAAATGTCTATGAATCTCGTATCCATATGTGCATTTTTGATACGAAAGGACCAGCTTCTGAAAGCATATCTTGGCCCACAAAATGCCAAAATCTATGATGAAGCCTCTTTAATCTGAGTTATTCTATCTTTAACAATGTAGATATTTCACTAAGTATCAAGCCAAGAGAGGTAGAAAATAATTAGTAAAATAGTAAATAGTAAAGTAACGCTTTCCAGAAAATGTTACTTATGCAGAAGTGGTGCATTGTTGACATATGGCAATATTTAAGAATCTAAATATCCTTTTAGGAGTCTTCAAATCAAAGATCTCATGGCTACTGAGAGATCGTAACATCCAGTTTCTAATACAGAGAGGCTGTGCCATTGGGAGGTTTTGCTATAGAATTGCCAAAGGGGGGGGGAACTGAAGGTCACACCTGGGACTTTAGAATCATTTTCTTTTCTGAAAAAGATATTAAAGGCTTTTTATTTACTTTGGAGAAGATAGTTAACCCTGTGGAACCATTAGGGGCCAATAAACCATTGAATCCAGATGAATTACCTCCGCAAAAGTTAAAGAATGCACTGAGGGAGGTTAAAGAGCATCTGGCTGAGAATCCTTTTATAACTCATAATCCCAGCCAGTCCTGTTCTCTTTTCGGCAGTCATCCAGGTCTCACAGCTGGAGCCTTCTAACCCTGACCTACAGATTCAGCCAAGCATGGGCACTTGAAGGCGGAAAGCAAAATGTTCTCAAGTCAGGGACAAATTGAGGATCCCAGATCATGAGTTTGGAAGCTCCATATTTTTCGACCTTGTGTCCAACTCTGACTTTGAATCAAAGTTCAAGAATCTTGGCTTTGCACTGTTCTGTAATTAACAATTGCTGGTTTTGTCATTTGCTGTGTAGGACTCGGCTTTGGTTCCTGCTAGTTTTCCTAGCAGGATTCGAGCATCCTTTGTTGGTTCACCCCTTTTCTCCATGAGACTGGAGTCTATCTGAGAGGTGCACTGTACTGTTGTTCTCTCCACATCCACTGCTGTAAGCCCACAGGAGGTTGGCAGTCTTCTAAACTAGCGCCTAGTCCTTCTTCTTCACTTTGACCCCAGGCTCCTCTTACCTCACAGTTTGACCACTCTTGGCTATACCCTCATTGGCTTATTTAATACTTGGGCCCTGATTATTTCCTGTGCAGCCCCTCCCTCTGCTGCCTGATCCCTCATTCTGCCCCATAGGAGGTCAGATGGGGGGTCTGGGATATAAAACTGGTACCACACTACCATGCCAAACAGTGCATGATTGAACAGTATATTGTGAGAAAAGACTAGAATTTATCCCATTTAAGAAAGGTCAGAAGCAAATTCAGGAAGTTTAGAGATCAGAAGATCCATCCCAAATCATGAGGAGATGTGAAAGAGTGTTCAGGGAAAGGATTATGTTGCATTAGAAATGCATAATGGTAAACAAATAATTACTGATTTATAAAAAGCAGTTGCAACTTGATAAGCTTGTGTTATTTTAATAAGTACAATGCAAGAAGCAAGACAAAAGCAAATTAAGAGACCTCATCTTCATCCCCTAAAAGCTTAATGCTACTCCACCCAAAAGATTAATAAGTGATGACAATCATATACACATTTACATGGCATTAAATAAATGGCTTGAGAGCAATTAAAGGGTTGAAAACTGAGAATGATGGGCAGAAATCACTGTCAGATGATGCATGCTGAGGAATTGGATGCTGAAAAGACCATTATTTGTTGGCAACTATTCATCTCTTGGCTGGATAAAAACCAGAATATGTAACTTTGCAAGTAGCTAAATATTTGCAGTTGGTAACAGGGAGAGAGTAGCTTTTGTGCTTAGAGTTTGGTAAGAGCAACATTTGAAAGTTGACATGCTCTGTTTAATCTCTTAGGAATAAAAACTAGAAAAAAGCGTGGTCCCTCTTCAACAGTGTGCTTTACTGGGATTAGTGAGAAGGGATGGATTTGCCCACAAAGAATTAATAACATTCATTAAAGAAAGGGCATATGAGAGAGCACTGAATATTCAGAAGCAGACTAGGAGAATGAAAAACTAGGTTCTGGAACCAAATCTGCCATTGACCTACCATGTGGTGTTGAGCTAGCTCAGGTCGCAGTTTCCCCATATCCACAAAGAGGTAGTTGGTCACTGTGCTCTATTAGCTTGTTGTCAGGTACTTCTGTGACATGTATGTTGAATTCTGTTTTGTCATTTGTGCTCATGTTTGGGTTGCTACCTCCCCAACATCAGGACAAAATTGAAATATTAATGTTCTTATCTTCCCGCTTCTCTATTCTGTACCCGTTTTCTCTATTTTAGTAGCTACACTCTCACTCAGCCACCAGTGCTTTGTGTATATGGGAGAATAATTTACAGCGAGGAACTGTGGGACAAATGAATCACTTTTCCCATGTGCATTGATTTTTCCAAAGAAGATTAAGAGGAAAGGTGATGCATAACACCAAGAAGTAAGTGGTCAGTGCAAGGAATTCAGGTATCGGAGACAGCTAGTTGGGAGATGTTTCTCAAGAGGGAGACTTTCGGAAGACCAGTCAACTACCATAAATCCCTTTGCCCCTGTTTCTTCTACCTTTATTCTCAGAGCCTGAACCACAGTGGCATCCACTGATTTAGCAGTGACGAATATTTATGTAGTCATAACACATAAAGAGCAGTTTTTATATGTATATAATAGTGGGAGAATGGGAGAAAGTAAAAGGCTGTAAAAGAGTTGAAGTTTCATCTACTCTGTAAAAAAAAGTCAATGATAAATTTCAGCATTCCTGATTAATTGCACAGATATTTATTAAATACCTATTATGTTTTTGGCACCATTCCAGGCACAGGGGCTTCCAGTGAATGACACAGACACAAATTCCTGCCCTCATGAGACTTGCACATGAGTATAGAATCAAGAGAAAGAAAGAAAATATTAAAGGTATTAGGTAATGGGAAGGACAGTACAGGAAATAAGTAAGTGCTGGTTGCAATTTTGGCTAGAAAAGAAAGTCTTCATCGGGATAGTGAATTTTGAGTGAAGCCCTCAAGGAAGTAACACAGTGAGTGTTACGTACGGAGCCAGGAAGAACATTCATTCCAGGCACAAGGAACAGTTAGTGCAAATGTTCTTTGCTGGGAGCATCCTGGTATGGCCAGGAAAACAGCCTGCCTGGTACATTTGATGAACACCATGCCTCGTGTTTTTGAGGAACAGCAAGGAAACCACTGCACTGTAAAAGAACGAGTAAAGGGGGCAGATAGGTATTGCGGTCAGAGAATTAAAGGTCCTTGTGTGATTTAGAAAGATTAAGGTAAATACCAAAAGGAACAGCTGAGACTTGAATACAGTTGCATCTAGGGAACAGAGTAATTAAATGGGAAAGGGATAGCTATTTTTTGTTGTTGTTGTTGTAAGCCTTTCAGCACTAGAATCAGATGCTTAAACGTCTGATTGAAAACTGAAATCATATTTCCAATGTGTACAATTACATGCAGACCACAATGTGGCAGAAAATGAGCTGCAAATGATCCCTAAACCTGAGGCTTTGGGGAATTCTTCTCAGAGCATATAGAATTTTCACTAGGCCTTGAAGGATGGCCATCATCTGGATAACCAGAAAGGAAATTAAGAATGTTGCCATGGGACTTCAGAGGACCTGGGAGGTCATGTAGCCCAGCTCCCTCATCTACCTGGGTATAAAGACAGGAGATTTAGAAGGGAATTAAAAAAATTGCAATGTCGGGGCGCCTGGGTGGCACAGTCGTTAAGTGTCTGCCTTCGACTCAGGGCATGATCCCAGCATTCTGGGATCGAGCCCCACATCGGGCTCCTCCAGTGGGAGCCTGCTTCTTCCTGTCCCACTCCCCCTGTTTGTGTTCCCTCTCTCGCTGGCTGTCTCTGTCAAATAACTAAATAAAATCTTTAAAAAAAATTGCAGTATCTCCCAGCAGGTTACTGGCACAGCTGGGCCAGCAATCTCTGTCCTCTCTTTCTTCCCAGGAAAGTCTCTCTTTCATTCTCCACAAAGGCTTTTTTTTCAATCCTCTATTCTCCTGAGATCTGTAACCTCATCACTTGCTCCCCTCACCCTCTGCAACTGATCTAGTCCCTTATTTCACAGAAAACATAGGCATCAGGCAGAAATTACCTCCTCTTCTTGCCATCAACCCTGTATTCCCTCTGTTTCTTTCCTCTTCCCATACTTTTACAATGGAAGATGTATCTCTTCCACATGGTGAAATGTTCTGATTCCATTTTTTGTGGGGCTTCTGGGAAATTACTTCTTTGGCTGCTATTCCTCAGTTTCCTGTATGGATCACTCTATGTTACAGTTCTAATTACTCATCATTTGGCGGCTGTACCTGGGCATCGTCTTTTGTCTTCTTATTCACCATGGGCAAGTTTACCCATAAGCACAGCCTTATCGTTTCATGCTGGTAACTCCTAAGTCCATTGCTCCAGCTCTTTGTATTACCTTCAGACTTGTGTGGCCCTTTGCTTACCAGATGTCTGTACTTGGATGATCCACATGGGTCTAATAAAATGATCATCAACTCTCTTCCAAACCTGCTTCTTCTTCTTTGTTGCCTCTTACAATGAATAAAACTCTGTCTAATGGCTAAGGCAGTGACTTGGCAATTATCTGCGATTTCTTCCTCACCCTTCTGTCCATTCAACCAGCAAGCCCAGGCTCTGCCACTTCCTGAACATCTCTCAGTGCCACCACCACTAGTCCCATCGCCATTAAACTAATTCAGACTAGCATCTTTTCTCACTTGCGTCACAGCTGCAAGCTCCTTACCGACCTCTCAACCTGGTTTTTTGACATGTCTTTATCAGTCATGGTGAGATTAGGGAAATGGAAGTCACTGTCTTTAATGCCAGGTATAAAAGGCTTAATGTAGGAAGTGGTGCTCCATAACTATTGGAAGAACTGGGAGACCAAAGGATAAGGAAGCTGATGTTGAAGATCAGGGAGGCTGACACTTAAAGACTCAGCCCGAAGCTGGTGTGTTGGTAGCTCACCAGGAAGCTGTTGTGAATGTCACATTTTCCCTTTGGTCTTACTGCAACTGCTTCAAGAGAACAGTGGCTTTGCCTTCTTTTCTGCCTCTCATTAATGTACTGTAATGTAAAACAGTAAGTAGAAGAGATCTCTGACAAATGTCGTGATGGTGAAGAGAATTTAGAAGGGGTTGTAGTAAGACTGAGTTGTCAAGAGATAATATGTCTTACCTTTCAATTCTGTTCTCTAAAATGTAGTCAGATATTTTTATAAGAATATGTGATCATTCCACTCTCTTACTTAAAATTCTTGTGTAGTTTCTCATTCATTTTAGGATAAAAAAAGGAAATGCCTTAATATTGTTCACAAGACCCTTGTATGATCTTTCTCCAGCTTACTTTTAACTCATTTCTGTATCTTGGCTACCTTTAAAACCTCACAATTTAGTTTTTAGTTGACATTTAAATGGGGAACCTTAAATGAAAAGTTATTACATTACTGCATAGAGATCAAGTTTGGTCAGAGAGAGACAAGGTTTTGAATAACAGCTCAAACTAAACAAAGAAATTTGGTTTTGATGTGGTAGGAAATAGGTTCTTGAGTAAAGAGGCAACTTTAATTAGAATGCCTTAAGAAATTTGGTCTTGGTATGCTACAGAATATGGGTAGGGATTGAAAGATACATGTAAGTAGGACTTTAATACAGTAATAAAGATGAAGAGTAAGAGGAGAGACAATGGTGGTACCCGGGGAAGGGAAGGCAAATGAAAAACTACCGCATAAACCTTTCGATGGTGGAAATAATGGTACTTGTAGTAGAATAAACAGAGAGGAAGGAGTAATCCATTTTTTTCCTCTGTGCAAGGATTTTAATAGGACGGATTTTGATAAGTCTGAGTTGGGGATGAAAAAGATACACTAGGTTTGAGGGGATGCTGGCAACAGATTCAGTTTTTTAGCTCAGTAATGTCCAAAATTTAGCAGCTAATTAGGCTAAAATTATCCAGTTGGTCTGAATTATCCATATAATTGTACCATTTCACACCCTCCCTTAGCCACAGTTAAAACAGCTTCAGAACCGAAAATGCCTTATTTTACTCTTTGCCAATTCCAAGGCATCTTGTTAAGCAGAAAACATTCCCTAGGGCAGCAAAGTTTAAGTTTGGTGCTTTCTCTCTTCTTTTATGGAATGTGCACTCCTGACTACGTGTGCTTTCAAAAGCTAAAGAGAAAGTTACCTGGATTTGTATGACAGGACTTCTTTTTTTGAACTGTCTTTTCTTTTAGAGAGACTCCACAATATCATTTTAAAGAAAATCAACAATTCAAAATAAAAGGTTCAAGGTTAGGAAAATGGGGTGTTGTTATAATTGACAGAGAAGTTATTTTTTTAAGTAGATGGTAATTATGGGGTACCTGGGTGGCTCAGTCCGTTAAGCATCTGTCTTGGGCTCAGGTCAGATCCTGGGATCGAGCCTTGCATCAGGCTCCCTGCTCAGCAGAAGTCTGCTTCTCCTTCTCTCTCTGCCCCTGCTTTTGTGTTCTCTTGCATTCTCTCTCGAATGAATAAATAAAAAATATTTTTAAAAAGTAGGTGGTAATTAAATTTATAGCAACATTAATAAGGGGTGTTCTGAAGGGGTAAAATTCTCTATGTCTTCATGAGATTGGATTAGTTTTATATTAAAACTAATGGAATCATCCTTTGCACTGTCTAAGGATTTTGCATCATTATCATTTAACACTTCAAAGGGATATACATTATTTTCTTGCCCAAATCACCCTCAGTGTCCTACACTCTGTGAGGAGGGAGGAAGTATCAATGCCTGCTTTGCTTAGAGAATAAGTATCCATCCAAACCTCCTCAGGAAGTTAGAGGAGTTTGGGAAGGGACGAAGGAGTTAATTCTCACAAATTGTTTCTTTGTGCCTTCTTGGACTCACCAAAAGGTGGTAAAGCCTGGCTTCTCCAACTCGTGGAGCAGTCTTCACTCTCTCTCTCTCTCTCTCTATGGCTTGGAGGGGAGCCAGAGGAGATGCCCTTATATCACTGTAGTTATATGTTACTTTAAGTGAGATGTTTGCTCTAACTTAGAGAGTCAGCATTCATAACCCATAAAGATACCTTTCTTCTTCCTGGATGACACTGAGGCTGCGAGTGATTGAAAATACCAAAAATAACTCACATTACTTATTAGGGAGGGGTTAATATTATTAAATATGGTAGGTAAAATGAGATCCTCTTGTTTTATTATTTTTATTATTTTTATTATTTTAATCCCACTATTAAGCTGCTATATGACCCATTTGCATGATTTTTAATCATATTAAGTTTTGGGTTGCCATATCATCTATGTTCCCTATAGAAAAGTGACTTAGGACTCGAAGCTATGTGATATATAAAGTAGTGTAAATCCAAAGGTCCATGCTATATCTTTACAGAATATAGATGATAAATTCCCCTTAGAAACAGCTGTGGAGTTGGGATTGGTGATGCAGGGCTTACCATTCCTAGTAGTAAGCATGTTGACATTGGCAGAAATGTGTGGATTTTTAAAAATTGTGCGTGTACCTCAAATACAGCTAAAGCTTTATCAAATTCCTAAGCCTGTTCTTATTACAAACATAGCATTCTTTTTTTCTTTTTTATTTATTTTTTTAAAATGGTTTTTTATTATATTATGTTAGTCACCATATAGTACATCCCTGGTTTTTGATGTAAAGTTCCATGATTCATTACTTGCGTATAACACCCAGTGCACCATGCAATACGTGCCCTCCTTAATACCCATCACCAGCCTATCCCATTACTTATTTTTAAAGATTTTATTAATTTATTTTGAGAGAGAGTGAGAGAGAGCACAAGCTGGGGGTGGGGGTAGAGGGAGAGGGACAAGCAGACTCTGCATTGAGCATGCAGCCTGACACAGGGTTTGATCTCATGACCCTAAGATCACAACCCGAGCCGAAATCAAGAGTCAGTTGCTTAACTGACTGAGCTACCCAGGTGGCCGGAGAGAGAGAATCTTAAGAAGGCTCCATGCCCAGCATGGAGCCCGAGGCGGGGCTCTATCTCACAACCCTGAGATCATGACCTGAGCCAAAAGCAAGAGTTCGACGCTCAACTGACTGAGCCACCCAGGCGCCCCAACGTAGCATTCTTTTGAAGAAACAAAAATACAGTCTCTTTAGTCAATAAAGTAACCATAGAATTATTTATTACAATTCAACTATAAATTCCCAAACTGCGTGACTGACTGAAAGTCACTTTTGAAAATAAATGCTTTAAAACACCAAGCTATTCCAATGTATGACCATCACCTTACATTCTAAATATGTACTATTTTATGAAATTGTTTATGTATTTCTTCCAGTACTTAGTACAGAACCTAACATGGTTAGTAGGCAACACGGATGAGGGGTAGTAGAAGCCAGCATGGCCAGAGAGGATTGTGCCTGGACAAGGCATCTAAAGACCTGGATTCAGGTTCCAGCTCAGCCACTTCACAGTGTATAGCAGATACTCATGGGGACCTACCCATGTCTGCTTGCCCTTACCACCTCAGTCCCCAGCATCTGCCAGCAGCTGCACCTCTGTGAGAGCATTTTCATGCTGTTGTATCTCACCTCCCTGCCAGTACAGCAGGCTAGAAGTGCTGACGTATTATTGCCTCCTGGGGGCAGCCCTCAAACAATGAGGGTATAAAAACTCCAGCTCCCTAAGCAGGGTAACCGAGACATATGGCCTATATTGGCTTCCAGAATTTCCCCGCCAAATTAAGTTCCGGTTTCCCATAGGGTCAGTTGCCTTGATAATACATCCTATATAGGCTTTCCACCCTTTTGTGTCTCATTTCCCCTTGACTCACCTTTGCTTCTGAAGGAACCCAAAATAACACATAGTCATTGGCCTTCACAAGGTTAGCCAACCATTCAGTATCTCATGTAATAAATTGCAGAATCTAACAAAAAGTCCTCTCGGTTATAATATTCTATGATTTTGAGGCGCCTGGGTGGCTCAGTCAGTGAAGCATCTAACTCTTGGTTTCGGCTCAGGTCATGATCTCAGTGTTGTGAGATTGAGCCCCACCTCAGGCTCTGCACTGGGCATGGAGTCTGCTCAAGATTCCCTCTCCCTCTCCCCCCATCACCCTTGCATGCATATATACTCTCTCTCTCTCTCGAAAAACAATTCTATGATTTTTGTTTCTCCCCCAGCTTTTCATCTGGGCTTGGAAAGAGGTATCTGAAATTTGTAACTGCCAATAGTGACCAATTTGTGGTTTTCTTAACACCTTTTAAAACTATAGGGGAGAGTTTCCACCTAGATAATGGAACTACTTAAAGGTGATCATAATGGGAAGTCACATATTACATTCTTTCCCAGTACATAGTTCCAGTTTTGAGTTTCTTTGTTGTTTGGTAGCAAAATAAAACCTTAAAGGGAAAAATTCATTATTCTAAATATACTTTGAAAACCCCTGATAAAGCTCTTTTTAGAAAACAGGACAAATATATGTGCTATGTGACTACTCATATACAGACACTATGTATACTTTACTTTCTCATCCTTCAATTAATGTCATCCTTGTAGTAGGCCTGTGAGGTAGAAAGGGCAAGGGTGAGTAGCCCCAATGGCCAAATGAGAAAACTGAAGTCTAAAGATGTTAAGTTATCATTCGGGAATGTTAGCCTTTGTGTTTGGGATCTCTGCATTTTCTGCCACATTCTTTTTTTTCTTTTTACTCTTTGGTGGTTAGGCTCTTCCAGATTCCCATTTTCTGAACTGTGGCAATAAGAGTATTGAAATCTATTTTGTGGGAAAGATCACTTCTCCCTTGGGAAGTGAGCTGGAAATGGATGCCCATTACAAATTCCTTGGGCACTTCCTGGGTCATTATATGAAATGTTTTCTTATCCACAGTATGTCATCATGTTACTGCTTAAGCATATTGTGCCTAATATTGGGCAACATATTCAGAGAAGAACATAGTAAATGGAGAGATTTCAGACATGCAAAGAAGATTCCCATTTACCCCCTTTATATTCCCTGCCTACTAGTGGATTTCTGAAACAGTTCATCCCTTGAGCTTATTACTAGTTTGACTCCTGCTAAAATAAAAATATCCTTGGTATGTGCCACAGTGAAAGCTGTTTCCAGTCATGTTTACTATGAATGATTTTAGGTCCTTTTCTAAAAACAGACCTGATAGAGGAAAGGGAAACATCTACAGACTGATCTTCTTAAATGGGAAAAAAGGTAGAGGACCAATGGCGAGAGTGATGGAGACAGAAGAGATTGTGGAACAACATCATGGCCTAGCTGACTCCACTATTTGCCTGAGACCTAGACAAAGAGTCACAGTATAAATTTACTGACCATGTTGTCATGGCCATGTCACTGACTTTTCTTAATCAAAGTTTTCCTCTTGATAAATAACAGGTTAGGACTATATGTTCTCCAAGTCCTTTTCAGTTCTAGGATCATATTATTCATCGATTCCATTTATTATATACACCCGTGGTTATGGTAACAGAGGTAAATGATAAAATCCAGTCAGTTTCTGTATTCTTGAATATTAGCTATGAAACAAAAAAAAATGGTAATGAGATTTTGTGTTTGAGCACATAATCCACAAAAGAGTCTTCACGATGAGAAATGAGAAAAGGCAAAGAGAGAGCTAGCAGTTTGCATTATTCATGAGCAGCCTTATGCCCATGCTTATAAAGGACCCATAGCAGTTTGGCAAGGTACAGAAAGCTGAAAGCGTATGTCCAGTGTGCTGTGCCTCATTTCTTCTCTGGCTCTAACGTGGGGGCAGCTGAAGGGCTGTATGAGCCTCCTGACCAGAAGGAAACAAGGTGTGGCTCTTCCAGCACCTAGCACTCACTCTTCACTTTCTCTTTCTCAGGGTGCCAGGCACTATGATCCCTTAGAGCCTGAAGCAAGGATTCGGGTGCTAGCAGTTTATTTGAAAGGTTCCAGGAATGTTGGTAGGGAAGTAGGGACATGGAATAAGAAAAGGAGGGTAGCTGGTACAAGGTGCACCCTAAAGCCAGCTACCATTGTGGGTGACTGGAGCTTAATCCTTCAGAGAAACTCTCGGAAACTATATAACGCATGTGCCTCAGATTTATCCTACCTAGGGGTCAAGGGAGCTGGGATACTTTTGGCACAATTCCATCAGTCACTGGCCATAGGCACTCCCGTGAGATGTTAATTCCCCATACTTCTGGCCTACATGTGAGCTGCCAAAGTAAACCCTGATGGCCGGAGAAAGCAAGGCCTTCCAGCAAAAAAGCACAAGTTTAGAGTTAGGCCACCCAACCCTGAAGGGGTACAGGTGAGGGGATATGGATGGGATAGCAATGACATCACTATGCAGGAATCATTTTGTTAAATCCCTGCAATGACCCCATGAGGTGAACATTTCTATCTTCATTATACAATGAGAAGACAGGAGATCAGAGCCTTAAGTGTCTTATAAAGGCAGAATTGAGACTGAAATCAAGTATCCATGACAAAATAGACCATATTGTTAAAGAGTAAACTTCTGCATGGGGGAGAGGGGATGTGTCGTCTTTGGCAAGACTCGTCCTAAATGCCCCTCCTTCTATGAAGTGCTCCCTCATTCTGTCATCATTTTGCCTATATCTTGCTGCAGACTTATCTTAATAGCTCTACAAGAATAGTTCTCATACCTCACTGTAATTGTTTCTATTCACCCTTCTTGCTAACTGAGAGTTTCTTGGGTTGTAGAGAACATAGGTCTTTTCATTTTTGTGTGCACCGCCCCCCCGCAGCCAAGCAAAGAATTGACACATAGAAGACCCTCAGTTAATGTCGATAAAAAGCTAATGCCTGGGTTTTTTGATGGAGGCTTAAATTAACCGTAATTTGCCGATATTGATAGACTTCCTACTATGTGCCAAGCAAGAAGGAGATCCAGAAATGAGAGTAGGAAAATAAGCACCACTCAAAGGCACAGTTGTATGTGGAAGCTTGTTTTTCTCCTTTCTAATAATTCTACCCAGTCAACCCAGGTTTGATTAAATTTTTGTAACTCTTGTGGATGTTGAGAAAAAGCCATCTTTCTTTTTAATCTCCTTTTACTCGTGTGATAAGCAGCAAGAAACATGTAAATGATGGAGTCTGTTTAATTTGTTTTGTACAAGCTGCGGCTGTGTGTGAATCCCTTCTTCGAAGATTCTACATTTTGTAACACTGTTTCTGGTGTCAAAGTGAACCTCTTTCAGATGTACATCAAAACCTTATTTACAGTTTGTGGCCCATGTTTCTTTCGGTGGCTGATACAGCTCACTGGGCATAGGCCAGGTAGGCAGTAATTTTCTATGTATTTCTACTGCACAGCAAGAAGCAGTTAATTTCCAGGCACATATTGCTTTAATTTCAGTTAGTCCAATCATTTTTCAGTACAGTGCAGGGTCCTCCTGCCAGGGGCTGTAATTTTATAAGAGCAGAACTCTTGAAAATGTGTGGGAGAGATTAGTGGGCGTGCCTGAAATGCTTTCTTTCTCACTCTGTACTGTGCAAAGCCTCAGGCGGAAGCTTTAGGAGGTGGTTTCATTTGGAGACATTGATCGATTTTGGATGAACTCTGGAGAAAAACTCAGATTTTCCCTGGAGTTGAGTCATTTGAATTGGGAAGGGGTCTCATGTGCCTGAGATGATGATGTGGAGAAGAGTACACACGCCCCACATGGAAGCACTTTTTTCTCGTGCTTCCTTTGTGCTTTGTGAAGGAGTATTGATTTTTCAATTTGATTGGGGTTAAAAATGAAAAGAACAAGTTTATTCCATGCTCGTCAGAACCTCTAAGAGAGACCAGGGGAGAAGCAGGGAATCAGTCAGCGATGGGCCTGGGAAAACAAAAAAGCCAAATGCATGTACAGAGGACACACTGCCCAGTACTGGCCCAGAAGTCTAAGGGCTTTACATAGCTGGCTGCCCAGGCTCAGTGTCATATGCCCACAGAGGGCCAGTGCGTAGTGACAACCGCTGAAATTGTCAGTGGGATGTCAGAGTCCATAGCATATTTCTGCTGTGTGATTATAGAAGAGGGCGCATCCCAAATGCAGAATGACCCGGAGTCCAAGCTATCTAGTGGGAAACACATATCTCATTTGTCTGATCCTTTTTGGCAGGGAGATTGCCAGGGAGACCAGGGCAAGGGACTCTGAAGCAAATTTCCACGTTGCAAGTACTCGTTGAGCAAATGTGTTACCGACCATGGGATAGTCTAGTGTTTTTCACTGTTTCAGACTCACAGTCAGACCCGTTAGTGGGTCATGAAAATCAAGTCTGTAGATAGCAACTGGATTTTTAATGATGCAAAATAAAAAAGAGTAGAATGGAGTGAAAAAAATAAAGTACAGCGGACTGCATCTCATTCAGTAGGGGTATTATTTTACAAAGCTTTGTCCAATTAATACGTGTGTGTATTCATATATATATATGAATATGTGTTTATATATCCATTTATATGTAGGTGTAGATGTATATTGTATTATGAGATGGATAAGTGGACTAAGACATGATATAAAAGCATTTCTCTTATTATAAATTATCATCACAATAGCTTGAAAGGCATTGTACTAGATCCTAAAATAGGTACAAATTAATATAACCCATATATAATCCCTCACCTTCAGAATCTGACAGTCCAATTAGAAATAAGATACATAGAGGAAAAGGAAACAAGTATTTGTTTTACTCCTCACTCATCACAGTCAAGGTGCATAGGTCATTCCATGTAGTTCTCATAATGATTTCAGACACAGAGTTATTGCTATCATCTTGTAGGAGGAGGAATGAAATAACTTGACCAAGACAAGGCAACCCAGCCCAAGTAGGTAGGGTCTCTATTCACAGTCTGGTGTGTTGGTTAACACCACAACTCCCTCTCTATACTAATGGCAGCAACACATGCAAACACATGCAAATGGATAATGTGAAAGGGAGAAACTTGGATATTGAAGAACGGAGAGGTTACTAATTTCTATCAAGGGAGGAAGGAGAGAGTTTTGTGGAGGAGGTTGGATTTTATTTTAACCTGGAGTTAGGAGGAGAGGAAAAGAAGTAGGAATGAATTCTCAACAGTAGACAGAGTATGAGCCAAGTCTTAGAGAATAAGCATGAAGTGCTTAGGGTCCAGGGAAGTAGAGTGAGTTGAATGGAGGAGAAAGTATGTGATGATGATATGAAGATATCTTCAGATCCTTTCTCAGACATACCTTTCTCCATGAGACCTTCCTGGATCATCTGTCTCAAATTACAGTGCTCCCAATCCAGTGATCTTTCCTGTTCCTTACTGCTGCTTTGTTTTTCTCCTAAGCACACATCGTTCATCAGCACACTGTGCATTTTACTTTCTTAGGTGTTTCTCATCTGTCTTCCATTCCTGGAATGTAAGCTCCGCGTGGACTGGGACTTTCTGGCCTCTTTTGTTCACTACTGTATCTACAGTAGGTATGACAGCAGTTGACATGTTTCAAGCTTACAACAAATATTCTTTGAATGAATGAGTAAAATCCAGGCAATCCAATTCCAGAGATAGCACTTTTAACCATTATGCTGAACTGCCTCTCAGAAGTTGAAGAAAGTTTCTTAAACAGGGGAGTTTTGAATACATTTACCTAGTATTAATTTTTTGTGAAGTCTAGGGTTCAGTTATTTCTAAATAATTTCAAATATTCAGTGCAGAAAAAACCCCATCTTCTATGATATGGCATATTTTTTGTTTGGTAAATTTTCCCGTTGTTAATGAATGTGCCATTATCTGGCTTATCTTCCCATCTCCGCAAATTTCTCAAGACAATTTCTTTTCTATATGCAGTGAGTGTACTTCTGTAGAATATATGTATACTAGGTGAGATAATCATATCATGTTTCAATTAGAACATACGATTCACTTTCTGTGTCATGATTTGTCGTCTTTTTCGGAGTATTCTATGGTTTATTAGTATTAATTCTTTTTTTTTAAAGATTTTATTTATTTATTTGACAGAGACAGCCAGCGAGAGAGGGAACACAAGCACACAAGCAGGGGGAGTGGGAGAGGAAGAAGCAGGCTCCTAGCAGAGGAGCCTGATGTGGGGCTCGATCCCAGAACGCCGGGATCACGCCCTGAGCCGAAGGCAGACGCTTAACGACTGCGCCACCCAGGCGCCCCTAATTCATTGTTAACATCCTTTTGCAGCTAAAGAAACAGACTGGTTAAAGTGAATTTGGACTTCATGTCATGGTTTTCGTATGTAGAAGAATAGTTTACTCAGTTTCTTTGTTTAAAAAAATCTATCCTCGAGGTATCTAGAATTTCAAAATACCCTCTCATTAAATTTCTGGAATTCTATAATATGTGTTAAAAACTCTACTCCTTTGGTGTTCTTCCATATACTGAGGTTTTCTTTAACCTACCAGTGCCCTGCCCAAATTAGACATCTTACACTAATATTGGAAGGTTTTCTGTATTTTTAGTACATCTTAAAATGTGCAGAAGAACGAAGAGTCTATAGTTGTCATTAAACCTGTGCTCCATTTTCCATATGGCAACCTAGAATGTGAATAACATTAATCTGCATACTCCTTAGTGCTCGGTGCTAATAAGTGTCTTTTTTTAAGACGTTAAGTTTTATTCGATGAGCATGTTCATTAAAAATTAGCCCAGGGCAAATTTATTATCTAAGCCCTCATACTTAGAAGCAACAAACTTTTTAAAACACTTAATCAATTTGTGAGTAAAACAGTTGAAATACTTTCTTCTAAGCTCTTCTCTATTTAGAATCGTTGATTTAATTGTATTTGATCATTCCAGCTTTCTTGATAAATGTTTCAAAGACTCATGTTCTGGCTTAGGCTAAAGCAGTGTTCCCCAAAGTGCATTTCACAGAATACTAATCCGACAAGTGTTAATTGGTAATGTTCAGGAGAAGAAAAACTGTTTCCGTGGCCAAATGCATTCTAGAAGTGCTCAATTAGACCAAAGAACAGAGTTTAACAAGTTTTTTATAGTGGGACTTCTTAGAATTTTTCATACTAGGAATTGTGAAACCCAAGAGGAGGAAAATACTTTTCAGGGATTTCAAACTGCTTTCACCATGGAAAATATTTTTTGTCAACTAACCTAGCTATCATAGTGTTCCATGGAACACACTATACGAAACACTGGGTTGAAACCCCAGCAAGAGCAGGATTACTAAAAACAAGAAGAATATCTGCGTAGAGCTTAAAGTGCCTGTTGTTCAAAGGCATTGAAATTTCTGTTGTGTGTGTCATTGATAATTTTCTCAACTTGCAAATTAAATATTTGACTGCCTGTGGGAGGAAAGGATGACCTAGCCATGACAAAATGAGAGAGAGCAATTACAAAGTATTTTTCCATTCTTATTACTCTTAAAAATGTGTCTGTGCATTTTGTCTCTGTGAGATAAAGCCTGTGAATTCTGATGAGGCAGATCTCAAAGGTGATATATTCTTAATATCTTCAGGTAGGAAATGCCCAATCCAATTCTTAAGTTTAGTTACCAAGGTGACCATATGTCATGATATGCTCAGTACAATCCAGCTTTGCACCTGTTATTTCTGTGTAATTATTAATCACACCCCCTATTAGTCTTAAGAATGGTCCCATTCTGTATAATAAATTATATGGTGACCATCTCAATTATCCGTGTGTGGCAGATTATATTTTCCAAATGGGTTGCAGCAGGTATTTCCCGTTCATGTGCCAGTCTCTCACGAAGAGATGTAGTCTAATTGAATTTCTCTTCCTTGGAATCTGGGAGGGCCTGTGACACACTTGTAACAGATAGAATACACCACAGTGACGCACCCTCACTTCCCAGCTGAAGCCATTAGAAGGAGTTCTGCTGCAGCCTCGTTCAGTGGCAAACCCACCCTGGAGCCCTTAGTCACCGTGGGAGCGGTCTGATTGCCCCTGAAGCTGCTGTTCTACGAGGAAGCCCAAGCTAATGCTCGGGGAGAAGTCCTGAGATGCTTCTGCATGGAGGGAAACGTACCCAGCTAGCCCCCAGATGGTCCGGCTCTAGTCATCATCGGATTGCAACTGCATGAGAGATCCTGAGCCACAGGTGTCCGGCCGCAAACTCTTTGGAATCCTGATCCACAGAAACCATGAGAGAGAACACAGTGTTGCTGTTTTAAGCTACTGAGTTTTGGGGTGATTCATTATATAACAAAAGACAAGTGGAGCCTGTGGAATTTAGGTCAGACATAGCAAAGTTGGAGGGCTATGGGTCCACTTGCCTTCTTCTTTCGAATGTGAAACTAGACCACAGATAGAGAATTAAGTGTCTAAAATTCAAGCCTAACCTTGAGACTACAAAAAATAATACATCTAAGTACCTCCTATCTAAATATAAACCTGTAAAATAACAATTTGGTAAAAAAGTACCAAGAGATAAATTTATTGCCCTTTTTCAGCTCAAATTTTACCTCTTATGTGTTTTTGTTAAATGCAGCCTAAATTTTACCTCTTACGTGTTTTTGTTTAATGTGTATAGAGAATAGTATATCAAACATAGATTTTTTAGCTTAAAAACTGATAACAAAATGAATACTTCTGCAAAACTTGAACATTATTAACTGAAACATTTGAAGTCCCCCACCCCTGCAGTTCCTCTTTCTGAATTGCCTCCTTTCCCTCTTTCCCAAAAGAAACCACTATGCCAAAATTTGAATTTTCTATTTTTTTCTACTTTTTTACTGAAAAAAATTGACATATAACATTGTATCAATTTAAGGTGTACTTTGCTACATTTGTATATTGTATGATTGCTCATGTGGTACTATTTATCACATAATTCTAGTCCAATATTATTGTCTATATTTCTTTTATTGTGCATTAGATCTCTATGGCTTATTTACTACTCATTTTAAGTCTGTAATCTTAGGCACTATCGCTCTTATCTCCCCCCACTCCCATCCCCTGGTAACTACCATTTTGCTCTGTTTTTTACAGATTTACCTTTTTTAGATTCCACATATGGGTGGTGTCATACAATACTTACCTTCATCTGTCTGACTTGTCTTGCTTAGCCTAAGATGCTCAAGGTCCATCTGTGTCACAAATGAGAAAGTATCTTCCTTTCTCGTGGCCAGATAATATTCCACTGTACACATGTGCCACATTTTCTTTGTCCATTCACCTGCTGATAGGCATTTGGGTTGTTTCCATGTCTTGCGTATTGTAAGTAATATTGCAATAAACATGGGAAGGCATATATGTTGTGGAAAACCCGTTTTCATTTCTTTGGGTTATATACCCATAAGTGGAAATGCTGGATCATATGCTAGATCTATTTTTAATTTTTTGAGGAACCTCCATACTGTTTTCCATAGTGGTTGAACCAATTTAGATTCCCACCAGCAGTGTATAAGGGTTCCCTTTTCACCACATTCTTACCAGTACCTGTTGTCTCTTGCTTGCTTGATGGTAGCCATTCTCACAGATATGAGGCGATAGCTCATTGTGGTTTGATTTGCATTTTCCCGATGATTAGTGGTGTTGAACATCATTTCATGTGTCTTTTGGCCATTTTAATGTCCTTTTTGAAGAAATATCTATTTAGTTCTTCTCTTTTATAAGTTGGGCTGTTTTGTTGTTTTTACTAAGTTGTGTTTTTTATATATTTTGGATATTACTCTCTTAGGCAATATATGATTTGCAAAAAATTTTCTCCCATTCTGAGGATGGTCTTTTCATTTTGTTCATTGGTTCTTTTGCTGTACAGAAGCCTTTAAGTTTGATTTACTCTTGTTTGTGGATTTTTTTCCTTTTGTTTTTGTGCTTTTGGCATCATACCCCCAAAATTGTTGCCAAGACCGTTGTCAGTGCGCTTCTTCCCTATGGTTTCTTCTAGGAGCTTTATGGCATCAGGTCTTATGTTTAAGTCTTTTACCCATTTTGAGTTAATTTTTGTGAGTGGGGTGAGCTAAGGGTCCAATTTCCTTGTTCTCCAGTTTTCCCAGCACCACTTGTTGAAGAGACTATTCTTTCTCCATTGGGTATTCTTGACTACCTTGCCAAATATTAGTTGACTGTATGTGCTGGGGTTTAATTCAGGGCTCTCTGTCTTGTTCCATTTGGTTGACATGTCAATTTTTGTGCCATTACTCTATTGTTATTAATATGGCTTTGTAGTGTAATTTGAAATTGGCAGCATGGTACCTTTGGCTTTGTTCTTTTTTCTTAGGATTGCTTTGGCTTTCTGGGGTCTTTGGTGGTCCACACAAATGTTAGGATTATTTCTTCTATTTCTTTTTTTTTTTTTTTTAAAGATTTTATTTATTTATTCGACAGAGATAGAGACAGCTAGCGAGAGAGGGAACACAAGCAGGGGGAGTGGGAGAGGAAGAAGCAGGCTCATAGCAGAGGCCTGATGTGGGGCTCGATCCCATAACGCCAGGATCACGCCCTGAGCCGAAGGCAGACGCTTAAACCGCTGTGCCACCCAGGCGCCCCATATTTCTTCTATTTCTGTGAAGAATGCCTTTGGTATTTTGATGGAGATTGTGTTAAATCTGTAGATGGATTTGGGTAGTATGACCATTTTAACAATATTAATTCTTCTGATCCATGAACATGGGGGTGTCTTTCCATTTGTTTGCATCACTTTTGATTTTTTTTTCTCAGCAGAGTTGTGTAGTTCTCATTGTGCAGATCTTTTATTTACTTGGTTAAATTTATTTGTAAGTATTTTGTTGTGTTTGATGCTATTGTGAGTGTGATGATTTTCTTTATTTTTTAGATACTTCATCAGTCTAAAGGAAAGCAATTGATTTTTATATGTTGATTTTGTATCTTGCCACTTTACTAAAACTGTTGTTTAATTCCAACAGTTTCTTAACCGATTTGGGGGGATTTTCTGTATATAGGATCATATCATCAGCAAATAACAATAGTTTTACTTCTTTTTTTCCAATTTGGATGTCTTTTATTTTTTTGTCTTGCCTAATTGCTCTAGCTAGGACTTCCGGTTCTATTGAATGGAAGTGGTGAGAGTGGACATCCTTGCCTTGTTTCTTTTTTTAAAATTTTTTAAATTCAATTTAGTTAATATATAGTGTATTATTAGTTTCAGGGGTAGGATTTAGTGATTCATCAGTTGCCTGTGACACCCAGGGCTCATTATTACATCAAGTGCCCTCCTTAATGCCCATCACTCTATTGCTCCACCCCCCCACCCACTCCCCTCCAGCAGTCCTCAGTTTGTTTCTAACGGTTAAGAGTCTCTTATTGTTTGCCTCCCTCTCTGTTTTTATCTTATCTTATTTTTCCTTCCCTTCCCTATGTTCATCTGTTTTGTTTCTTAAATTCCTCATATGAGATCATATGATATTTATCTTTCTTTGACTGACTTATTTTGCTTAGCATAGCACCCCCTAGTTCCATCCTCATCGTTGCCAATGGCAAGATTTCTTTGCTTTTGATGGCTGAGTAATATTCCACTGTATGTATGTATGCATGTGTGTATATATATACATATACACATACATATATGTATATATATGTATGTATATATGTATATACATATGTATATACATATGTATATATGTACACATACATACATACACCACATCTTCTTTATCCATTCATCTGCCAGTGGACATCTGGGCTCTTTTCATATTTTGGCTATTGTGAACATTGCTGCCATAAACAATGGGGTGCATGTGCCCCTTTGAATCACTATGTTTGTATCCTTTGTTTGTGTCTGTTAGCTATTTGTATATCTTCTTTGGAGAAATGTCTATGTCTTCTGCCCACTTCTTGCCTTGCCTAGTTTCTGATCTTAGGGGGAAATTCTTTCAATTTGTTTACGTTGAGTATAATGTTAGCTATAGGTTTGTCATCTATAGCCTTTATTGTGTTGGGGAATGTTCCTTCTATATCCATTCTGTTAAAAGTTTTTTATCATGAAAGGATGTTGTATTTTGTCAAATGTTTTTTCTGCATTTGTTGAGATGACCATGTGATTTTTAGCTTTCATTTTATTGATGTGATGTAGTTCTTAATTTCCATGTGTTGAACCATCCTTGCTTGCATCACAAGGATAAATTCCCCTTGGTCATGGTGTATAATCCTTTTAATATGTTCTTGAATTCAGTTTGCCAATTATATGTATACTTTGTTGAGAATTTTTCCATCTATATTCATCAGGAATATTGGTCTATATTTTTTTAAATTGAAGTATAATTAACATAGAGTGTTGTATTAGTTTCAAGTGTACAATAGAATGATTCAGCAATTCTGTACATTGCTCAGGGCTCATCATGGTAAGTGTACTTTTAATGCCCTTTATCCATTTCACCCATCCCCCCTTCAGCTCCCCTCTGGCAACCACCACTAAGAGTCTCTTTTTTGTTTGTCTCTTTTTCATTTTGTTCATTTGTTTTGTTTCTTAAATTCCATGTATGAGTGAAATATAGTATCCTTATTTGGTTTTGATATTGGAATAATGCCTCATAGAATGAGTTTGGAAGTATTGCCTTCTCCTCGATATTTTGGAAGAGTTTTTAGGAAGATTACTGTTAATTCTTCTTTGAATGGTTGGCAGAATTCTTTAGTGAAGCCATCTCACCCTGGAGTTTTCTGTGTTGGGAGTTTTTAAATTACTGATTAAATGTCAAATGGTCTGTTCCTATTTTCTATTTCTGTGTGATTCAGTCTTGGTAGGTTTTGTGTTTCTAGAAATGTAGCCATTTCTTCTAGGCTATATGATTTGTTGACCTATAATTGTTTTATAATAATCTCTTATGATTCTATTTGTTTCTGTAGTATCCGTTCTAATGGCTCTTTTCATTTCTCACTTATTTAAATCTTCTCTTTATAGTCTAAGTAAAGTTTTGTCAATTTTGCTTTCTTTTTGAAGAACCAACTTTTAGTTTCATTGATCCTTTCTATTGTTTTCCTGGTCTCTGTTTCATTTATTTCCACTCTGATTTATATTATTTCCACTCTGATTTGTATTATTTCCCTCCTTTTACTAATTTTGGGCTTACACTGTTCTTTTTCTAGTTCCTTGGAGGTGTAAAGTCAGTTTGTTTATTTGAAATATTTCTCATTTTTTTTAGATCTTTCTAATTTCTTAATATATGCATTGCTATAAGCTTTCATAATTGCTTTTGCTTCATCCCACAATATTTGATATGTTATGTTTTTTCATTTGTTTTGAGATAATTTTTTATTTCCCTTTTGATTTCTTCTTAGACCTAGTGGTTGTTTCGAAGTGTGTTGCTTAGTTTCCATATATGTGTAGATCCTTCTCCTTTTCCTCCTATTGTTGATTTCTAGTTTTATGCCATTGTGGTCACAGACGATAGTTGGTATGATTTCACTTTTCTTAAATTTGCTAAGGTTTGTTTTGTGACCTATCATATGATCTGTCCTGGAGAATGCTCCATATGTACTTGAGAAGAATGTGTATTCTGCTGCTGTTCAGTAGAATGTTCTGTATGTCTATTAAGTCCATTTATTCTAAATTGTGGGTCAATTCCAACATCTCCTTATTGGATTTTCTGTCTGGGTGATCTATTCATTGCTGATAATGGGGTATTGAAGTCCTCTACAAATACTTTACTATTGTCTATTTCTTCTTTAGGGTCTATCATTAGTTGCTTATATTTCAGTGCTTAGGTGTTGGAAGCATATATATTCATGATTCCTAAAGCATTTTGATGTATTGACCTCTAAATATAGAATGACCTTATTTGTCTTTTATTACCCTTTTTGGCTTGAAGTCTATTTTGTCTGATAGAAGTATGGCTATACTCACCTTCTTTGCATTTCCATTTGCTTGGAATATCATCTTTCACCTTTTTGCTTTGAGCTTATACATGTTTATAAAGCTGAAATGAATCTCCTGTAGGCAAGAATGTAGTTAGTTGGGTCTTGCTTTTTGTTCATCCAACTACTCTGTGCCTTTTGATGGTGAGTTCAATCCATTTACATTTAGAGTGATCGCCACTATGTAAGAATTTACTACTGTCATTTTATCTTTTGCCTTCTGGTTATTTTGTCTATCACTTTTCTTTCCTTCTACCTTTGTAAGTGGTGGTTTTCCATGGTCATTTGATCAGTTTCCCCCTTTTTAATGTTTTTTGTTTCTGCTCTAGATATTTGTTTTGTGGTTGCCATGAAGTTTACATAAACCATCTCATAAATACAATAGTCCTCTTTTGTCAATAGTAATTTATCTTCATTTGCCTGTAAAGGTTTAATCATTTTACTCTTCCCCTTTCATATTTTTGATATCACAATCTACCTCTTTTTATGCTATGATTTTGTTACAATGTTGTAGTAGCTATACTTATTTTTTAATGCCCGTTTCCTTTAACCTTTATGCTGTGGTTAAGTGTTTAATATGCTGCTTTTAAAAAGAGAGTATTCTGACTATAAACTTAATCAGAGTTTTGTATAATTTTGTGTTTTTGGTTCAAGTGGAAGAGCCTTTTCAACATCTCTTGTGGAGCGAGTATAGTGCTAGTGATTCCAGCTTTTGTTTGCCTGAGAAAGCCTTTTTTCTCCTTTGTATGTGAAGGATAACTTTGCCAGATGGAGTATTCTGGGCTGGCAGTTGTTCTCTTTCAATAATTTGAATATGTCATTATACTATCTCCTGGCCTATAGAGTTTCTGTTGAGAAATCTGCTCATAGCCTAATGGGAGTACCTGTGCAAGTTGCTGTCTTTTCCCCCCACCATGGGTGCCTTTAAAATTCTTTATTATTGACTTTTGACAGTGGTAATGTCTCGGAGAAGGTTTTTTCATGTAAAGACACTAAGGTATTCTATTAGCTTCATGGGCTTGTATATCCACTTCCTTCTCCAGTTTTGTGAAATTCATGGCTATTAATTCTTTAAATATGCTTTCTGTTCCCTTCTCCCTCTCATCTTCTGAGACATCCATTATTCTCATATTGGATTTCTAATGGAGTCAGATAGTTCTCATAGGTTTTCTTCACTTTTAAAAAACTTAGTTCTCTCTCGCCTTCCACTTGAATCATTTTTATATTTCTCTCCTTGAGCTTACTAATTCTCTCTTCCATATGATCTGCTCTATTTCCAATGCATTTTAATGTAGTCTTCATCTCATTTAATTGAGTTTTTCAGTTCCAGAATGTCTGTTTGGTCTTTTTTTAGAATTTCAATCTCTTTAGTAAAGTACTCCTTCTTTTCCTTAACTTTTTTCCTGAGATCATTATATTACCTCTGTGAGTTTTCTTGTAGTTTGTTGAATTTCTTCATACCAGCTATTTTAAATTCTTTATCAGTTAGATCTCAATATTCCATATCCAGTTGCTGGAAAATTGTTATTTCCTTCTTGTAATACCATATTACTATGATTTTTCATGATGTCTGATGAGAAGTGCCTCTGCCACCATGTTTGAACTATCAAACACCTTTTTTATTTAGGAAGATTCTAACTGTTCAACAGGTTGATAGGAACTTTCCTTTTGTTTCCCAGAAGGTGACACTATAGAACTAATTTTTAGTTCCTCTTACTGGAGCTGACTTACTACTAAGGTCAAGAGTTCAGGCCTTAAAAAAAAGGCAATGGGGGGCTGCAAAGCATGGGGAGATGTGTACTTAGCACTTGGGGCTTTGGGTGTGCCCTTAGACTTGTAGGGGGATCCTCAAGTTGGGGGTGGGGTCCCAGAGGCCTATGGGTGGTCCCTTGCCTCTTGGGGAAGACAGCAGAAGATGCTTTCCTTCAGTTCTCTTTGCCACTTCCCTTTCCTTTTCCCCCAGTCATTGTGGTCTCTCTTCAGAGAGAGCAACTGGTCTCTCCAGCTGCAGCACATGTGGCTGGGCTTTCACCCTCCATGTCCTCTGCCAGAAAAGTTGTGCTAGCTCACTGCTGGGCTGGCCACTGCCTTCTCCGCAATTACCTCCTCTGTTGCTGATGGCTTTACTACCACTTCACTCACTCACACCCCCTCCATGCTCTGGTCCACCTACTTTTGGGTGTATAGATGGATAGATTTCTCCAGTACCCCAATATGCTTGGCAGAGGTGGGGTTTTTTCCTGTTATGAATATCTGATTGGTTATAAATCAATCAAAGAGAAGAGAAAAAAGGAAGAATTCATGCCACTATGATGCTGACATCACCCCTCCTCACATACTTTTCCTGAAAAAAATATGTTCCTTATTTTCCCAGGATTTGAACATGAAAGCATACACTATGTATTTTTTTGTCACTTGGTTCTTCAACTCACATGTGTGTTTTTGAGATGTATCCATGTTGATGTGTGTAGCTATAGTTCTTTTCTCCTTTTACACAGATCCTATTCTGATTAATTAAGTTGTTGGGAGGCAAATGCAACATGCTCACTTGCCTCAGAGGTTTCCAGAGTATAGTGAACAAAAAAAAGGCAAAAGCAAGAAAATCTGAAACTGATTTAAAAGCATTTACAATCCATAGGTAAAGAAAAATTCACAAATGTGTTCATTTCTCCATTCTACAGGACTCAGTCAAATTACCTGGATCTTTGAGACAAGTTCATATTGTGTCTAGATGAGAAGGCGGTCTAATATTTGCATCATCTTAACCTAACAATAACAAAATTTCTTAACATACCATCATTCTCTCCTTGCTGTGATCATCATAGTGGCATAGGCTGCTTATATGCTTACCCACGGTCCTTCTTTATCTTGGGTTCTATGTTATTTGGGTGCTGTGTGACCGATTCTGGCAAATAGAAAATGGGCAGATATGATGTATCCCTCTCCAAGGCCTCACCATACATGCCCTCCATAAAAATCCTCCAAGATGGCTATAATGTAAGAGGAAAGGGCCCTAGATGCCAAAGTTACACTAGGAGACCTGTCAAGGAGAGTCAATTGTGCAACTGACACTAGGCTGTAAAATAACTGAGAAATAAACCTTTTCCTACAAGTTGCTTAGGTTTTAGAGCTGTTTGTCACAAGAGCATAATCTCACCTATTCTGATCTTTACTATCATCAATAAATGTTGTAGAATGCAATGGCAGGACTTGGAGAACATTCCTTTGAAGCTTTTTTCTTTCTTTTTAATCATATTTTCACAGAGGAACAGCAATTTCGTAAGGTTGGAAAGGAGTATGAGATAAACCTCTATAAAAAGAATAGCAAATACCGTGGACCGACCCCTTTCTGCTTGCCTGGCAATGTGCCAAACAATTTTTAAACAACAGTGTTTACTGTGTTGTTCATAGCAACCCTATGAAAGAGGTACTATTTAATCTACCTATGAGGAACTCGAAGTTAGATAGAGAAGAAATTTAATCAAGATTCTATAGCAAGTGAATTCCAGAGTCATTACTTGAACTCAGGTTCTTCTAACTCCAGATTTCATGTTATCAACAATGGTACTTAACTCAACTTTGAAGCTTCCCAGGAACAAGTTAGTTTAAAAGAAAGTAGTTTTAACTGGAGGCAATGGTTAGAAATCCTCTCGTGTTTCCCTGCCACATTTTCCACATTTTCTGTAGTCTTAGTTTGCCACAAAGATTAGGTTATTGACGCAGTGCGAGATGGGAAATACTTTCACTGTGGCTACTTGCCTGTGGATGCCTCATTATTGTCACTGCCAGGAAAGCAAACTTTAAAGGGAGAAAAGTTTGAGAACAGGCTCTGTGATGTGCATTAAACAGCCCTCAGAATCAGCTGCCGGCAACCCAAAGATATGTTGAGTTGCTTAGGCCTGTATTGCGTCTGAAAGTCCACTACCAGTTTACGGGTGAGAATTTGAAATGCTTGAAAATGAATGTCAAGGCACTGTTGCTGTTTAGGTATTCCAAATTGCATTTAGAGCTTGATGTGCGACTGTCATTTAATAGAATTTGCAAATGATATTTTTATTAGACGTTGATGAATCAAAAAATGGAGAGGTTCAGATAAGCATCCTGAGATTCTGAAACTCCTGATTGCACTTCTAAACATGTTAAGTGTTTTCTTTTTTAGTTTAGAAGCGAACAACTTTCCTGATGCCTTCTGAGTGTGGAAATTTTTGTTTACAGAAACTACTTTCCTTGAATTAGAGGAGGACAGGATAATCTAATCTATGGAAAACAAAGAGCCTTTCGGATAATATAATACAGTGAAAAGAAGAAGTATTAAAAAGGAAAGATGAGGTGCTGTAAGAGAAGAAAAATCAGAAATAAGAGCAGGGGGAAAATACTAGAATGGGAGGAAGACATAAAGGAAGAATTTTTTTTAACGTTGTTCAACTATTTATAATTCCCATAAAGAAATACTGTGAGTAATGGCTTCAGAACGTTGTACATTAAAGAGTGCTTAAGGCAAGGTAGTTGACGTGTGAATGTTTCTATTACTACAGGGAAAAATAATGGTTATAATTTAAAACAATAGTTAATCCTAAAACATTCAATCTGTACTTATCCTTGGGACATATTTGGAGGTCACTGCCTCTTATATGTACTTCCATAAACACACACATTTTGTGCTCCCTCTCATTTCTTGCCCACTGTAAGCAAATGGGTCTGCATGGCAAAATCCACCCCTGGTCACATCCCATATCAATACAGATAAACCACTTAAGAAGGATGGAATTAATATGGTTGCCTCATAATCCTCAGTAAGCTATGAAGGTTTTCTTTCTGAAAAGCAGATGAGATAATATGCCTATGGTATCAGGATGATGTTCCCTGTCAGCAGAGGGAGAGGGACAGAAGAGATAAAAGAAGTCCCTTTAATCTGAATTACGTTGTGACTGGAAATTCACAAGTACAGCTTGGAAGGTCTGGACGGCTACTGCACTGCTGCTCACACAGCACTGATAAGCAGTGCAGTTTATTTCCATCATCTCAGGGTGACTGGAGGAAGGCCACCCACAGGCATGGATGGAAGGAGAGGCAGCAAGCCTCAGAGAGCATCTTCTCTGATGGTCTGGGATTGCCATTGTTTATTACTCTGCCCTTATTCCCATCACCATTCCCCCATCCTCCTTACCCACCTTAATGCAGAAGTGCAAGAGTTAGTAGTACAGCTGACTGAGAAAAAAGGATAACACACTTCATAGCAGCAATTGAGATGAATTCTAAAACCTGCCCATGGATTTATGTCAAGTGTCTGGCTCAGCTCCAAGCACGTAATTGGCACACAGGATACTAGTTTTCTTCCTGTCTTACCACACGTGCTCTTTCTAATCTCCACGTTCTTAGGTTGGCTTATTTGGGGTTGGCATCTGGGAGTAGGTTGACTAGAGTCTGTGTGGTCTTTTGTTTCAACAAAGCAGGCTACAGACACCAAAAGTTTGAGAACCACAATTGCATGAAATGTGTAATAACTTATCAAATCCAAGCTTAGTCATTTGGGCCTCTGTTCTTCCTCTTAGCATTTGAAAGAATGAGAAGAAATAACTCTTTCCCATTTCCTAACTCATTTCTAGTAACAAAATTTTGTTTCTGAGATATTTCATAAAATTGTTGCCTTGTATTTTTCTAGAAATAAATTGACATTAATAGTAACAAAAACAAAAACAATGACTTTCATGCATTGAGATTATAGCCATTGGCCAGTAACTGAAGTAATTTTTCATATATAATCTCATTTTATACTTATAAAAACTTTCAACAGGGTTATTATTATCCCTAACTTATGAGTTTCAGATTATAATTAGATAAACTGAATAAAAACATTGGTAAATTATCAGAAAAAATGTTTAATACATTCCTAAGCCCTACCAGAATTTCCATTAATCTTTACTGAAAAGCAAGTTCAAGATTGCAGTGTTGCTTTAATAAGCATGAGCTCACCATAATGTGGCTGAGCTGGAGAATGTAGATGACTCATTTTATGGTCACCTCCCCCCTTTGCCTGCCTGTAGCTAACGCTATCAAGCACTTCCTTATGTTACCATTTAAATTCATCCAAATAAATTAATTGATGAAAAGATATTGGAGATTATGTAATTACTTCCTCTGGCTCTGGTGGTGTTGCCATCTGACATCCAGGCAGCAAGACGAGATCTCAATTAAATGCAAATAATTGTTCACAATTAGGAAATGAAATGCCTGAAGAACCCCATGGTATTTTAAACAAGCTGATGTACTTGCCATCTATCAACAGTTGAGGCTTTCTAGCATGTACTTGGCTTGAGTCCCAATGATGCCATTGTACCTAGCAACAAGTTCCCCTTCTATATCAGAGACAATAATTCCCAAGGATACATCCTTCAGTAAGAAGTTAACTCTTGTAGTAGTGTGTGCATAAAAAATATTCTCAGTTCAAGTTTGTGCGTACTGGGTAGCTGATTTCAGATCATACGGTAAGTTGTAATATAAAAATTTACCTTGATAATCATATAAGTTAATCATCTTGTATGTCTTGGGGACTGATCAGAAGCATTCTCAAGGGAAAACATGCCTAGCCTTTTCTCAGAGCAGTTAAGCCAATGGGTTTTGTGCTGCTTTGTTTTAGTTCCCAGGCTATTCATTTTTAAGATGTTTCTCAGGATCCTTGATGACCTTGACGCCAGGGGATCCATCCATACCTATAATGACCAAAACTGACCAATAAAAAGACTTCATTGCTTTTGAACATGCCAAAAAAGATGGTACATTTTCAAAAGAGACAAGGGCAGAATGATGAGAGGAAAGCATCAGCCCGAAAAAAGAAAATGTTTCCAAAGAAAATGACCTTAATAGGCTAACAGCTTAGATGGGTACAAAGGTTTTTATAAACACTATTAGTATTCATTTAGTATAGGTAGCAGACAGCAACAAGAATTGGAAAATAACTTGGATGTGATCACTGAAGGGACAGAGGGAGGAAAAAACATAAGCTTCTTCCTGAGCACAAATCTTAGTGTCACCAGAGAGCACAGTTGGAATGTCCTCCTTTCCTGATTAGCAACCATCTAATCAAGGACACAGAGTGCCTGCCAGGTCTATATATGTGTCATGCCAAAAAACAGAAGGGTTTAGGCTATGCTGTTACCAGCCTATTGTAAGCACCAGGTTAATAACAATTTAAAAAGTAAGTATTTGGGATAAATCTGGGGGGATGGAGGAGAGGGTAGTAGTTCTTTTTAAATGAAGAGAAAGTCTTCAGAGGTTGCTGAAGAAATCCCAAACCTCAGCATTTATCTACAGGTAGCTAAGGGAGGATAAAGCAGGGAAAATCCCAAATACATATGTGCAAGTATAATTACAGATTTAAATAGAACAGTTGTTCAAAGAAACACTCCTGTTTGGGTTTGTTTTTTTTTATGTTAGAGGCATGTGTTTCTCTTTCCTAATGAATAATCATTTATTGTTGAAGGGTTCTAGAGGAAGTAAAAAAGAAAATTGGCTGATTTGGGTCAGTAGGGTCTGAAAACAGTGATGAAACACACTATGGGAAAGGGGCTGGGTTTGCATTTTGAGTAGTGATGACATTACAAATGAAGCTGTGCTCTTTCTATTCAAATAAGTGTGAGAGAGATCAGAATTAAAACGATCTCTCTGAAATGCAGATCTGACGATGTTTCTCTCTGAAATAAAATTGGCTAATGTCCAAACTCCTTAACAATTTACCTCAAAACTTTATTCTCGATTTCATCAGTCTTTTCCTGCATTTTGCCACATTTCCTTCCCACTCCTACATAAATTCATTCTAGGTTTCAGCTTCATGGAAACCCAGTCTTTTCTGAGCACACTGTGCTCTCCCATGCCTCTGTACTTTGCATACATGGTTCCAAGTGATTTGGAAATCTACCCTCCCCTCATCCATTTTCTATGTGAAAGTTTCTACTAATTTGTAAAGCTTTGCCAAAACTTCCATATACAAAGTTATTCATTCTTCTTCATTAGAGCAATTTATATACTCTATTATAATACTAATCATGTGTTAATTGTTTATGTGCATTTCTGCATCAGACAGTAGACTTCTCAATGATAAAGATGGTATCTTACTGATCTTTGGATCTCATAGGCCCAGAAGAGAAGGCAGAATAGTACAGTAGTTAAGAGCAAAGACTCTGGAATCAGAGAGTTGGCTTCAGATCTCTTCTATTCTACTCAGTAATTGTGTGACCATCAGCAGGTACCTTTGAATTTCAGTTTTGTCATCTTAGTGATTATGATAGTATTCACTTAAATATTATGAGTGTCATAATATTTACCAGATAGAATTAGCTAAAATAATATGTGTAAAATGCTTAGCACATTAGAGGTACTTAGTAAATTGCACATAGAAGTACTTAGTAAATTGTAGCTGTTTTTATTATTACAATCAATAATGAGGAAAGAATGTTGTGCTATTGTATATTTCTCAGGATGAAGGAGTAAAAAATAAAACATTGATAAGAAGAAAATCAATGTTCTAGGCTCACTTCTGTTGAAATGAGAATATTGGATTTGAATCAAAAAGAAATTATAAAGCGAGTTGTGTGAGACTACAGCCCAGACCTTTTAAGTGTGCAGGAGAAAAATACAAAATAATTTTGTTAGTTACTAGATGAATTTAAAAATAACTTTCTTTGCATTTCAAAATATGCATTAAAAAGGAATCAGAAGGAAAACAATATTTGTTGACAATTATCTTGTTGAAAACATTTTCACACGTATTATCTCAGTTAATCCTCTCTGAAAAGAAATATCATCCCTATTTAACAGATGGTGCATCAGCCTCAGGAAAGTTAAGTTACTTCCTCAAGTAGCTTGCTTCAGGATGTTAGGTAGAATCCTGGCCTCAATCTATGAGTCATGTTTGTTCCTTCGTTCACTCATTCATTCATTCATTCATAGAAACCAATATTTATGAAGCTCCTATGTTGTTCTAGAGCTTGGGGAGTGAATGGTGGTCAAAACAAACAAGGCCCCTACCTCCAGAGAGCTTCTACTTTAGTGGGAGGAGACAAACTAAGTTCATAAAAAATAACCAAGGTTAATGCTTCAATGAAGAGTGATGGCAGAGATGCAACTACCTTAGATTGCATGGTCTGAGAAGGCCTTGCTAATAGGTGGCCCTTGAGTTGAGACCTGAATAATGAGAAGCCATCTAGAACATTCCAGGAAAAGTATGAAATGCTAAGACTCTGAGGCAGAAATAAGCATGTTTAGTTAGAATAACAGACAGAAAAAAAAATGGTGGAAATCCCACGTTCTGTTGTATTGCACCAACAAGAAACAAGGATAAAGATGGTCAAGAAACCTAGAAAAGAGCTAGCATTGCGAGCAGAAATGTAAATGGAAGGCATGAATTGCGGTGTTATTAAAAGAGCTCCACCACTACGTTGTAGTCCTTAGCCTTGAAGGTACAGAAACTATATTTTATGAAGGCCTTCAAGTAGAAAATTCAGTGAGACTTGCTCACAGTGATATTACATTAAGGCTGAAGTCTATAAACTGAAATACCAATCTATTATATTGCAGTGTGAAATATAATGGCCCAGTCTTCCTCCAGTAGACACTTGACTGTGGTCATAGAGCAAATGTATTTTCTCCTTATCATCATATTACATGGGAAAGCAAATTATTAAAAGGCTTCTTTTTGAGTAAGAAATCAGAACAAGGAGAGAAGAAGTGATTCAAGGGTTTCCTGTATCAGTCTCAATGGCCCATAGTAGGGACAGGTCTGCCATATGGGCAAGAGGGTAGCATTTGCTTCCCCAGGCACTCTTTCTGTTGTTCAGCATTTGGAAAAGCTTGGTTAGCACTGACTTCTCAAACTCTCCTTTTCCTCCTTGTCTTCTCAGTGCTTGCCTAGCATGCCCTGAGGCTCAAAGACAATCTCCATAATAATTGAAGAGAAAATGAATGAATGAATGAATGAATGACTTCTGATTGACACGCTATTTTCTTTGTATTTCTTCTTTCCTTTGAAATGGTCCTTTTCTGACCAAGAAACTATATTCTGTGCCTTAAAGTGGCTTTGCATTTCTCTATTCTAATCCTGTATGTGTTTGTATGTTTAATATTCAAGGTAAATTCTGAACTAAGAAATTCACCCTTGAGAGAAAAACAGAGTAAAAAGTCTGGTAGGCATTATGGCCCAGGAAAATTATCTACTGTGCAAAATAAGGTAAAGACCACTTAAATAAGAATGATGTCATGTTTCTCAGAAGATCTTTGGGTTTATATATTTTTATTTTTACAAGTTGACCCTTTATATAGATCTTGCTTCAGTTCCCTTAAATTTTTCAAAATTACCAATAGTCTTGGGATGATCTTGGGCTTTCAAGGATCACATGGCGGTCTTTATGTAGAGTTACTCATTACTTCCTCAAGTCATCATTCAGCTTTCAAATATATTAAGGTCTATATCCAACTAGAAGGAAATTTAGACTATCATTCAACCTAAAAAGACCGCGTAATATAGGTAGTAATTACTTTGCAGAAGAATGCTGTTTGGGTTTGCCTACTAGAACGAAACCAAATGCATGATGATCACGTACTCCAGGGGTAGTTTAAGTTCTTTATATGTTTTAGATATAGGGTATACCTTTTGCCAATACCCTCTCCCATTCAGTAGGTTACCTTTTTGTTCTACTGATGGCTGCCCTTACTGTGAAAAAGCTTTTTATTTGGGTATAGTCCCAAGTTAATTTTTGCTTTTATTTCCTTTACCAGAGGAGACATATCTAGAAAAATGGTGCACAGCTGATATCAAAGAACTTACTGCTTATGTTTTCTAGTAGAAGTTTTATGGTTTCATGTCTCACAGTTAGCTCTTTAATCCATTTTGAGTTTATTTCTGTGGTATGGTGTAAGAAAGTGATCCAGTTTCATTCTTTCGCATGTAGCTGTCCAGCTTTCCCAGCACCATTTATTGAAGACAGTCTTTTCCTCATTGTGTATTCTTGCCTTCTTGTAGATCAATTGACCGTATAAGCCAGGGTTTATGGCTGGGCTGTCTATTCCCTTCCATTGATCTATGTATCTATTTTTGTGCCAGTACCATACTGTTTTGATTATTATAGCTTAGTAAAGATCTTGAAATCTGGGATGGTGATATCTCCAGCTTTGTTCTTCTTTCTCAAGATTACTTTGGCTATTTAGGGTCTTGTGTCATTCCATACAAATTTTAGTACTATTTGCCCTAGTTGTCTGAAAAATGCTCTCGGTATTTTGATAGGGATTGTGTTGATTCTAGATTGCTTCAGGTAATATGGGCATTTTAACAATATTAATTCTTTGAATCCATAAGCATGAACTATATTTCCATTTGTTATACCATTTTCAATTTCTTTCATCAGTGTTTTATAGTTTTCAGAGCATAAGTCTTTCACCTCCTTGGTTAAGTTTATTCCTAGGTATTCTATTCTTCCTGGTGCAATTGCAAATAGACCTGTTTCTTAATTTTTCTTTATACATCTTAACACCAAAACAAAATCCAATTAAAAATGGACAGAGGGCCTGAATAGACATTTTTCTAAAAAAGACATACATATGGCCAACAGACACATGAAAAGATGCTCAACATCATTCGTTATCAGAGAAATGCAAATCAAAACCTCAATGACCTACCACCCTACACCTGTAAAATTGCTAGAATGAAAAATTCAAGAAATAACAAGTGTTGGTGAGGATGTGGGGAAAAAAAGAAACTCTCGTGTCCTGTTGGTAGGAATGTAAATTGGTACAACCACTGTGGAAAACTGTGTAGAGGTTCCTCAAAAAATTAAAAGTAGAAATGCCATTGACCCAATAATTGCGGTATTGGCTTTTTGCCCAAAGATAATGAAAGCACTAATTTGAAAAGATAAATTTACCCCTATGTTTTATTGCAGCATTTTTTGTAATAGCGAAGATATGGAGACATTCCAAGTGTTCATGGACGGATGAATGGATGAAGGAGATGTGATACACACACACAGACACACACACACACAGGAATATTACATGGCCATAAAAAATAACAAGATCTTGCCAATTGTGACAACTTCAGTGGATCGAGAAGGTATTATGTTAAGTGAAATAAGTCAGAGAAGAAAAAATCCATATGATTTAATTTATGTGTGGAATCTTAAAAAAACAAAACAAACAAAAAGCAGAATCCGACCCATAAATATGGAGAACAAACTATGGTTTTTAGAAAGGAGGTGGGTAGGGGGATGGCAAAAATGGATGAAGAGGAATGGGGGATCCAGGCTTCCAGTCATGTGATGAATAAGTCACAGGGCTAAAAAGTACAGCATAGGGAATCTGTTCGATAGTATTGTAATAGCACTGTATGGTGACACATGGTAACTACATTTGTGGTAAGTATAGCATAATGTATAGACTTGTCCAATCACTATGTTGTACACCTGAAATGAATGTAACATTGTGTGTCAACTACACTTCAATTTTAAAAAGATGGGTGTGTGTATGTGATAATATATAATATACGTTACACATTTATGTTTGTTTCATATATCATACATCATTATATAAATATAGATTATACATTTCAATATATATTTTATTTTATATATATAATTAAATGTTATTCAGCCTTAGTAAAGAAGGAAGTCCTGCCATTTGTGACGAGGATGACCTTGAGGGCATCATGCTAGGTAAAAGAAATCAGAGAAAGATAAATACTGTATAATCTCACTTGTTTGTGTAATCTAAAAAAACCAAACTCATAGAAACAGAGTATAATATTGGTTGCCAGTGGCTGGGTGGTGGGGAAAATAAGATGTTGGCCAAAGTGTACAAACATTCAGCTATAAGTTGAAGAACTTTTAGGGAATCCAATGTAGAGCCTGATGACTCTAGCAATACTGTATTATATAGTTGAAAGTTGCTATGGTAACAGATCTGTAATGTTCTTACCACACAGAAATATGGTAATTACATGAAGTAATGGTGGTGTTAACTAACCTTCTTGGTGTAATCTTTCACTATATATATATATTTCATATATATATTTCATATATATATGAAATATATATATATCCAAACATCATGTTGTAGTGCAGTATTAGTAATATAGTGGCGAACATAACTGACTTCCAAATCATGTTGTGCAGCTTAATCTTACACAATGTTTCATGTCAAATATATCTCAATAAAGTTGGGAAATAAAGAATTTCAGGATGGCAACAACAGAGCATGAAAGAAGAAAACCCAAATATTCCAGGGGTAGAGAGCTAGCTGCAGCTCCTCTCAAAACCCTCAAGTCCACTCTCTGATGGAGGATCTGTGCTTTCAACTTACATCTAGATTAAAACACTTCAGGGAGCGCGATGCCTTTTGAGTTCATTCTGTGGTCTTGGAAAGACAACTGTATAGTGAATGAAACCATGTTGTTCAGGCACTTTAATTCCTAAATTCTCTATTTCTTAATGGCAAAGGTCCGTTGGCTGATTTTTTTCCCCCACACTTGTTGGTAGTTATCCATACCCTATAGGGAAATTATTTAGGACTTTCTCTTTTCTGCTTTTATTCAAAATACTTACTTAAAAGATAGCAAATACATATGATAGCTAAAAATGTGCTGAGTGAGACATACTTGTTTTAATGTTATTTTATCTTTTGTGAGAATCCTGAGTACATTTCAGACTCCTACAAGGACATAGTCAACATACTGATTACTTTAATCCTTGTAGATAAAATACTAATTACTCTAGTGAATTGTGAATCCTGAACTAGTGATGGGCTTTTTCCACGTTTCTAATATCCAGTCAAACTACTACCTTAAGATATCTTGTGCCTTAAAGATTTATGCATTATTTCAGTCATTCTTTTCTACCAGTTTCTATTCACGTTAAAGAATTTTAACCTCCTCTTTCATATTCTTAAATCATATTTTTCTCTTCTGAATTCATTTTTTATTAAAATAAGATATAACCATACTTTGTTTTCTAGTCATGTTCTTACACAAGTGTATACAGTGTGTTTTTCAAGGTGTAAGAAGTAACATACAACACACACAAACAAAAACACACCCAAAGATCTTTGGGATCTGGCATTAAATGTTACCCTGACAAATATCTCCTTTAGCAGCCCTTTGTACATTTTGAAAAGAGAGACAAAACAATTTCACACAGCTATGTAAATATGTCAAGTAAAAATGAAGCTAATATTTATGTGTAGGAACATTTACCATATTTAGATGCACAAACATTTGTCCATTTTTAGTCTGCCTTCAAATTGAATGACAAATTTCTTCCAAAGACCACAGAATAATTATCATGGGGAATGTTTTCAGGGAATACGTCTCAAAATGAGAAAGGATATTTGAAGGGCAGTTTAACTCTTGAGCAAATATTGAGAATCTTTCAAATAATCTAAGAAGAAAAATCATCCCTGAACATAAATCTTTTGGGAAAAAAAACCTCTTTTCAATTTTATCATTGTGTGATATTTTAATGGATCTGGGAGAAAGGCAAAACACAATAATTAAAGAAAAAAGAAAGGCAAATTAAAGAATTCTAGTAATATTAGTGTGGAAATAGGTACCTTGGCTGAAGCCAAGTAGAATTCTAAATAAATGACTTTGTGATAGACCCATCTGACTGCTTTGCAAAACTACCCTCTAACCTGGCACATATTTTTGTATTTGGGGCTAAGAAGAACCCAATGAATTGGAACATCTCTTGAGCCAGTAGGTAAACACTCTTTGTTCTCATTTGTCTTGAATTGTAACTGATCATGGTGGCTTGAGCAGTCTTGGTGAATAATTTTCCAAGTCCAGGCTGCCAGATTTCAGAGGACAATATTTACAAGGCATCCATTCATTTGCTTCCTTTCTTGCCTCTTTTGCAAACCGAAGTCAGTAGTCTTTGGTGGTTATTTTAATGAAATCAGAGTCTCAAATTCAATCACAATTACAGATGGTGTATATAGCCTTATAGAACATACGAAACAGTTGTTTGGTGCAAATAAAGCAACATTATCTTAAATGTTTTGGTTTATAGGACTTCCTTCTGTGCTTTCCCAGTACTCCTCACTATCATTTAGTCCACCATGGTCATAGAGCACCTACGTGCGAGTGTTATCTTTTTTAAGATTCCTCAGAGTATATGCATCTAGCTTTATGCTAGGCACTAGTGCCACAAAGAGGAGAAAATAGCTTTATCACCCCCAAGGAGTTGCCTCTATAGTGAGAAAGGCAGACATACAAATACATATTGATAACAAAGTATTAACTGGCAGTAAAATGAAGTTAGATATAAAAACCAGTGAGCATATGGAGGAATTCCAAATAAAGGTCTAAAAGAGAAATGATGTACTAAATTCATTTTAGGTCTGTAATATAAGAACAACAATAGCTGCAATTTATTGAGTGCTTAATACATTTCAGACACAGTGCTAAGCACCTAATATGATTCATTTTACTTAATCCTATTAATGACCCAGGAGATTGATATTATCATTCCCTCCATTTACATATGAGAAAACTGAAGCCTGAGGAATTTAAGTAAGATTCTCACTGTTGTACAGCTGGCTAATCAATTAGCGAAGGAAAAGCTTGGGTCAAAATCTGTCCATTGTCAAGGTGTTGCTTTTTCTTACTTTTTTAACCTTTTTATTATTTCTGCTATAGACTGAATGTTGGTGTTTCCTCAGAATTCGTGTGTTAAATAATAACTTCCCAATTGTGACAGCATTAGGAGGTGGGGGCCTTTATGGCTGATTAGATCATGAGGGTAGAGCCCCCAGGAATGGGATTAGTGCCCTTATGAAAGAGACCCGAGAGAGCCCTGTGGCCCCTTCTGCCACATGAGGACACAGCAAGAAGATAGCTGTCTGTGAGCCAAGAAGCCAGCTCTCACCAGACACCAAACTGGCTGGTGCCTTGATCTTGGACTTCCCAGCCTCCCTAACTATGAGAAATAAATGTTGTTATAGACACCCAGTTCATGGTATTTTTGTCATAGTAGCTGGAACTAAGGCACTCTCTAGATACTTCAGGGTTTATTTCCAAAATGACAAGGACACCCTCCTGTATACTCATATTACAGCCATCGAAATCAGGAAATCAACATTGATACAATACTACCATCTAATCAACAGACCTTATTAAAATTATGCTAATTGTCCCAATAATGTGCTGTTTTCTAGTAAAAAAATGTATTTTCTTCTGTTCAAAGATCCAATAAGTCCATAATTATGGGTTTCATTTAGGTACCATGTCTTTTTGGTCTCTTTTAATCTGGAACCCTTCCTCAGCCTTTCTTTGTCCTTCATGACTGACATTTTTGAAGAGCACAGGCCAGTTATTTTGCGGACTGTCTTTCAATTTGGGTTTGTCTGATGTTTCCTCATGATTAAATTCAGATTGTACATTTTTGGCTAGCATACCACAAAAGGGATATTATGTCCTTCTCAAGTGCATTCTATCAGAAGGCCATGATGTCAGGTTGTTTTGTTACTGCTGATGGTAACTTTAGTCACTTGGTGAAGGTGGTGTCCGCCAATTTTTTTCATTATAAACTACTAAGTATTTTGTGGGAAGAGAGAAATATCCTGTTCATCAACAAATATTCACCCACTAGTTTTAGTGTGATGATTCTTGCCTGAATTATTATCATTGTGTAATGAAATGGTTATTTTCTACTCCCATCACTTTGTCTGCATTCCTTAGCTGACGTTCTTTAATGAAGAGCTTTCCCTTCTTTCCTACTCATTTTTGTATCTCTTTTTATTTTTTGTTTCTATTTATTTTTTTAAACATTTATTTATTTTAGAGAGCGCAAGTGGGGGGAGGGGCGGGGGAGAGAGAGTTACAGAATCCTCAAACAGACTCCCTGCTGAGCACAGAGCCCAGTGCAGGACTTGATCCTAGGACCTTGAGATCATGACCTCAGCTGAAATCAAGAGTCAGGGGCTTAATCAATTGAGACACCCAGGTGCCCCTTATTTTTTTTAATTGAAGTATGGTTGACATAAAATAGTTCTAGGTGTACAACATAGTATTTGACAATTATAAACATTATGAAATGTTCACCACCATAAGTGTAGTTACCATCTGTCATCATACAAAGTTATTACAATATTTTTGACTATATTCCCTATGCTGTACTTTTCATCCCATGACTTATTTTTTTTATATTTGTAAGGAATAATGAATTTATATTTTAATTTACTTTGCTGCTCCATTTGTCCCGGATTTTGATATCCCCTTCACGGTTGTTCCTTTGTTCTATGAACATGTTTTGCTTATTCTTTGAGGATCTCTTTACTTTCTGGGCATCACAAAATATTCTAGATCTACCTTCTACTTTCCCTCCCCCAAGCCATAGAATCAACCATTTTTTTTCTGAGGTAGGCTTTTGTTCTTCTCTATCCAGTCACTCACCAGTTCTTATTTTTATGCATGTATGAATCTGGGTAATACAAGTATTTTTTAATCCAGAAATGTCTGTGAAACAGCCATTTTCACAACTAATACAGTGATAATAAAAACCCACTAAACTAGCTTGAAGTCACTGTATAATTTCCTAAAATGTCTTCTGAACCCACCCCAAAGGAATCATTTGACTTCTAGGGAAGATAAAAGATAAAGAAAAGGAAAGCAAGAAAAGGAAAAGAATTTTTTTTTAATCCAGGAAAAGTCATAGAAACAGATTTTTTTAGTACCTTCTCTATGTTCGGCACCAGGATAAACACTTTCACATGTAACTTCTCAGTATATCTCTGCAACAATTTCTCAGGGTACAGATTATGTTCCTCACTTAATAGATAAGAAAATACAGGTTCACTGTTTCAGTGACTTGCTCTAACCTACACAGTAAGGCAGAGAACTAGAAATGGGACTTATCTCTATCATATTTTAAACCAGTCTTCCCCTACCCAGTGCTACCTCTATACAATTTTAGTGCTAATTCATATCCTATATTCTATTTCTGTAATTGGCCATCCCTCTACAACTTACATAGTAGCTCTTTATTTACCCATTTCCCAAATACCGGAACACCTTATGCTCAGACAGACGATAAAGACTTTCCTTAGCTCTAAGAACAACCTGTTACAACAAACATCTTTCCTTGAATTAGGATTCACCACCTGCTTTTTAGGTTAGCTTTATTTTCTGAACTGTGAGGCACAGTACTCCAGAACCACTTGACATATAACAGACAGCCTTTATTCAGTAGGCTGTTATTAATGCCTCTTGTAATAAGCACTATACTTGGTGTCTCCATTTTTTAAGAGCTATAAAGTTTGGGCTGGGGGGAGTGCAGTTCACTCATCAGTAGAAAATTTGAGAGCGTAAGGAATTTTTTTTTTTTCTCTAACAGGGCAGAACTAAAATGTCTGATTATATAGCAAAGCAAGGTGATGGTTATGGTGTTTATTCTCTGTATGAATTGATTACAGATCAAAACCAGAACACATCTACAAATATGTCCTAGCAAGTTAAAACAACATCCATTCAGGCAGGGTTAAGTGAAACCTTTGGTGAAATATGAAGAAATACTTCCTAATAGAGCAACTAGGAATAGGGAGCAGCTAATGCTTACATGTTTTAAGCAGTGTCTTCCCATGCTTTTGCATCTCAAAATAACCATGTGAAGGAGAGTGGGTGCATGACCTCATCCTCATTTTCCACATGAAGAATATTGAGGTTCAGAGAGATGAAGTGACAAACTTAAGATCTCACAGCTCATGAACTGGCACTTTACACCACACCATGATTAAAGTCCTACAAATTAGATTTTTGCTAGAATCTCTCTGGGCTTAATCAAATCAATGTGAGCAGGTGGCAAAGTAAAGGAAATCCATTTCACTTTATTCCTTGAAGCCTCTTAATAAAAGATGGCAGAAGTGACGTGGGGCCCCTTATTCTGTTGTTTTAGTAAAAATTACACCTTGTTTTTGAGTAGACCACAATATGATGTATGAAATAAATTTTTGGCCAAATTGATAGCATCATACCACAGAATTTATTTTGCTTTGATAATATGTAATCAGTTGTTTCACTATAGCAGTCAAATAACCTCTTCCACTATTTGAGTAGGGATAAATATAAACCCCAAAATAAGTAGGAGAGAACTGAAGGGGCATCATGAAATTGGAGATTTTGCCTTACAAACATGTGCGCACGTGCATGCACACACACACACACACACACCACCACCACCACCACCACCACCACCACACTAGACTAAGATTACTAATTGGCACTTACAACATAAGAGGGTTTATATAAGAATCACTTTATCGTATTATGGAAATTTATGCAGGTATTATGGCAATTATTTGCAGAACTTATGACCAAATTCCTAAACTAAATATAATAATCATTATCATGTATTGAATACCTTATTGTGTCAACTAGATCACAAGATGCTTTATTGTCATTTTATCATTTATTAAAACTTCTCTGTTGTGATGGACATTTTTTATTCCTTTTTTTTTTTTTTAGATAAGTGTACTGAAGCTCAGACCACACAGCTGATAATTGGGAAAGCCAGGGTTAGAATCTCATTGTGTTGAATGCCAAAGCCCAGTCTCTTGACAACTTGGCTCTACCACACAATTAGAATGTTGTAGATATTATGGTAGATACAAGTCTACTGTTAACTCCCAGTCCTTCTTCACATAGGAAGTTAGTGAATTATCTCCAACCAGGAGTGCTTGGGTCTCTCCTGCAGTTACCTTTCATCTCTATGTGTTGCCATTTCCCTCTCATTTATCTTCTATGGCATTCTTCTGGATGTGGCAAAGACTTGAATATTCCTTTTTTTATTTCAAGTTTTTATTTGAATTCTAGTTAGTTAATATATATGGTAAAATTGATTTCAGATGTAGAATTCAGTGATCCATCATTTCCATACAACACCCAGTGCTCATCCTTCTTTAATCTCCATCCCCCATCTAGCCCACCCCCCACCCACCTCCCACCATCAACGGTCAGTTTGTTCTCTATTGTTAAGAGTCTTTTATGGTTTGTTTCCCTCTGTCTCTCTCTTTTTTTCCCCTTCCCCTATGTCCATCTGTTTTATTTCTTAAATTCCACACATGAGTGAAATCATATAGTATTTGTCTTTCTCTGACTTAGTTTGCTTAGCATGGTGCTCTCTACCTCCATCCACATCGTTGTACATGGCAGGATTTCATTCTTTTTGATAGCTGAGTAATAGTCCATTGTCTACCATTGTATACACCATGCCTTCTTTATCCTTTTACAGTAATCTAGTCTCCACTTACTGGTTTTCCAAGTATTTGGACTTTGCTTCCAGCTCCCTTTCTCCTTATGACTTATCTTCATTTTCTGGTCATGTTATTGTGGCTCCTTTGGTATACTGTGCTCCCTTTCTATCATTTATTACTTAACACATTATCTTTTTTTTTAACATCCTATTTCATGAAATTGTCCTGTGACATTCTGGCCCATGAGAATTTGCCTTCTCTTCTATGGGCCAATTCTTAGAACTTATCTACAATCTTCTAGAAAGTTAAGGACTTAGTTATCTTCACCTACTCCGTCTCTTTCATTTGTGGAGCAATAAAATGGCCACCAGACACAGTGTCCCCAGGAGGACAATTTTTTTTGAAACAGTAGTTCTCAAACGTGAGCCTCTATCAGAATCATCTAGAGGATTGGTAAAAACACAAAATGTTGAGCCCACCTCCAGATTTTCTTATTTAATAGGTCTTGAGTGCGGGGAGGGTAAAATAAGCCTTAACACATTCCCAGGTGATGTTTATACTATAGGTCCAGAGACCACACTTTGAAAACCACTCCCTTAGACTGAGGGAAAAAAGGAATCATCTACCATACCTTTGCATGTTTATAGGTAGTGTTTATAAAAAGATAAGGTTTTATCCATGATTTCAAGGAATTCATGAGTTAATAGGAGACATGTATGCACATATGTAGTAAATGAATAAATGGTAAGGCCTATGATGTGGGTAGAACAAGATACAATCAGAGGAAAAAGAGATGGTGGTAACTTTTTCCTTAGACATTACATCAGGCTTCATTAAATGGAAGTAACAGTTAAAAAGCCTTTGGAGGACGTACAAGAGGCACCTTGTAGGCAAATACAAGTGTGTGCAAAGCCAGAGAAATATAAAATTTGGGGAGTGGGAGGGAATTAATAGGTTTCTGGTGTGATTTAAGTGTTAAATGAGGTAGAGACGTTAAAAAGAAATATTAAAGGGATACGATAGAGTAAGAGTGAGGTTGGGGCTTGTGTGTGATCTCACATGCCCTTTTTCTAGGGTTGAGAAGGTAATTTGAGCGTTTCTATCAGTTGAGAGCATTGCTTGACTTGAGCTTTCGAAGTATCACTGAAGAAGATGGTTGGGATGAAGGAAGAACATGGTGACAAAAAGAAAGCATGGCTCACTTGAACAAAAAGACAGACTCATAGCCTGGGATACCAAAGATTTTGATACTGGGGAAACTTCTGTTTAATTTGGAAATAGTCTAAAGACATTGTATTGTAATAATTTCTTTATATGCCTATCTTAGTACACTGAAAAATCCTTGGTCATCTTTGTATCATCAGTAGCTATGGTAGTGCCTGGCTTTCATAAGAGCTCAAAAGATGTTGACTGGGCGAGTAAATAAATTAATGCAAACCAGTGTATCATTTATTTTCTTTTGAACATCAGCCCAATCCTTTATAAAGTGGGTAGGTAAGGATTTATTTCAACCTTCCCAGAATGTGACAAATGAATGTATGAATATTAATAAAGTGATAGGTGCTTATTAAGAAGCAAGTAGAAACGGATGGCATTCTGGTGATGGGATTTATCACATAAATGATAACCAGTCGAACCTTCCTTTATTTGAATAAAATTTCTGAAATTATCTCCAAATTGCTTTGGTAAAGATAGCTGGACTGAATTAAAAGTGTTATTACAGAAGTCTTTAAATGCCCATTAATGCTTTTGTGCAAGTAGGCTAATTTGCAGATTTACCCATTCCTATATGAAACCAAGGCTCTGCTGGTTCTGTCAGATAATTTTCTCAATTATATCTCCAGGCAATTAAATAAATTGCAAAAAATAGTCCATTGCTTTTGGAAACTCCCATTCTGAGAGGAGTGAAATTCTTACCCATGAGAGACTAAGTATCACTGGTCCAAAAAGAAAGTTAAAAAATAACTGCTTTTATTTTTTTTATTTCTTTATAATCTCTACGTCCAATGTGGGGCTCAAACTCATGACCCCAAGATCAAAAGTTGCATGCTCCACTGGCTGGGCAAGCCAGGTGCTCACAAATAACTGCTTTTAATCTTACCTACTTACTTTCCTGATCAGTTCTTTCTCTAAAATTCTAGCATTGGCAAGACTAAGACATTTTCCTGCTTCTGTGATTTTATTTCTTCTTTCTAATAGCAAGAAGAAAGTTCAAGGATATAGACTCCAAATAGCAAAAAGAAATAATAAAATAAGAACTACATTTAGATACATGCTAGGGATTTTTCTGAATCCATAATATAATGTCCTAGAAAAAGAGAAAAAAGTGGTCACATAATAAAGAAGAAGAATTAGACTTTTGGTTTTTTCCAATAGATGCTAGTTGGCAATGATGAAATGTCTTCAAAAGTTTGAGGGCAAATGATTCTGAACCTTGAATTCTATACCCATTTAATCATGGGGGAAAAATAGATTTTTTAACATGGAAAGGATCTGGAAAATACACTAAATGTGATCTTTTCCAGAAAAACAATATGACTGAAAGACATGATCTAGAAGAACTTTTAAAAAAATCCAAAAAAGAGGAAGACATCGGACACGAGAAACAGTGTGCACAGAGAAACCAACAAAGTCCATCCTTAAGTTGAAACTAGCTTTTCTCAGTAGGCGTGCTGTGGGCATTTTGGGTGTGTGACTGCTTGTTGTGTAGACTGTCCTGCCTATTAAAAAATACCTAGCATCTGTAATCCCCAATTTTATAGAAAGAATTCTGAGGACTATAGGGGCATAAAACTTTTTAAGTGAGTAAAAAACTGGAACAGTAATTTCAGGTGTGGGGGAGAAAGAGTTACAGATAACGTTTATTGTGGTACTTAGTTACTGTGAAATTAATAATACCTCAATGGGAAAGGTACACACATGACAAGGGGCAGTGAAGTATAAAGTATATGTCACTCTAACCCTCATTCTTTAGTCCCAGACTGTTTCAATTTTTTGTACACACTGTCAGAACATATTTATGAATGTGAGCATATTAAATGCATATATTCACCTACAGCTTCCTTTTTCCACTTAATTATCTAGAGTATATGTCCAAATCAACACAAAAATAGGACTTGAACTTCTTCTTCTTTTCTATTTGCTTATGTTTTGTTAAATTTATATTACAAAAGACATGCACATATGTTGAAGGGATAATATTCAATGGGGCAAAAAAACACAAAGTGAAATGTATCTTTTTCTCCTCTTTCCATTCTTAGCCACACTTCTGAAGAAACTGCTATCCAAAGTATTGCCTTTATCCCTTCGGGGTTTTATCACTTCATTGTAATAGTCCCTGTGTCAGGATTTATCCTCTTTAGAGAAACTCAGTTTCCCCCTCCCTCCCTCCCTCCCATAACTAATACAAGCAGCTTGTCGCTTTTCACCCTATCCCCCACCTTCTCTTCTCTCCTCTATTTGTTGTAAGTTTCTGGTACATGATCTTCGTTAGATGAAGAAAATACTCTGGTTTTTTTTGCCAGGAGTTATTATAGTGACATGGAATTTATTTTTATTAACTTTTACCATATCTACCAGATGACTACGTGATTTTTCTTCTTCTAACTATATATTACATAAATTATTATAGAAATTATGTTGTATAATTACACAAATTAATATAAAGAAATTATTTATATAAATCAATATTCAAGTATTATGTCAACCTTGCAGACCGTGATTAAATTCAAATTGAAACCCTTCCTTCCCCTTCGTAGGTGGTCACCATGAAGTTCCTTCCCTTTGGATTCACTGGACTTCTGAAATCTAGAAACTGTTGTCTTTAGTTTCTGGGAAATCGATAAGTGTCTTTAAATCTTCCCTCGCACAAACCTCTCTCTTCTCTCCTCCCAGAACTCCAAGTAGAGATGCGCTAGGTCCTGTCATCTATCTGTACTCCATGCCTTTTTACATATTTTCCATTCTGTTTTCTTTCAGTTTCTTCTCCTTCAGCCATTTCTTCTGATTCACCTTTTTTTAAAGAGTTATTAATTTAATAGAGAGGGGGGAAGAGAGACTGCAGGGGCAGGGCTGAGGGAGAGAGAATCTCCAGCAGACTCTCCGCTGAGCATGGAGCCCAACATGGGGCTCGATCTTACAACCCTGTGATCATGACCTGAGCTGAAACCAAGAGTTAACTGACTGAGCCATCCAGGTGCCCCCTGATTCATCTTCTTGTTGCCTAATTCTGCATTTAAATGTGACTGCTAAACAAACCTTTTAAAGTTAAAATTGTATTTATATTTTCATGTTTTTTTCACATTCAGAAATTCTATTTGGTCCTTTTTCTAAGGCTCTCTGTTATTTTAAATAATTCCTATATCCTAACTCATACTTTCAGTCTCCTGTTGGACGACTTGAAACATATCAAATATACTTAGTTCATCATGCGGGTCTAGAAATTTCAATATCTAAAGTCATTATCATTCTGATTCTACTATTTGTTGTTTCTTCTCTCTACTGCCTGTGATTTCTTATTTCTTTGTTAATATTTCTTAGAACTCTGAGGCATGTATTCAAGTTTCAGTCTCCCAGAAACAAATTGTATTTCCTTCTGCCAGGGACTCCCCCTACAGAATATCACTTTAAAATGAATATGAGCTTGAGATATTTTTAGACCAAGTATGGAGTTAGGTTATGAAAACTGTTTTTCGTAGAAGGCGGGTTCTCCATTTTGCATCCTCTGCCCTGCTAACCAAGAAGCTATGAGTACTTGTCAAATGGTCTTAGGGAAACAATACCCTCTTTACCTCTTCAAGTTCTACCTTTCATTTAATTCTTAAAAGCCATGGAATATTTATTGTCTTTCTAGCTCATGAATGCGTATAAGGTTTTGGGGGATTTTTTGCTTATTTTAGTCAACATTTTATGTGTTTATCATGTGTGAATTGGTCAAGGCTTCTAGCCTTCCTTGTTCCTGGAAATAACTGTCTTTTTCGTCAGACAGGGTACATGGTTGTCAAAATTTCTGAGTTCTTACCAGTTTCCTAGTTTGCTGTTTGATACATAATTTGTCTAGCTATAAAATTATAAGTTTATTTTATATCTCCATGTTAAAGGCCTTGTTGCATGATGTTCTCACTTGCAGTAATGTTTCTGTATAATTTGATTCTTACGTGATTCCTCTGAATGTCAACTATATTTCTGTCTCACACACACACTCTGTGACTCTTCATTTTGTCTTTGAAAATGTTTGCACTCTTATTTTTCATTGTTCAAAGATATCCCAAGAACAAGTCATACGTAAGTTATTTGCATCATTCCTACCTACAATCAGAGGACACTTTTATTTTTTATTTTTTATTTTTTTTTAAAGATTTTATTTATTTATTCGACAGAGATAGAGACAGCCAGCGAGAGAGGGAACACGAGCAGGGGGAATGGGAGAGGAAGAAGCAGGCTCACAGCAGAAGAGCCTGATGTGGGGCTAGATCCCATAACACCGGGATCACGCCCTGAGCCGAAGGCAGACGCTTAACCACTGTGCCACCCAGGCGCCCCCAGAGGACACTTTTAATTGAGAATATATATTGAGATTAGGGAAAATTTTCTCCCATTTCTCCGTTTATTTCTCCCACTCTATAATATTAATTATGGGTGTCTGAAATGCTTATTACTGACTGCTGGACTTACTGGATTGATCATTTTGTTTTTTTCCTTTGTGTCACATTTTCTTTTTCTGTCCATTCTTCGTTCTGAAATACATCCTTATAAATGCTAAGGGGCGCTTTAATTAGAATAAAATGGAACATCTATGTGAGTATTTTCATTCACCCCACATGCTTCAAAGTTATCATATTTACCAAGTCCAACATTTCTTTATTGATAAAATGCATACATTTAAAAAAAGATAGCTCCTTGGAAAACTAGAGATACGCCCTAGCTCAACCAACTCTAACCTACAGTTTAAGCAAGTACAATTTTGAATCGTAAATTGCTTGAAAAACAAATGCGTTTTAGTATCACTATGGTAAAGCCTCTCATTCAGTGCCATAATTTAAAAAATAATAGATCTAACTCTTACATGATGAACACAGGGATAAATAAAGGCAATAGTTTTCAAAGCCAGAGGGTATATCATGAAATGTAAGTTGAGGAAAGCAAGAATCGTCATCAGTGTGTGCAGTGAACACTAGTGGAGCTAATTGTTTAAGATTGTTATGTGGAAATTGAGTATTGTAGACTCTTGGCACCAATATGTGACATGACCATTACTATGGACTACAACATTAAAAATTTATTGACTGCTGAATACTTTATATGTGCTCCAAACTTGTAAACTCAAAGAGCACACAAACTTCAAATACTACTCCTTGGCTTTCTTCTGAGTCCAAAACCTGTCTTCTACCAAGTGAGGAAATAGAGAGAAAAGCATATGGTTATCTGTAATATGAGAGAGAAGTCCTTATACTTACTTTTTTCTTCTAAGATTTTGGGATATTTATCTGATTTCTGTCTTCTAGGCCAAGTAATAATATGCCAGAGTCCAAATTATTGAAGTGAAATTTAGAATGATTTTTATCATAATTGCAAAAATATATGAACTGATATTCTATTGAATTTATATTAATTTATGGAGAATTAAAATTGGTATAGTATCAAACCAGCCTTTTCTAGTATTACTTTTTTATTCTAAAATTTTTCATCTCTCTTCACACATTACCCGTCTGTTCTTATGTGTTGTCTAATACTTCCATTAGAGCCCGTAGCATATGATAGAAATCAGTGACACCATAACAGAAATGAAGAATGCCTTTGATAAGATGCACTAGTAGAATGGGCACAGCTTAGGAAAGAATTGCGAGCTTGAGGATATGTGAATATAAACTTCCCAAACGGAAAAATAAAGAGAAAAAAGGTTGAAAAATATGGAACATAATATCCAAAGAACTGTTGGATAGTATCAAAGATGTAACACCCAAATGGGAATACCAGAAGAAGAAGGAGAAGATGAAGATAGAAAGGAACAGGAGAAAAATTTGAAGCAATAATGACTGCAGATTTTCCCAAGTTAATGTCAGATGTCAAACCACAGGTCAAGGAAGCTGAGAGAATGAGTGCCCCCAAGAAAGTAAAGAAAAAGAAAACAACAGCAAAACTACACCTAAACATACCATATTCGAACTGCAGAGGAACATAGATAAAGAAAAAAATCCTGAAAGAAGCCAAATGGGAAAAACACTTTACTATAAAGGAACAAAGAATTACACTGGACATCTTAGAAACCATGGAAGCCAGAAGAGGATGAAGTGAAATATTTATTGTGTTGATTCAAACAACAACAACAAATAACCACCTACCCAGAATTCATGCCCTGTGAAATTATCCTTCAAAAGTGAAAGAGAAATAAAGACTTTTTCAGACCAAACAAAAATTGAGAGAATTGTTGCCAGTGAACCTGCCTTGGAAGAAATGTTTTATAAAGTTCTTCGGAGAAAAGATGAATGATATAGCTCAGAAATTTGGATCTATATAAATAAAGGAAGAACATTAGAGAAGGAATCACTGACGGCAAAAGAAAAGCTTTTATCTTTCTTATTCTTAATTGACCTAACATAATAATCTATTTAAAATTATACTAGCAACATGTATTCATCAATTATACTTAATGAATAATTAAGATGAATGACTGCAGTAATACAAGCCGTGGGAGGGAGGAATTAGGTATACTTTATTATTGTAAGGTGTTTACACCATGAAGTGATACAATGTTATTTGAAAGTGTATTTAGAGTAGTTGTAAATGTATATTGTAAACTCAGAAGCAACCACTAAGTAAAAAACAGAAAAAGTATAGTTAATATGCTAAGACAGGAGAGAAAAAGGAATCATATAAAGTGCTCAATTAAATACAAAAGGCAGGAAAAAACTGTTAAAAATGTGGTAGCTATTAATCCAACTGTATCACTAATCACATTTAAACATCAGTGGTCTAAATTCACCAATTAAAAGAGATTTTCAGAGTGGATCTTCACAAGCGAGACTCAACTATATGTAGTCTATAAGAAACCCACTCTAAATGTAAAGACATATATAGATTAAAAGTAAAGGAATGGAGAAAGATATACCACGTTAACAATAATCAAAAGAAAGCTAAAATTACTATATTAATTTCAGACAGCAAACTTCTATGGAAGGGAAGTTATTAGGGATAAAAAGAGGTATTATATAATGGTAAAAGGGTCAATTCTCCGAGAATACATAACAATCCTTAATCTGCATGCACCTAACAAAAGAGCCTTAATATACCTAAGGTGAAAACTGATAGAACTGCAAGGAGAAATAGATGGATGCACTATCATAGCTGGAGACTTGAACCTCCATCTACCAGGAATAAACAGATCTAGCAGACGGAAGGTCTGTAAGAATATAATTGAACTCAACAACATCGTCAGTCAACTAGATCTAATTGACTCTATAGAGTATTCCATCTAGCAGTAGAATATGCCTTCTTCTGAAACTCACGTAGAACATCCCTCCTTTCACATGCTGCCCGGGTGAACACAGCCATATCTTTTATTAGCTAAATAAATGCATGGTTTAATAAATGTCTGTGTCTGTATTTTAATCTTGGGGCACAACTCATAGTATTTATGGTTCTGCTACAGTTCTAAAAGCAAAACAAGCTCTTTAAAATAAGATTTCCTTAATTCCTAAAAACTGTAAGGCTGTTGTTGAAGTTTTAATATCACTTCATTAATTCCTTCCTTCAACTATTAATAGCACTTTATTCCTTCTTTCAACTATTCAGAAACTGCTTGTAGCATCTACTCTGTGGCTAATATTTTGTATTGCCTTCGATGAATTCTCTGACTGCCATTTTATTTTCTTTATTCTGCTACTCAAAGAGCAAGACACCCGATGACCTCCTCGCAAAAGGGAGAATCTTATGCCTAATCCATTCCTGTCTGGATATCTGGTGTGTCTTTCTATTCATAGCCAACTTATCTTTGCATAACATGTTCAGATTGTGTTAATATATTTATTTTCTTCAGTGTGGCAAGTTTTGGTGAAGTAAAGACGAATACAGGACAAAATAACTACTGCTGGCTCTGAGGGAAAATATTAAAAATATTTTTGACAGGGCTTAGGTAATAACAGATTTAGGAAAAAAAGACATTAAAAAACCTTAATTCATGCTCTTTTTAAACCTTCCACATCAATGAAATGCTCTGAACCCATGTACATTTCCTTTCCACATTTACAAAATGTTACTGTAGGTAGATGGTTGTCTTGGGAACTCTGAACCCTCATTTCTGAGAGTTGTCACCTTGTTCCCAACCCAAGTTACTCTTTTCCTTATAGTCCCAGATTTTATTATGACATTGCCCTATTGATTATGAGGGAAAAAATATAGAAGATCTTAGGGAAATTAAATCAGGATGGTGTAAGTTTCTCCTATAGGTTTTCTCACCCATATGTTTGGAATCAGAAGAGTCTGCTTTTCGATACAATTCATCACGTAATATATATGCATGCCTAACTAGATTGTGTGTGATATTGAATGTTAAACATGGTTGACATGACCTTGAATGTTGCTCTTTTTCTTTCTCTCTCACTTTTATTCGTTGTGATTTTTTCACATCTCACTTGTTGAATTTTATTGACCTAATTTCCCAATATAGGACAGGTCTTATGAAGGGTGAAAAAAAAATAAAGGTAATGTCCACAGTTAAAATAAGTGCAGGTGTAAGGGACACTAGCAACAAATAACTGCTTGCCATATTGAGACACTGTGGGAGATTCCCAGGATGCCCAGAGATGCTATTAAATTCGCACTGCCTGACTTTATACCATTCTCTAAGGATTTACAGCAATTGCCAGAAGTCAATTGAAGTTTTGTTGGGCTCTTCTCCACCTCCTCTCCCATATTCTTAATGTTCCCGAAAGCCTTTAGAAGGGGTTAATGATAGAATGCAGAATATTTTTCCTTTTAAACCTTGAGAGTGAAATCATAATGTCTGAGGGACTATTTAGCTTCTCTGTGAAGGCACAAGGATCTAGGACCTTTTGTTCCAATGGTTTTACAAAGATATTTTTAACTAAAACATTACAATAGAAAAAATAGTAAGTTTAGCAAATGGAAGATAGTGCATAAATTTTTTAAGTATGCAAATCAAAACAAACCATCCTACAAACTATTTTGTCAAGTGATGTTTTTGGCTGAAAGAAATGAAAATTTCACAAAAGATGACAGGTGATAATGGTAGGTATTGGTGCAGCTGCCCCTCAGTGTCATTAAGGACTCAGATTCTTTCTCTTTTGGTGTTTCATCACCTTTGGTGTGTTGGCCTTTGGTCTTTATACGTGGACATCAAGATGGCAGTGGAATTTCTACAGCTTCATTGTGAAATTCATTATCAATACAGGAAGTTCATTATCAATACAGGAAGAAGGGAAATGTCTCAAACTGCCACATATGGCCCTTTTTATCAAGAAGCACACTCGTATACAACCCTTTATATCTCATTGCTTGAACATGGGTCATATGGTCACCTCTAGCTTCATAAAGGTTGTTGAACTGATTCTTTGCTATTTTTATCATTTATAGTGAGAAAAAGAAAGGGATAAGGATCCAGATGGCTATTAGGTTAGACAACCGAGTGTCTGACACAATAAACTAAATTAATTGGGTTTTCTGAATCCTGTCTCATGCACCATTATGTGACTGTAGAAGGTAAATTCATGAAAATAGGCATTTGCGAGAGAAAACTCCCTGCAGTGCTTTATCATAATAAACTATGCTTTCAGTATAAAAATCCTTTAATTGCTTAATAGGGAAAAAATTTACCATGAATTACAAGTGACTTATCACAAATACCGGTTATCCCATTAAAGATAAAAAATAAATACTGAAAAGATATTTGGAGAGAATTTTTGGAACTGGTTCTTTTTAACTTAAAAATTAGTTGCATAAGCTTTTGACCAGATTTCTCAAGTTAAAAAAGAAAGACTAATGTCATTGTTTGAAAAACAATGTGGTAAATTAAATAGAGATTTGAAAAATTAAATGGATGCCATTGGACTCTCTAATCATTAGATTTCTAATGAGGATGCCTCTGACAAACAATCAAGCTTCAATAGTTTGGATTAATCATTTTCATTCTTGGACTTTTTACTTACGGGGCATTTTCTTTTTTAATTGCAGGATGAATATATTTCAAATGATTTAGCTAATGATTATTGATGAGTGAGCTGCACAGAATTGTGAAATTTTGTTTCACTTGAGTAAGGAAGTCCAACAATTGAACAATTAAATTCATTCCAATCAACTGAGCTTCTAGAAAATTGGCTTGAAATGACATTGAGGAATCTAATTTAATTTCTACTTATTGTATGCTAATATGACTGTGGGCCTAGGATTTAGCATCATGGGCTAATATTTGAAGTTAGAGAAGAGTTTAGGGAACATCTTTTATCACCCCGGATGGTATGATAGAAGTAAGTGAGGTTTAAATTAACTCCCTTAATTATTCAGATAAAGAATCTTAGTTTAGAAAAGATTAAGTGACATGATCAAGATAGTGTAATTAGTTAGTTAAATCAGGAGGCGGAACCAAATTGTCTTAACACGTGACAATATGCAATCCTCTATTTTTATATGTTTCTTTAAAATAATGATCACAGTGCTATTTTACTTCCTACTTGCTGCTTCAGAAAACTAATAGGAATAAAATTGATGGGCAAGCCAAGATTTGCAAATAATGTTAATATATGAGGGGTATGAGGTTAAGGGGCCTTCATATACATATTAATGTAGCCTGACAAAGAATCAGTAATGCATGTAGCTAGAAAAAAAACAAATCTTGGACTTAAAAGCCAAGGCATCTTATCAAAATCAGATAACAGAATGATGCTTCTCCATTGTATTCCTTCTATATTGTGTTCTTGAAGAAATCAATTTGAGGAAAGACAATGAAAATATTTGTTGCAGCCGGGTGATTGAGTTCTCATCTGGGGAGTTGTGAAAGTAGTTAGAGAAGGAAAGGAGGTTTTCTGTCAACCCCATGTGTATTCTCTTGTATTTGCTGGGGTCAGAGTTTCCATACAAAGCTAAAAATAGTTTGCCATTTCCAAATTAAGACACATTGACAATTAGGGCTTCAGCATATGAATTTTGGAGAGAAAAAAAAGTTCAGTAGGTAACAAATCCCTTAGGAACCAAAAGCAACTTAACGAAAGCTTTAGTAACAAGGACTCACCTTCATCTATTTCTAAACATCTACTGTCTGGATATATGGCATTGGAAAGAAATCCATTGAGAATATTTCATCCTCTCATCTGTTCATTTGTTTAACGCATTAATTGAGCATCTATTATGTGCCAGATTATTCTAGGCACTAAGGTACAGTGATGAACAAAACGGTTTATTTCCTTCATGAAATATACCTTCCAATAAAGGGAAACAAAGATAAATATATATCATGACAGGGTAGTATGTTAATAAAAATGAAGCAGAGTATATATATAGAGAATGTTAGGGGCCAGAATTGCTACTTTTCAATGGTAGTCAAATAAATCCTCTCAGATGAGGTGACTTTTATAGCTAATAGCTATAGCTTTAGCACCTTCAAATATTAAAACTGATAAGATAATGGAAGAACATATTCTCAGATTCCTTCATTGTACAGAAGGATAAAATGGGATCTAAAACAGGTTAGCAAACATTTTTGGTTCAATGGCCAGGTAGTAAATATTTTTGATTTTGCAAGCTGAACAGTCTCTGTCATAACTACTCAACTATACCACTGTAGCACAGAAGCAGCCATAGATAATAAAGAAAAACAGAGCGTGGCTGTGTTCTAATTTGTCCCTCAGACTGCAATTTGTCTATCCCTAATCTAGAACCATGAAATGACTTCCCCGTGGTCATACATTTGATGGTTGATGACAGAAGATTGAACGAACATGTTTCTTTGAATATTGAAAACAAGAAAGACATCTTTAGAGCAAATTATTACAGAGACAGAGTTAAATAATAATAATAATAATAATAATAAGTCATGGATGAAAAAAAATTATCCCCTTAACTACCGGCACTTGAACATACTTTAGGGCAGGAACTGTCTTTGTTTAAGAAAACATGTTGATAAATTATTTCTGGAAGAAGGTGACACTCTGAGAGTGGAGTTTAGCAGGAAGCAATAAAACAAAAAGGGTGGCTCAGTGACTCTGCATTAGAAAATAACAGAAAGGGAAAAGAGAAAGGGAAAGAGGGAAGAACATTCAACAGAATGGGGTGGCAGAAGGAGTTTTAAGAAAAAGATGTCTAATCAGTTGTTGATGGGCTACATTGCTGTAATGTAAACCTCCTATTGTCCTCAAAAATTAGGTAAACTGATGCACAAATCAAAGACCTTTTATGAATGGGCTTGTGAGGATGTGTGTGTGGTAGTAGGAGGAATTAAGAAAGGAAGCTCAGTTTTTTGCTGGACCAGTTCTTTGAGTGTGTGTGGCATTTAATTAAAACCCAACCTTCTATAGCTCAGCCATCTGTCTTCTCTGTTCCTGTAGTTAAACACCACCAGGGAAAGTCCTGTTAACAGAGCAGATTGGTCCAGTTGTAAGTAAAAAACTCCAGCCTCAAAGGGGTCCTCATCAGTGCCCACAGACTCTGCAACAGCTATTTCAAACCTTCTCCACTCTACTCAAAGCATCAAGCTTTCTCCTCCATCCCTCACTAATCCAGCAATAACCGGGTGTTTTGGATGGAAAGAGGAAGTATCAGATTCTAACTCCTTTATCTTCCCCCCTACCTAATGTACTAATCAAGGAACCTTTATCTTGGGAATATCCTTCTTCCCTTCTTCGAAAAGAGAGGCTGCCTCTCCTCCTATGTAAGCTGCATCCTTCTGCCTTAGCACAGTATTTGTTATCCCTTATCACTCTTATATTCCAAATTATCTGTGGAACTGAATCCTTCACATCAGCACTTAAGTCCTTACCATTAAAAAAAAACCTTCCATTGTTCCCATGTCTCTACCACCAACTGCCCCCTCTCTCTTTTCTTCACTTCTTAGCTTCTTGAAAAGTAGTTGGCAAAATTGTCCTCTTTTTGGTTCCCCCACTTCTCAATGCACTCTAATCCAGACTCTTCCCATCACTGTCATCTCACTGAATCTAATGGAAAATTTAAATTCTTAACTTATTCAAGATCTCCACAGCACTTGACATTGTTAACCACTCTCTTTCTGAAAAAGTTTCATCCCTTCACTTGAAAGTCATTACCCTCCCTTTTTTTGTTTGTTTTTGTTTAATTTTTTGTTGTTGTGTTGTTTTTTCCCTCTGCTCTAATGTCGCACTGACTGCCTTACTTGCAGCCTTATACTCTTCTTCTCCCTGGACACCTAATGTTGCAGTTCCTCGAAACTAAAACTGAAGTTCTCTTTTCTTCTTATTCTGTGTTCTCTCACTAAGTGATCTTATTCTCATTCAGGATTTTAATTAGCACTTATCATCTGGCGACTGAAAATTTTATTTCTACAGAACAAAATTCTCCTTGGAATTCTAAATGATAATTCCAAATGCCTATTTGACATTTCTTTTTAGATGTGTCAAATCCATGTCAAAAGTCAAATTTCTGATCTCCCAGCTTGGTCTTCTTACAGTGAAGAGTGAATGGTACCATCATTCAATACTTATTTAAGGAAGAAGCTTAGGAGTAATATATGACTCTTATTTAAATGTCAACCCTTGGGGCACCTGGGCAGCTCAGTGGGTTAAGTGTTGACTCTTGGTTTGGCTCAGGTCTAATCTCAGGGTTGTGGGATCCAGCCCAGCATCAGGCTCTGGGCTCAGCACAGAGTCTTCTTGAGTCTCTCTCTCCCTCTTCTTCTGCCCTCCCCCTTGTGTACTCTCTCTCTCTGAAATAAATAAATCTTAAAAAAAATAAAGTCAACCCTCAAATCCAGTTAACCACAAAGCTTTCCATTTTACCTGCTGGATATATGTCAAATTTCCCATGCCTTTCCATGTCTACAGCCACTGCCCTAACCTAAGCTATCTCCAACCCTCAAGTGTACTATGGCAAGAGCCTACTTTAATTCTTGGCTTCTCCACTCACTAATACTCCAAATGGGGGTAACTGTGGTGCTGTTTTGACATGCAAACCTGATTAGAACATCTGTCAGTGATTTTTCATTGTTGTTTGGAAAATGGCCACAATCCATATTGTGACCTAAATTTTTTATATGACATGGCCACTTTTCCCAGTATGATTTCACATTACATTCCTTCCTGATTTGTGTACTTCAGCCACAATTGCTTCCTTTATGATTTCCTTCCCACCAGAGGGCCTTTCTGTAGGGATCTCTCTATTTGCATCATATGGTAACTCCTTTATCTTCCCCCAACATACACACAGCTAATATACTGATGGAAGAACCTCCAACTTTGGGGGTATTCTTCTTTGCTTCTGTGACAAGAGAGGGATGCCTTTCTTCCTGTTGTAGGGTAATCCTTCTACCTCATGAACTATATATTTTCTGGGTTTTTTAAAATCATTTTCTTATTCCAAGCTCTCTTATGGAACTGAATCCTCTACATTAGGGCTTAAGGCATTACCATTAAATGAAACATGAAACGTCCTTACCATCTCCTGTAGCTCAGTTAACTCCTCCAGTTCTTTTGGATCACATATTAATGGCCATTTTCTTTTCAGGGAAGTTGTCTCTAACCTCCTACTAGATAAAATCTACTTATTATGTGTTTTTGGAAACATATCCTTCTTCATCATAGCACTTATCATTTTAAAGTTCTGTTCATTTCTGTGATTATTTAACAAATGTCTCCTTTCCACACCAGCATATTGGTTCCCCTAAAAGCAGCCTAGTACCTCACATTTAATGTGGTGTAACAAATAATAGGCCCTCAATAAATATTTGGTAAATGAATAAGTGGGTAAGTGATGCTATGGAAAATACACTGAATAGTAAAACACTTAGTACAATGCACGAATTCAAAAGAAACAGGACAGTAAAGCCAGAGGTTGAAGGTAAGAGTATAACCTTACTGAGAATATAGAGAAATTTAGAAAATGGCATTGAACTTTCTACAAGACATGAATTTGACAGGTAAACAAACTTCTCTAGGCTGTAACTAACATTTGGATTGCTGTAAAATTTATCCAGTATATGAAGAATGTAATTCAAATGGGGAGTTGAGAAGTGCTGAGACCATTCTTGACTTGGCAGTCATACATGGGACGACTATCAGGGAACAAAATGAGATATAGACTCATCTCCCCAGTTGTAAGACAAAGTTTCACCTGCCAAATGATTCTACAAGTTTGTGAATTTTTCATGATGTTCACCTCATTTTTTTTTAATTTGACAGAGATAGAGACAGCCAGCGAGAGAGGGAACACAAGCAGGGGGAGTGGGAGAGGAAGAAGCAGGCTCATAGCAGAAGAGCCTGATGTGGGGCTCGATCCCAGAACGCCGGGATCACGCCCTGAGCCGAAGGCAGATGCTTAACCGCTGTGCCACCCAGGCGCCCCTCACCTCATTTTTGATATTGCCTAACAGTAGCTTCAGTAAGATTTTTAAAGTATGTCTTATTAAAAATAAAGAGTTAATTAGTCTGAATCCTGAAATATGGTCAAAATACAATTTTCACTGGAGTTATCTCACAAAGGCCCATCACACCTGCTACATAAAGACCCAGCCATGCTGAGTGTAGCCTACTTAAACAGGTCTCAATACTGTTTTTTGGCTGGGAGGGATCACTGTAGTCATGAAGCATGTCATATTTACAATTTTATGCCTTGGACTGTGTAAGTATTAGAAAAAGCTATGATTCCCAGGTATTAATCCAAGTCCTTAATCGATTCTCTGGCAGGCACTCAATGCTCCATGACTTGATTCCCCCACTTCATAATCTTTTTTGACTCAAATTGCTCACAGCTGTGATCAAACATTGGCATAGCTCCTAAGAAGGAGGGGTGTATGAGAGTTATTATTGGGCCAATAATAGAAGCTGTTACACAACCAGTGTTTAGTTACAGAAAGTTTGCAAACTTAGAAAATGCTGGTTGTTGGGCTAGTGAAAGAGTCTCACTGGGAAGGGAGTCCTATTATTTAGATTTGTATAGCATTTTTGCCTAAGCATATGGTGTTGGGAAACATGCCACTTCACTTTTACAAGGTATGCAAATACCTCGTGAATGAATCCTCGACAAGTATCTAAGTAGACAAAGTTGAGGGGATTTGACAAAGAAAACAATTCTTGCATAAAGTTAATTTTCGAATTTATTTATAAGGGCCTTTGAAGCAGTATAGATATATTTGTCTATCCTGTGTTTTGATAATTAATCTTTAGGTACAAAGGTAAAAAATTGTTCTACCTCCTGCTAACTTTATTTCTTCTATATGAAGAAGAATACCAAGTAGAATAATCTGTTACTATATTAGATTCAAGAAAATTTAGGACATTCCTAAATTGCATTTTGTTTTAAACTTGATGGTATAAGAAGTTTATGAACATTTCAGATCTCTGAGTCAGGTTATTTTCCCCTGTTCATATAGCGAGTATTAACAAATCTGGGGTTCAAACTCCATATGGACTCTGGAATTCAGGCTTTTTTTGTTGACGTTTATTTGGAATTCAATGGACTCTGGGATCAAAGGTATCCAAATCGGCAAAGAAGAAGTCAAACTGTCTCTCTTTGCAGATGACATGATACTCTATATGGAAAAACCCAAAGGAATCCACTCCCAAACTATTAGAAGTTATAGAACAATTCAGTAAGGTGGCAGGATACAAAATCAATGCCCAGAAATCAGTTGCATTTCTATACACGAATAACGAGACTGAAGAAAGAGAAATTAGGGAATCCATCCCATTTACAATAACACCAAAAACCATACGTTACCTTGGAATTAACTTAACCAGAGACGTAAAGGACCTATATGCTAGAAACTATAGATCACTTTTGAAAGATGTTGAGGAAGACATAAAAAGATGGAAAAATATTCCATGCTCATGGATTGGAAGAATTAACATAGTTAAAATGTCCATACTACCCAGAGCAATCTACACTTTCAATGCTATCCCGATCAAAATACCGAGGACATTTTTCAGAACTGGAACAAATAGTCCTTAAATTTGTATGGAAACAGAAAAGGCCCAGAATCTCCAAGGAATTGTTGAAAAGGAATTCAAGCTTTTTTTAATTGAAGTTTAGTCGACATACAGAGAACTAAAGTTTTTTTTTAAAGATTTTATTTATTTATTTAATAGAGATAGAGACAGCCAGCGAGGGAGGGAACACAAGCAGGGGGAGTGGGAGAGGAAGAAGCAGGCTTCCAGCGGAGGAGCCTGATGTGGGGCTCATTCCCAGAATGCCAGGATCACGCCCTGAGCTGAAGGCAGACGCTTAACGACTGTGCCACCCAGGAGCCCCCAGAGAACTAAAGTTTTTAAACAGCTTCTCTGTCACCCTCTTATTTTGTTTCATATACTGACGCAAAAATAAAACAGAAATCTTCTGTAAGGGTACAAATACCACAGTGAGATATCTCCTCACTCTACATAAGGCCAAGTATTTATGAAATTATTTAGTTACTAAAGGGTAACTTTTTTTGTACAAACAAATTTATTACATCATTATTTACGAAAGGATATTCAACTATAGGGAAATGGTTATGTAAACCTTTGGTATATTCATATAAAGGAGAACTTTATACAATCTCAGAGTCACTTTTCAGAACTTTAAATTCCATAGATTGTCATTTGACATCAAAAGCCCATTAGTTTTATCTGGTAAGAATATACAAATCCTATGTTTGCAAGGATATGGAGAAGCAAGCATTATCACCCAGATCTGGAAAGAGTATTCCGATATTCTCAAAAGGCATTTAAGAATAAAGTCAATTCTGTCTTGTTATGTACATAATTGGCTTTTTTCATTCAGAAATATGCTATGGAATCCATTTTCAAGGTTTTTTAGTTCAACATAATCTCCAAGATTGCATTTATAGCTGATAGTTAATGTGCACCAACACTTTTTCACTCACAGCAGCTTCCACACTCACTCAGGCTGGATGTTGGTACTGAAGTCTCTTGAGAGCAGATTGGTTTTATTCATGCCACTGAAAAAACTTCTTTGGGAATTTTCACTGGATTTCTGAAATTACTTTCCTAGAAATGGGAAGCTTAAAAAGAAGGGGCTAATGTTATGCAGTCTGATCCAGATCACATGATCTCTTTGAAATTCTTTCTCTGAAATATAGGTGGGGGGTAACACTAAATACCCAGAAAAAAATTTTCTAGCAATAAAATAACACCAAAAATGAATACGTTATTTATTTATTTATTTATTTATTTATTTATTTATTTTTAAATTTTTGAAAGTTTGTGAATGAGTCTGAAAGAAAGTAAGGGAAATCCTTGGTGGTCAAAATAAAATAACTCTATAGAGACATAAGCAAGCTCTCAAACCAGTGCTTGCCTTAGAATTTTTGGCACATGGGGAGCAGGGGGCAAAGCTGAGGATCCATGAAATGTTTGGAAGCAGCCTAGATGTTGTTGAATATATTTAAGGTCCCAGGGTTAAACCCTCAATAAAAAGGTTTTTAAAATATGTGTCAGAGAAGACAGCAAGGAGATTTCCTATCTCTAAACCTTGAATCTGGATGGTGCGCGGGGGTAGAGGGAGAGGGGAGCTGGTAGAGAATTTCCCCTAAATGTACTTAGGGCCCTAGTTTATATTCTGTAGATTATATGAAAATCCTTAGGCCAAGTAATTATATTAATGTTGTTCTGCGTCGTAATGTTCACAGGTACCTGCCATAAAAATCATAAAAATCATTTTCCTGATGACATGCTCATTTGCCATCTGTATATCTTCTTTGGTTAGATGTTTATTAAGGTCTTTGGCCCATTTTGTAATTGTGTAATAGCTTTCTTATTGTTGAGTTTTAAGAATTCTCTGTATATTTTGGATAATGGTTCTTTAATAACGTATGTTTTCTGCAAATATTTTCTCCCAGTCTGTGGCTTGTCTTTCTATTCTCTTGCCAGTGTCTTCTGCAGAGCTGAAAATTTTGATTTTTAATGAAATCCAGTTTATCAGTTCTTTCTTTCATGGATTATGCCTTCGGTGTTTTATCTAAAAAGCCATCACCAAACCTAGGATCATCTAGCTTTTGTTCTATGTTATCGTCTAGAAGTTTTATAGTTTTGCATTTTTATTTAGGTCTGTATCCCATTGGGAGTTAATTTTTGTGAAGGGTGTAAGGTATGTCTAGATGCTTCTTTTTTCTGCATGCAGTTACCCAGTTATTTGAGCACCATTTGTTAAAAGGACTATCTTTGCTCCATTGTATTGCCTTTACTCTTTTGCTGGATCTGTTTCTGAGCTCTTTATTCTGTTCCGTTGATCTGTCTCTTCATTCACCAATCCCAGCCTTGGAGTTGAGTAGTGTCAATCCTGCACCTTTTTTTGTCTTCAATAATATGTTAGTTATTCTGAGTTTTTACCTCTCCATATAAAACTTAGAATCAGTTTGTCAGTATACACAAAATAACTTGCTGGGATTTTTATAGGGATTGCATTGAATGTATGGATGAAATTGGTAAAAACTGGCATCTTGACAATATTGAGTCTTCCTATTAATGAACATGGACTGTCTCTCTAGTTTTTCTTTGATTTCTTTCATCGATGTGTTGTATTTTTTCTTATCAGGATCTTTGACATATTTTCTTACATTTAAACCTAAGTATTACATTTTTTGAGTGCTAATATAAATGATAGTTTTTTTTAATTTCAAATTCTACTTGTCTGTTGATATATAGGAAAAGGTTTGACTTTCGTATATTAGCCATATATTCTGCAACCTTGCTATAATTTCTTATTAGTTCTAAAGGTTTCTTTTTAATTGATCCTTTCAGATTTTCTAAATAAATTTTGTCCTCTATAAACAAAGAGGACATTTTTCCTTCCCAGTAAGTGTACATTTTATTTCCTTTTCTTTTTGCAAGACAGGAAAGTATTTCCATTATGTTATTTAATAAAAGTAGTGAGAGGGAACATCACTGCCTGATCTTAGAGGGAAAGCTTCTAATTTCTCATCAGTAATCATAATAACTGTAGGTTTTTTGTAGATGTGCTTTATCAAGTTGAGAAAGTTCCCCTCTGTTACTGGTTTACTGAGAACTTAAATCATGAATGGGTGTTGGATATTTTCAAATGATTTTTCTGCCTTTTTTGATATGATTCTGTGGTTTTTCTTTCTTGGACTTTCCATGTGATGGTTTACATTCATTAATTTTCAAATATTGAACCAGCTTTACATACCTGGGATAAATCCCATTTGGTCATGGTGTATGATTCTTTTTGTACATTGGTAGATTCAATCTGGTAATATTTTGTTGAAGACTATTTCATTTATGTTCGTGAGACATATATGTCTTTAGTTTTCTTATAATGTCTTTTTCTATTTGGGGTATTAGGGTAATACTGGCCTCATAGAATGAGTTAGAAGTATTTCTTTGGCTTATCATACCTTCTTTTTAAAAAAGATTTTATTTATTTATTTGACAGAGAGAGAGAGCACACAAGCAGGGGGAGCAGCAGGCAGAGGGAGAGGGAAAGGCAGGCTCCCTGCCCAGGACCCTGGGACCATGACCTGAGCTGAAGGCAGACACTTAACCAACTGAGCCACCCAGACACCCTGCTTATCGTACCTTCTGAAAGAGAATTGGTATAATTTCTTCCTTAATTTGGTAGAATTCACCAGTGAACTCATCTGGACCTGCTGCTTTCTGTTTGGGAATGTTATTAATTATCGATGCAATTTCTTTGATAGACACAGGCCTATTCAGATTGTCTATTTCTTCATGTGTGAGTTTTGGCAGATTGTATCTTACAAGAAATTGTCTTTCGTTTCCTCTAGGTAATCAAATTTGTGGGCGTAGAGTTGTTCACAGTATTCATTTATTATTCTTTTACTGTCCATGAAATCTTTAGTGATGTCGTGTTTTATTTCTCATATCAGTAGTTTGTTTTCTCTCTTTTTCTTAGTTAGCCTAGCTAAAGGCTTATCAATTCTGTTAATCTTTTCAAGGAACCAACTTTTAATTTTTTTCTATTGATTTTCTATTTTTGCTTTCATTTATTTCTGCTGTAATTCTTATTTTTTCTTGTGCTTACTTTGGATTTAATTTGCTCATTTAATTTTTCTAGTTTCCCAAGATGGTTGATTTTAGATCTTCTTTTCTAATATTTGCATTCAATGCTAAAATTTTCTTCAAAGCACTTTCACTACATCTCACAAATATTGATAGGTTGTATTTTTGTTTTCATTTAGTTAAAATATTTTTAAATTACTCTTGAGATTTTTTCTTTGACCCTTATATTATTTAGAAGTGTGTTGCTTAATCTACAAGTATTGGGAATTTTCTGGTTAGCTTTCTGTTACTGATTTCTAGTCTCATTCTTTAGTGATCTGAGAGCAAATGATGTGTGTATTCTGTCATTGTTGGATGTCGTCAGCTATAGGTGTCAATTAGATCCAGTTTCTTGATGGTGCTGTTGAGTTTAACTATGTTGTTACTGATTTTCTGCTTGCTGAGTCTGCCCATTTCTGATAGTGGAATGTTGAATTCTCTAATAGTGGATTCATCTCTTTCTCCTTGGAGTTCTCAGTTTTGTCTCACATAGTCTGATGTTCTGTTCTTAGATGCATGCAAATTGAGGATTATTATGTCTTCTTGGAAAAATGAACTCTTCTTTGAAAAATGAACTCTTTATCATTATGTAATGACCCTCTTTATCTCTGATATCTTTCCTTGCTTTGAAGTCTGCTCTGTCTGAAATTAATATAGCTACTCCAGCTTTTTTAAAATGAGTGTTGGCATGGTGTTTCATCAGTTTACTTTTAATCTATATATGTCTTTATATTTAAAGTGGGTTTCTTGTAGACAACATATGGGTGGGTCTTCTTTGATCCATTGTGAAAATCTCTGTCTTTAGCTCAAAGCATTTAGGCTTTTTAAAATTATGTTATGTTAATTAACATACAGTACATCATTAGTTTTTGATGTAGTGTTCAATGATTATTTTGACATTCAAAGTGATTATTAATGTAATTAGTTTAATATCTACCTCTTTTGTTTCTTTTTTTAAGTCAGTATGGGGACTTTGTTTTTAATTTCAGCTTTATTGAAGCATAATTGAAATATGAAATTCTGAGATATGTAAGTGTACATTATGGTGACTTGGTAAAAATATACATTGTGAAATGATTCCATCTAGTTAATTAATATTCTATCACTTCACATATTCTCTGTGTCTCTCTTTCTCTCTCTCTTTTGGTCAGAATATTTAAGTTTTGCTCTCTTAGCAAATTTCAATTATATATTACAGTGTTATCAACCATAGTTACCATGTTTTAATTAGGTCCTCAGACCTTATTCATCTTAGCTGAAAGTCTGTACCCTTTTACCAGCCTCTCCCTATTTTCCTTACCTCCTAGCCCCAGGCAATCACTTTTCTATTTTCTGTTTCTTTGAGTTTGACCTTTTTTGGTTTTTTACATTCCACATATAAGTGAAACCTTGAAGCATTTGTCTTTGTCAATTGATTTAGTATACTCAGTGTAATGCCTCAAGGCCCATCCAAGTTGTTACAAATGGCAGGATTTCCTTATTTCTCATGAGTGAATAATATTCTATTGTGCATATATGTCACTTTTTAACAGTTTAATTGTAGTATAGTTAACATACATTGTTGTATTAATTTCAGGTATACAATATAGTAATTCAGCAATTTTTTACATTACTCAGTGCTCATCACAAGTGCACTCCTTAATCCCTATCACCTATTTCACCCACCCCACACCTACCCCCCCCTCTGGTAACCATCAGTTTGTTCTCTATAGTTAAGAGTCTTTTTTTTGGTTTGTCTCTTTTCTTCTTTGTTTGTTTTGTTTCTTAAATTCTACATATGAGTGAAATCGTATGGTATTTGTCTTTCTCGACTGACCTATTTCACTTAGCATATGCTCTCTGGATCCATCCATGTTGTTGCAAATGGCAAGATTTTATTCTTTTTTATGGCTGAGTAATATTCCACACCTTCTTTATCCATTTATCTGTCAGTGGACATTTGAGCTACTTCCATAATTTGGCTATTTTAAGTAATGTTCAATAAACATAAGGGTGCATTTATCTTTTCAAATTAGTATTTTTGTATTCTTTGGGTAAATACCCAGTAGTGCAATTACTGGATTATAGTGTAGTTCTATTTTTAGCTTTTTGAGGAACCTCCGTACTGTTTTCCACAGTGGCTGCACCTGTTTGCATTCCCACCAACAGTGCATGAAGTTCCTTTTTCTCCACATCCTCACCAACATGTGTTACTTCTTGTGTTTCTTATTTTCACCATTCTGACTGGTGTGAAATGGTACCTTGTTGTGGTTTTAATTTGCATTTCCTTGATGATAAGTGATGTTGAGCATCTTTTCATGTGTCTGTTGACCATCTGTATGTCTTTGGAGAAATGTTTGTTCATGTTTTCTGCCCATCTTTCATTGGATTATTTGTTTTTGGGGTGTTGAGTTGTGTAAATTCTTTATATATTTGGATACTAACTCTTCACCAGATATGTCATTTGTCTATCACATTTTTTATCTACTCATCTGTTGATGGATACTTAGATTGTTTCCATATTTTGGCTATTATGAATATTGCTGCAGTGAACATGGAAGTGCAAATATCTCTGAGATCCTGTTTCCATTTCCTTTGTTTATGTACCCAGAAATGGGATTGCTGGATCATAGTGTAGTTCTATTTTTAATTTTTTGAGAAACCTTTATATTCTTTTCCAAGTAGCTGTACCAGTTTATATTTCCACCGACACTGCCTAAGGGTTCTCTTTTCTCCACATCCTCGCCAATACTTACTTTTCATATTTTTCATGATAGCCATTCTAATAGGTGTGAGGTGATATCACATTGTGGTTGTGACTTGAATTTCTCTAATGAGTAGTCATATTGAACACCTTTTCATGTATCTGTTGGCCATCTATATGTCATCTGTGGAAAAATACCTATTCAGTTTCTCTGCCTATTTTTTAAATTGGTTTGCTTTGGATTTTTTATGTTGTTGTTGTTTGTTTTTTGCTACTGAGTTGTATGAGTTCTTTATTTAGGATATTAACCTCATATCAGGTACATGAATTGCAAATATTTTCTCCCATTCTGTAGGTTGCCTTTTTATTTCATTGATGGTTTCCTTTGCTATGTGGAAGCTTTTTAGTTTGACGTAGTCCCACTTGTTTATTTTTGGTTTTATTACCTTTACTTTTGGTGTCAAATCTGAAAAATCGTTGCCAAGACCAATGTTAGGGAGTTTAGCCCTTATACTTTCTTGTAAGAGTTTTATGGTTTCAGGTCTTAAAGTCAAGCCTAATGAATTCTGAGTTGATTTTTGTATATGGTGTAAGTTAGGGGTCCAGTTTCACTCTTTTGCATGTGGCTATCGACTCTTGCCAGCACTATTTATTGAAGTGCCTGTCCTTTTTCACAATGTATATTCTTGGCTCCTTTGTTGTAAATTAATTGACCATACATACGTGGGTTTATTACTGGGATCTCTGTTCTGTTTTATTGATCTATGGATTGAGGCATTTAGATCATTGAACTCAAAATGATTATTAATATAACTGGATAAAATCTACCTTAGTTGCTGCTATTTTCCATTTGTTGCCCTTGTTCTTTGTTCCTTTTTTTGTCTTTCTCTCTTTTTCTGACTCTTTGGTTTTAGTTGGGCATTTGTATGATTCCATTTTCTCTCCTTTCTTAGCATATCAGTTATACTTCTTTTTTAATTTTTTATTTTTATTTGAATTCTTTTTAGTGATTGCCCTAGAGTTTGCCATATAAATTTCCAACTTACCTAAGTTCAAATAACACTATACCATTTCACAGGTAGTTTTAGTACCTTGCAAGAATCCTAATCCCTCCCACCAGGCCCTTGTATCAATGCTATCATTCATTTTATTTATACATAACACTACATAAACATATATATACACATACATAAGATACATAGGTAAACATACATAATTGAATACATTGTTGCTATTATTATTTTGAGTGCAGTTATCTTTTAGCTCAGTTAAGAGTAAATAAAATAAAAGTTGTTATTTCACTTCCGCTTATTCCTTTTTTAGTGCTCCTCCTTTATTTACATATATCTGAATTTCTGGCCTATATTATTTTCCTTCTAAGAAACTTCTTTTAACCTTTTTTGCAAGGCAGGTTTGTTGGCAAGGAGTTCCCTCAATTCTTGTTTGGTTGAGGTCTTAATTTCTCCTTCACTTTCGAAGGATAATTCCACAAGTACAGAATTCTAGGTTGGTAGACTTTTTCTATCAACACTATAAATACTTTGTTCCACTCTCTTTTTGATTGCATGTTTTTTAAGAAGTTGGAAATAATTCTCATTCTTGGTCCTATCTAGGTAGGATTGTTTTCATCTGGCTTTTTCAAGATTTTTTTCTTTCTTTTGATTTTCTGTAGTATGGGTATGATATGCCTAGGTGCAGTTTTTATTGTTTTTTTGGTCATTTATCCTGCTTGGTGTGCTCTGAGCTTCCTTGATCTGTGGCTTGGTGTCTGACATTAATTTGGGGGAAATTATCAATCATTATTGTTTCCTTATGTATTATATAAAATATTTGATATCAAATATTTATTGTATAAGATATTAATATTACATATTATATCAAATTTTTCTTCTGTTCCGTTCTCTCTTTCTTCTACTTCTGGCATTCCCGTTGGGCATATGTTACACTTTTTGTAGTTCTTACAGTTCATGGATATTCTACTTTTTTCAGTCTTCTTTTTCTGTTTGCTTTTCAGTTTTGGAGGTTTTTGTTGATACATTCTCAAGCTCAGAAATTCTTACCAGTCTAGTAATGAGCCCATCAAAGGCATTCTTTATTTCTCTTACAGTGTTTTTTATTTCTAACATTTTAAAAAATTCCTTCTTGTTATTCTCATCTGTCTGCTTTCATTGCCCATCTGTTCTTGCATGTTATCTACTTTATCTATTGGAGTTCTTAGCATATTAATCATAGTTGTTTTAAATTCCCAGTCTGATAGTTCCAACATTCCTGCCATGTCTGGGTTTGATGCTTATTCTGTCTCTTCAAACTATGTTGTTTTTAGGTTTGTTTGTGGGTTTTTTTTCCATTTTTGAATGTTTTACAATTTTTTCTTAATAGCCAAACATGATATACTTGGTAAAATGAAATGCTATAAATAGGCTTTTAGTAATGTTGTGGTAAGATGTGGAGGAGTGCAAGTGTCCTATAGTGTTAGTCTTTCAGTGAGCCTATGACTGTGGACTGTGAACTTCACAAGTCCTCCTCAGATTTTTTCCCCACTTAGGTGGCACAGGATGGGTAGAGTAGGTCTAGTTGGGTATTTCTCTTCTCCCATGTGGAAGACCAGAGTGGGCTGGAGTGGGATATTTCCCTTCCCCCAAGTCATTTAGGCTGTGGTAAAACCCCAGCAATTAGCCTGTGGTTAAATAGTTTGTCCTGAGGACAGACCTTGTTAAGACTTGAGGTATATTTCAAACTGGTTCACTTGGCATCTTTCAAAATGGCTTATTTCAAAATGGTTCCTTTTGCTCATCCCCTGCCAGAAACAGGGTATTTTTCTCTGATATTTTCTGATAGAGCTGCTGGAGGTAAAACTCACCAAAGTGTGGGAAGACCCCTATGACTGGGTTCCCCTAGAGTTTTTAACCTCTTAGACTTTTTCACTCTGAACTTTTAGCAATTCATCAGTTATATTTCTGGTTTTCCTACCCAAGCAGTAGTTCCCAAAGAGGTTTCAGCTCATAAGTTTCTACTCTAGTAAGTAGTGATTCTCTGTATTTGTTTATCAGACTCTCCAGTTTGAGGATCATCAGTTTGCCCTGTGACCTAACTTTTCTTACAGGTTTGAGAAGTGTTGACCTTTTAGTTTGTTTACCTTATTACTTGTTGTTAGGACAGAGTAGTAACTTTGACGTTCCTTCCATGAAGAACCAGAAACCAGAAGTCTAAAAATGCCTTTTTATTCTAATATAAAACTAGACATAGGATCCTAGATTATAAATTTTTTCCCTCAAAAATTTTAAGTCGGTCATATCATTATCCATGGAATGTTAAACTCAATATAGTAGAGATGTCAGCTCTCCCCAAATTGATCTTTAGATTTAAAGCAATCCTATTCAAATCCCACCAAGGCTATGGACAAGCTTATTCTAAAATTGACACAAGAAGTAGATTAGCTAAAGCAGTCTTGAAAAAGGAGAATAAAGTGGGAAGAATCATTCTACCTGCTATTCAGGCTTACCAGATACGGGTGTGGGAAGCAAAACCATGTTGTATTGACAGAAGGATAGAAACAAAGATCAACAGAATAATAAAGAGAACATAAAAATATGCCTAGTGTATTTTTTACAAAGGGCAAATGGGAGAAGAATGGCCTTCAATGGGAGAAGAATAGCCTTTTCAACAAATGATGCTGGAACATTCGGACATCCGTATGCAAAAACATCCATATGCATTCAGACACCCATATGCAAAAAAACCCATCTTAAACCTTACATATTTTACAAATAATAACTCAAAATGGATCACAGACTTAACTGTATAACCTAAAACTAAAATTTTTTGAAAAAATAGGAGAAATTTCCAGATTCTAGGGCTAAGCAGAGTTCTCAGTCTTGACGCAAAAATCATGAGCTGTAAAAAGAAAAATTGATAGGACTTCATCAAGCTTAAAAGTATTGCTCCACAGAAGACCCTGTTAAGAAAATGAAAGTTAAGCTGCAGATTGAAGAAAATATTTTTAAACTATTTTCTAATAAAGGGGCACCTGGGTGGTACAGTCGGTTGAGTGTCCAACTCTTGGTTTCAGCTCAGGTCATGATCTCAGGGTTGTGAGACTGAGCCCCACATTGGGCTCCAAGCTCACTGTGGAGTCTGCTTGAGACTCTCTCTTACTCTCCCTCTGCCTCCCCCAATCTCTCTTGCTCTCTCTCTAAAATAAGTAAATCTTTTTTTTAAAAAAGCCTATATTCTGATAAAGTACTAGTATCCAGAATATATAAAGATTTCTCAAAGCTCAATATTGGAAAACAATCCACTTAAAAAATGGGTATATATTTATGAGGTCCAACTCGTCGAGTATGGCATTCAAAGCCTTTGATTCTTTGCTTAGTTTTTGCCACGGTGTTCTGTCTATTTCTTGATAGTGGGGTGTTGAGGTCCCCTACTATTACTGTGTTCTTATCTATATGTCTCTTTATTTTGGTTAAGAGTTGGCTTGTGTATCTTGCTGCTCCCCTGTTGGGGGCATATATATTAATAATTGTCATATCCACTTGTTGAATACTTCCTTTAAGAATAATATAGTGCCCTTCTGTATCTCTCTCTATGGCCTCTAGTTTAAAATCCAGTCTATCTGATATGAGAATTGCTACTCCAGCTTTCTTTTGAGGTCCATTTGCGTGGAAGATGGTACTCCATCCCCTTACTCTAAGTCTGAATGCATCTTTGGGTTCAAAATGAGTCTCTTGTAGACAGCAAATGGATGGGTCATGTCTTTTTATCCAATCTGCAACCCTGTGGCGTTTTATGGGAGAGTTTAAGCCATTTAGATTGATAGAGATTATTGACAGATATGATTTTAATGATGCCATTTCTCTTTAAAGTCTTTGTATCGGTTGTGACTTGCTGCTCTGTATCACTCTTGGGGCCTTTTTACCTTTATAGAGCCCCCCTTAATATCTCCTGTAGGGCTGGTTTCGTGGTTACGAAATTGGTTAATGATTGGCGATTTTGGAACGTCTTTATTTCTCCATCAATTCTGAATGACAGCTTTGCTGGATAAAGGATCCTTGGCTGCATGTTTTTCTCTGAAAGAGCTTTAAAAATGCCCCCCCAAGCCTTTCTCTCATTCCAGGTCTCTGTAGACAGGTCTGACGTAATCCTGATACCTTTGCCTTGGTACGTGAGAAATTTCTTTGCCCTGGCCGCTTTCAATACTGTATCCTTGGATCTAATATTTGCGAATTGCACTATGACATGCCGTGGCGTAGGTTTGTCCTGGTTGAGCTTGGATGGGGTCCTCTCTGCCTCTTGGACACGAATGCTTGTTTCCCTTGCTAGATTAGGGAAGTTTTCAGCTACAATTTGTTCAAATATCTCTTCTAGACCTCTGTTTTTCTCCACCCCTTCAGGGATGCCGATGATTCTGACATTGGATCGTTTCATAGAGTCAGTAATCTCCCGTAATCTACATTCGTGGGCGTGGATTTTTTTAAGACCAGCTTCTATTTTCGTTTTTTCTTCTACTAACCCATCCTCCAATTCGCTAACGCGTTCCTCTGCCTCGGTGACCCTGGCCGTCAGAGCCTCTAGTTTTGACTG